>NC_089839.1:53712858-54072024 GCF_035609145.1 Eleutherodactylus coqui
GAATATGGATAGTAGTGCATAGACTGGTCACTTATCATAGCCATCATAACTGAAAACAGACCGAGAAATTCTATTAGCTAACAATCCATGATAAGTCATGACTTTCAGATGTGGCAAAGGAGAAGAAGGACGTTTGTCTCCAAGGTTATAACTAATTCACAGAAACTAGAGTGGAAGAGTCATGATAATTATGGGAACCAACTTCATATAAGAGGATATCGAGCTAAAGAAAACTTCTGTCACGTTTGTCCAGAAGTGCTGACTAAACCAGGGCAAATAATAGGGAATGGAGAACCGAGACAGACTGGAAGATGTGTATACAGGGAGCTAGAAGTAGCTAGATGCAGGACCAGATAATAAACATGAGATAGTAACTAAATACTGTATGGGATGGAGCACCCCTAACTTTCCTGACTGGACCTGCCATAAACTGGAGCACCTGCTGCAAAAAGGTCTACCCCCCCCCCCCCCCCCGATTGAATGAGGCAAGGTCCAAGGTCAGAGAAGAACCAGGGAAACTAAGCTAAACACAGAAAACAACACAAATATTGAGAACAGAACACATAGAAAGTAGATACAAACACATGTAGAAGAGCAGTGCTCAGAATAACAACTCCATTCACACTACTAACACCAGAAATCCCAAAGAATGGAGTCACTGCAAACCAGAGAAGACTATTATACAGGAAGTATAACTAGCGCCCTCTGCAAGGAAGGACTGGTTTAAATATCATAAGAACATTACTGACTGGCTTACTCGGCTGTCAATCATCATAGCCAGCCAATCAGATAACTCCATAAAAGCTACTGCCTGGCTGGCTGGGTTGACAACCATCCCAGTCAACTCATTATCTAAACAACAGAATCGAGAAATTTAACCCTCAATGTCAAGGGCTGAATAAAACATACATGCGCTGAGAGGCGCATCACTTGATCCAGGGTTGACTATGTGATGTCATCCGTAACCAATCCCAAGATCCAGAAGAAACTGGCGCCAGCGGCAGCATAACAGCCTCCTTTACATGGTCCTTTCAGTGGATAGCTGGTGGTACATGCCACAACAAAAAGCAAATAGAGATCCTTAAAGGCGAAGTCCACTTTTTACACAGCACATTTACTGCAGTCCAATTTAAACCCATATATAGTACTGAATATGTTTTCAAATATTATGCATTACTTATTTTGTACAGATTTTTTTTTCTTATTTTCCTTTAAGATAGAAAGCTAAATTCCAAACTCTGTTGGCTTCCAGTTACTGTAGAGTGGAGCATTGTGGAAAGTCAGATGACAATTGATTAATTACAACCAGAAGTATTCATATCATATAGGTTGGCTATGCAGCTACAGGGGAATCAGAGACAGGAGGCCCAACTCTAGTCGGTCTTGTCTCCTTTGCAAGAACATGTGCAGGACCAAGGGGCATGGAATGGGCATGAAAGGGGAAAATGAACGCTAGACCCCTCCGTGCTGGGTGCTGAAAACCAGCACTACAATGGGGGTGTCATTTTGATCTTTGCTATGGAGCCCCCTCTCTTCAATGTACACCACTAAACTGTTAGTCGCAAGATTGTATGCTGTAATCTTAACAATTTCTTTATTCTCAACCATTTGAGGAAAAATCATTCAATGTGAAGAATGAAGAAAGTAGAATGAGCAGTAAAGATATGGGGATTAAGGTTAAATACTGTATAAAGGATTAAAAATGATAAAAAACCTGTAATCTAGAAATGTGGACAAGGAAGAAATAATCCGAAAGTAGTGACTGATGAGCTAGGAATTTAATTTAAGCAGCCTGTTTCCTAGAAAGAGTCAAATTAAATTGCACACTTAACCTAGAAGTACAGTGGTAGACTTTGGTTAGGGTTTTGCCAGGTAGTTGACTGGAGAACTTAAAGGGATTACTCTAGAATTAAAATGAATCACCTATCCACAGGATAAGTAATAGGTGTCTGTTCGCTGGCCCACCAGTAACAAGATAGGATTCCCATGTCTTCCATTTGAATGGAACGCTAGTTGAATGCACTGCTGTGTACATGTTTCATTAGTGCTCCATTCCAAAAGATGGGAAGAGTGGTGGGACCTTTCTGGTGGAAAGGAGATAAGTGTTGATACTAGGCCAACTGCCTAAGGCTTTATTCCCATAAGCATATATCAGACGTCCGTTTTCACAGCCGGCTGATATACGCTGTGATCTGATGCATTAGATTCCAATGCATCAGATCACATGGCCGTATTCCTGAGACGTAAAAGCACCCGGCCAGGACAATATAGCGCTGGGCGTTTTTACGTCGGGCCCAAAAGATAGACCTGGAACATTTGGGCTGGAATACGCCGGCCGCTGCATGGGCTTCTATGGAAGCCAATGACAGCTGCAAGAGGCTCACAGGCTCACCTCTGCTCTCCTCCCCGGTTGCCCTTTGCAATGGGAGGGGGCGGATGGGCGGAGCTAGGCTAAGCCCCTCCCCACCCCTTGTCCACAACCAGCAATGGGAGGAGGCGGGACAGAATGGTGCTTAGCTCCACCCCATCCCACCCCCTCCCATTGCAAAGAACAAGTGGGGAGGAGAGCAGAGGTGAGCCTGCGAGGTGGAGAGAGATTCCACGCCCCATATGGTAGTGTATATCGGGCGGCCGTGAAAACGCCGGGCGATATATGCTCGTGGGAGTAAGTCCTGAAATACTGATGCAGCAAATGTTACCTTGACCCTTGATGTGTTAAATGCACCGTTGCAGCAAACGTTAACTTGACATTTAAAATTACACGTGTTGCATGTATCCCAAAACAGGTTATCCCAAAATCTAAATTTTATGATCAGTCGGGGTCTTACTGCTGATACGAAGAACGGGGGTCCTGTGTCCCCTCTCCTCCTTACTGTAGGTTTATTGCATCCCTAATATGAGAAAGAGATTGGACTGAGCGATGGCCGCACATGCTCAGTGCAAGTCTATTAAAATGGAGTCAAACTAGACCAAATCAGGAAACCAAGAAGATCAGCCATCTACAGTGTTGTAGGCATTGTGAAAGAATCCATTAAGTAAACAGTGAGCAAGAATGGGTAATAGCAGATGGCCGGATCAGATCGCTCTGTTTTCTGGTTGGTTGGACAGGTTGTGCACGCTACACATTTGCACCGCCCACCATACCGGCTAGCCCTGCTACAAGGCCCAATGTATTGACTGCAGGTGCCTTTACAGACAGAGGCATAACATGAAGCTGCTCTGATGCCAATGCTAAATCCTTAACAGGGCCCTATAATTCTTCATTTGTAGCACTAATCTCCTCCTATAGAAAAAAAGAGATCTTATGGGCCCCCAATGCTCCAGGGCCCTGTGCGACGGCATCTTCTGCGCTCGTTATAGTTATGCCCATGAGTACAGTTAAGTTTTTAGTACAGAGAGCTCACCACAGGGGCCAAATTGTTAAATTAAGGGAATTGCAAAGGTATTTAAAATTTAGCACTTGGTTCAATGATTTCAAGAATGGATAACATCCAACATAACATATTAATCACATGACATTATCCAAAAAGGAGAAACCACAACCTTAATGGGAAATCAACTTTTTAATTTGACAATTCCATTTAATTAATATTAAGCACTTGATTGAAAATGGGTAATTATCGCACAGACTTCTTCATAAATACCCAGAAGGAAGATCTTTTGGAAAAAAAGTTCATCTAAGCAAACTTAATGAGAGCAATTTATTTTTTAATGATACTCATCACGCATTTTTTCCAAGTACTAAATCTACATTAAATTATAATAACTCACATCTAATAGTAATTATGCAAACATGAGATTTTAAATGTACCTAAACGGCAACGCACATGATACTCCGTCACTGTGAATGTAAAGTAGGAGCAGAATATTGAGCACTCAAGTCTTCCTTTTTAGAAAATGTATCTGCAGCTGAGTGTGAAGATTTCCAGAACAGGTGACTTGCCGAATATCTGACTATAAGCAGACATGCTCATAAAGGGGCTGGATAAATATATGCTATCCTACCAAAAGTAATTGAACACCCCAGCAAGAATCAAAAGTAGTATTTATTTACATATGTTAATTCTTAGTGGGGCCTCCTTTGGCCAGGCCCATATTTGTCACTATGCACTGGAGGTCCAGTGCCTAAGGCGGCGAAGCAGAAGGGGGGTGGCCCCAGGAGCAGTAAACAATTTTCTTTCATTATTTTGTTTTGTTAGGGGCCTCTAACCACCTCCGGACTTCGGTCTCCAGCATGGGAGAGCTGGGTCTAGTTTGTCGCCCGCAGCCACCCACTAGCAAACTCACTGTGTATCACTAATACAAAGCTCAGTCATTCACGGGCACCACAGCACTTCTCCAGCCGGATGCACTTGATTAGAAGACTCTTCTTCAAAAGAGAGAAGACACCCAGTGACTCCTCCAGTCCTCCTGCTCCCTCCATCGTGTTTCAGAACGGCGCTTGCCTTTTTTCATTAGTGTGGAGCAGAAGCCAATCTTTAGCTCCACCGCAATCAGTGCTGAGTGAGTGGCCTCAACTCACACGAGCATATGGGTTTTTATGGCCGCCCATTAATATAAAATCGCATTAATGAAGAATACCCGTGATCACGTCCCGATCCTAATTAGCGTTTTCTCATCCCTTCACATGGGCGTATCGTGGGAAAAATACGCTACAGTACATAAATTCTTCGATCGGCAGAAATCCTCGGAATGACTTCTAATAGCTTCAACAGCTTAAATAGTGGCAGCCATCTTCTTTTCCGAGCGTTGGACGCAAGTAAACTCCCTCCTTTTGTTTTTCAGCACCCATAGGATGAATGATAAGGGAATGAATTATCGTTTGTTGTTCAGTCTGTGCATGCATTTACACTTAATAAATTGTTCAGATTCTTGCTGGATCGCGGGAATCCAGATGATTATTGCCCCATGTAAAAGCTCCCTAAAAAGTGTTGGGCAGATGCCTGGGTGTAAGTTTTAGGCTGCTTTCACATGGGTAACAAAATCGCACGATTTTCTTGCGATGCCACAGCACTACAAATCGAATGCATGTGAAGCCCATTCTTTCATATGGGTTCTTTCACATTTGCAATGTTTTGTAGGCTGCTACATTGCAACAAAAAAAAATAGCAACACGCTCTCTACAGCCACAATTTGTGATTTTTTGTCGCCCATATTTTTCTATGGAGCCATTGTTTTAGTAGCATTGCATCGCATGAAATCGTAGTTTTAGTGCAATGCTACTTTAACATAAGAAACTCCTACCCTAATGTATCAGGATTTTCAGGGGGGGGGGGGGGGGCTTAAAATATAAGCACTACCCTGAAAATAACACTCAGGAGCATTATTTGAAAACTATATATATATATATATATATATATATATATATATATATATATATATATATATATATATACACACACACACACACACATTACCTAACAGATGCAGTCCCGGTCCTCCTGCTCGTCTCTGGTGCTCTGGCACACGTGCTGGAAGTCCTCTCTTGCTGACAAAAGCTCACTTCCTGGTTACGAGATTCATAAATTCCGCCTCTAGGAAGCAAGGGCTCTGATTGGCTCTTGAGCACCGCGGCTCAGCCAATCAGTGCAGCGCTCCATGAGCCAATCACAGCCCTCTCAATGAGTGAAGAATCATGCTAGATGATTGCATTTGATGCAGTGCCAAGAACAATAATAATGGGGTAATTTTCTTCAAATCAGCTGTGAATATGGCATTTTATCTGGACAAGTTTGAACTATTTTATGACATCTAATAACCAGAAGAAAGAATGTACTGCTTTTTCCAACAAGATGGGACAACATGCTGCACCTCCCGTGACTCATGAACCGTTTACAGAAGAATGAATTATGAACAAAGGGTTATGGCCACCACATTACCCAGACCTGTTCACGTGTCATTTTTATCTGTGAATAAATTTAAAGCAGAAGGTGTACGCAATAATCCGCACATCCTGAATGAACTCAAGGAAAACATCATGAACACTATCCACAGCATCACCGTTGAAGAGCTGCAGGCAGTATCAGCCAACATGTTGCAACAAGCCTAGTGGTGCCTAAAAGTGAATGGGGACCACGTTGAGCATCTGTTGTAACATATGGATAAATCTATAAAGCTTTGGAAAAACAATGTACTTGCTTATTCTTCCTGTTGGAGCACTGTCACGGGCGGGCTACTTTTCTGTGGCCCAACCTGTATAACTCCCATACAGGGGAATGGAAATATCCAAGCATATAATGAGTATAGGTGTGGTTGAGGCAGCCATCTAAACCAGGCAAGTCAGGGAACTCCCATTCCCCACAGAGGTGCACCTATCGGTCAAGCTGGGATTTACCAAATTTGAATACCTCTTCAAGATGCTAGGTTTCTGATTCAAAAGCATTTTGGATGCCATATGAATGTTCATGCATCATGTACTACAGTGAAGGGCCTGCGGGTGGGGATACCTACAGATCACACATTAATGGCTTAATCTATGTATAAACCATCAATGTAAAATTCTGGAAAACCCCTTTAACTGCTTAATATTCTCTTCCCCGCTACTGCAGCGATGATTCACATTTCCTTCATCATCACAGATGTTCCTCACTGTTATGGCTTTCTTTGGTACATCGAGTTCACAGGTATGCAAATATTCCTAAATATCCCTTAGCAAGAAGCCAGAACATGACCGTTCTCTGACAGTTGGTTGCCGATTTGCAATACGTCTGCAGTTATGTAGCAAGAAATGTGAAATTTTTTGTTCTTCTCTAATGGGATTACGAACCTTAAAAGAAAATATTTAAATTGATAAAAAGAAAAAAAGAAAAAAGATTATCTTCTCCCGAGCTTTATGTCAGCTTTCTAGGCTACAAGAATGAAGAGCTTACAGCTCCCTGAAAAGTTTATCTCTGATTTTCTCCTGCTGGAATCTATAAAAGCTTTGCTTCGCTATCCCTGACTGACCCACAGTGACTAATCTGCTCTTTGGAAAGCCACAGAGAACCAGTTATCAATACTGCGGAATTATATAGACTTCCAAGACTGCAGAGGCGGGATGAGATGTTTACTATAAAGGCAAGTGATTTTCTCATCTAAAATGCCCACTTCCAAAACTCTCTATTTGGAATTAGAGTCCCGAAGGTCGCTGACCCCTGGGTCATTCTCTCAATGATGTTATCTTGAAAGAACTATGGGAGATATTTCCAGTCTTGACTTTATGGGAAGCTCCTTGGAGTTTTCCATTTGCAAATCGGTGGATTTGGAAGGCAAATTCTTAGACCATCAGCATATAGCAATGATGGGGGGGGGGGGGGGGTGTGGAGGTGTGACAAAAAAAAATTCAGTTAATGAAATGTGGCCTTGGAAGGGGCTACTATAAAGGGTGACAATGTTGCTATGGGGATGGACTGAAAATGCGCCACAAATTGCACCGAACTTATTGTGTGAGCAAAAACGTGCCAAATTTGGGCGTAGTAAAACTTAGCATGCTCAATAGATGTTTGTTGATTGGCTGGGGCTCCTACATAAAAGACAATTTTTGCAGTGCCACAGGAGAGCACAGGGGACTCAGTGTGTTTGAAAGGAGCTGCTGCAGAAATTAGTGACATGTCACTTCTTGACACAGATTCTGCAGCAAATCCTAGTCGGAAAATTTGCACGTAGTTGCGCCCATTGAAAAGAGCTAAATCCTAATGGGGATTGGCAGCAAACGTGAGTTCAAATCCATGACTTCTGTCACACATTTTAAGACGGAATCTGCATAGAACAATCTGATAAGGACTTCATAGTCTAAGCATTCCTCCCCAGGCCGTCTTCTTACCACATTCTCTTTTCACCAATCTTCTGGCTCCTTAAGTCCCCTGGGTCACCTCATCTCCAGCCGGCTGGATCCTCTTCTTCCTGCGACGTTATGTACATTCTGCTTCCAGCAGGTCAGTGTACCCGGTCACTGGTGATGTAGCCTTCGCTGCCTAGCAGGGAATGCTGAATCCTAAGCCAGGCTATTGCCGGGACTGCGTATGCGTTCATATACTATTGCCGAGTGTTCATGTGCTACTGCTGTGAGACAGCATGCATGCTCAGTCTCGGCAATACCCAGGCATAGAATTCGGCATTCCCTGTTACGCAGTGAACTCTACGTCCCTAGGTGACATGACCCGGGGGGCTGCAGGAGCCAGGAGAAGATCGGGGAGGAGAAGATGCGGTAAGAAGATTTCCTGGGGAAGGATGGGGGGGGAGGTAAGTATTGATTTTTTTCTTCTAATGACAGTAAAACCCCTTTAAATCTGAAGTATGTCAAATTATGCTACAGATTATCAGGTCTTCAAATGAGGAGTGAAATTAGTGCCAAAATCTGCATGAAAATCCACATTCTACATGCAGATTTTGCTGGGAATTTTGATGTGGATGTGCACCAAAATCTCCTATGTGTGAACGGAGTCTCAAGGGGTTATCTGGTGGAAATAAAATCAGTATGTAAAAGTTAAAGGGGTTGCACCAAAGGAAAGGGGATAAGGTGGAGGTCTCATCCCAGTAAGGTGGAGAATGAATGGAACCCCCACTGTTGAGGATTTATTCCATCTCCCTTATTTTCATATTACCCAGAGGAGAGTGCATGGCCATTTGAGTCTCCTCATTTAGTTTATAGTATATAGTTGCTCTCCCTAAGGAGAAAATATAGCGTTTCTGACCCCTGGAACCCTCACCAATTAGCAAGTTAGCCTCTCACTTGTGGATAGGGAATAACTTGTAATTCTGTTATGTCCACTTTAAAGATAGAATATAAGGCATACCCACTTCCTTCAGTGCCCTCCGAATGCAGCTGTAGAAGTCCTGCTCTGTGCTACTCGAATCCTAGAAGATGAGGTAGTCACGTGCCATTCAATATGCATGTAATCATTTAGCCAATCACAGAGTTCAAAGCTCATATGCCATTCATGGCAGAGTCAACAGAGTACCCTATGATAGAGAAGTTACGTGCCAAGTGAATGGCATGTCTCAGCTTTTCTTCTGAAATCGGAGCGGTGGAGACTAGAGCTTAGGTGCAGCACTGAGAGACCACAAGAGAGGTGACTATGGCTTATTTTGCTATTTTTAACCTTTCCTTGCCTATATAATTTTTCACTTCAATAAAACCCCATTAAGTCAAAGAATCCATATTTCACATTTTAAAATCTTCATTACCCAGAAGTAACATTTTTGTCTAGGACCCAACTCTCATTATCGTGCTGGAAAGATATGAATATTGAGAGGCAGATAAAAGCTGAGGTCCAAGTCTTCATTTCAGGGGCTACGCCAATCCTTTCTCCCAGCTATATATGTATAAATGCTAATTGCCTCGGAGACCTCTGGATCACATTATCTGGTTAATTTTTCATATCGGAAAGTTTAACATCTCATTAACCTGCTTCCAGGGTTCAGTCGCAACTTGACGGGTTTAATAAGCAATTACTTAGGTAAATTTATTTTAAATACATTTTCATTCCAGCCGAATCAGCATTGTTCTCCAGCTATTGATGAAAATGTAGGAATAGGAATTGATTGAATATTAATGTATTGTGTCATGCACATTGCTTTAGTTATAGCTGATGAATAACAAAAAAAAAACATGAAAACCTGCAATTTCTTAAAGGGCATGTCCATTTTTTTCATTCATTTCTGTTGTATCGTTCAATTACATCTAAAATTAAAAAGGAAGCAACTTTGCAAATAGTTGTGATTTATTATCTCCTACCATTTATGTATATAGCTCCTATGCAGGTCTATGTGTTTCCATAGTGACAGATTCTAAACAAACCTTGTGTAGTCCCCCAAATTCTCCAGATTTACTCGCTTCCATTTGACTCTTCTTTGTTTGCAATATGGCTGCGGGATCTGACTACGCAGGGTTATCTTGTAGTCTATAACCATAGAGATACCAAGATCTAAATAGGATTTTTATTTTTCCATTTTTATATATTATTTTTTCTTTATTTTATACTTTTTTTCGTTTGTGTATTAGGTGACCCATTTCTGTAAAAAAAAACAATTTTTCCCATTAGTTACATTTTGCAATTGCCACCAAGTGTGAATCTGTCCAGTTCATGTACTGTATCTGATGAGGTTTCATCAATGTGTATGGTCTGATAATTCATAGATCTTTAGGTGCAGGGGTCAACAAATGCTATCTGAGTAATAAAGAAGGAATTTAGTGGGTCATTGACCCTGAATTCTAGATGATTCAGTTTTTTTGTATCTGTCTACTGCTTCTTGATGATACAATTTCTGCTTGCTTCTATCCTACAAGGCAGGTTCTTATGTACTATTTTTGCCTTGTTACTTCATGGCTGTGCATTATGCTGATATACATATTGCTTTTGTAGAGCGGATTATATACTACATCTTCAGCATTTAGACATTTTGGCTTACTTTTTATATTTCTACAAAACTGGAAGTGAAAAAATTGACTTTACATGAGGGACATTACAGAACATTATACAATGATCTCTTATGTTAGTGTGGTCGCAAAATACAATTTTCCGGTGCTGTAGCCGTCAATTGATTGCCTATGACATCATCTGTCACAACAAATGCCGGGACCAGAGCAGGGCTGCAGCGCTTGGTCCCACCAGTGGAGAAGAGTTAAGTATAGTTCCGTTTATTATTTCAATACCGGGAGCCCTAATGGAGCAGGATTGTCTGGTAACTGGACAACTCCTTGAAACTATGCCGCTATATCTGATGGCCGGGCCTCCAGTCACTGTGACCACTGCAGACCAGAGTTCCCTATAAGCTGGGCAAACTAGAAAAGAAAGAGTTAAAAGAATATAGTAACAGGAGTTCAACAAGGCAAAATGATGATATACCCGTTTGCATTTATTAACCCTATCATTTCCAGAGCTCTCAGCTTACACAGCATGATGATTGGGCACAAACGTTCGCCCAATCAGTGAGTAGTGTAAAGGCGGCAACGATTAGCCAACAAAGGAGCAAATGATTGTTCCTTGGCTGATCTGCACGTCTATAAAAGTTAAAAATGTGAACGGGGACAGGTGTAGCTGGTCAATGATAGCAATATGAGAACATGGTTATTGTTGGTCAGAGTTCATTGCATTGGTAGGTGATCTGCCCACATAAGAGGACCTTTAGAGGGCACAGTGCCACAGAGCTATAGAATGGAAAACACTTTGCTACTCTGTCTCCCGTTGACTCTGCATGCTGGATCATTGACTACGATGACCTTCCATGTCGTTTTTTGACAGAACTAAGCAGAGACATTACTGGCATATTCTACTGAATTAACACTGATTTCTATCCTGACAACCTTTTATATATCTGAAATCAATAACCCTATGGAAGTTTGTATCCATTTGTATCTTGTTAACTATTTCTGTAACTACCACAGACTTCAATGAATGGGAAAGCCTCGTGTGGTGCAGAGTGTTAAAGGAGATGTCTCGAGGAAGCAGTGAATTTTTTTTTTTTGCCCAGTCCCCCCCATTAAGCATACATTACTAAGCCCCCCTGTAAATGACTTTTCTAGCTGGTTTGTACTTACCGTTCCAGCGTTTCAGCAACTTATAAAAGTTTCCCCAAGATGGCCGCCGGCTCTTTTCCCGTCGCTTGCTGCAGCCCAACGTGCGCGCTCCCGAGACGCTACCAGCTGTGTCTCCATGGCAACCAGACGCCCCGCAGCCGCCGACCGGACCCACCGCAGCCGCCGACCAGTCACCCACCGCCAGGCAGCAGGTAACCGGCGCTACGCTCCCGCCTCCCCAGCGCTACGCTCCCGGCTCCCCAGCGCTACGCTCCCGGCTCCCCAGCGCTAGACCCTCAGCCCAGGTGAAGGCCCCGGAGCCCAGCGCTAGGTTCCGGAGCCCAGGTGAAGGCCCCGGAGCCCAGCGCTAGGTTCCGGAGCCCAGGTGAAGGCCCCGGAGCCCAACGCTAGGTTCCGAAGCCCAGGTGAAGGCCCCGGAGCCCAGCGCTAGGTTCCGGAGCCTAGCGCTAGGTTCCGGAGCCCAGGTGAAGGCCCCGGAGCCAAGCGCTAGGTTCCGGAGCCTAGCGCTAGGTTCCGGAGCCCAGGTGAAGGCCCCGGAGCCCAGCGCTAGGTTCCGGAGCCTAGCGCTAGGTTCCGGAGCCCAGGTGAAGGCCCCGGAGCCCAGCGCTAGGTTCCGGAGCCCAGCGCTGGGCTCCGGGGCCTTCACCAGTCAGTGAACATCACCCCCGACCCATCACTTACCTGGGCGGCTTCTCGGGACCTCGGGACAGCTGGACACCTGGGCGGCTTCTCGGGACGGCAGCTCCAGTTTCTGCACCTTCCTCTAACAGAGGATGGTACAGAATGGCCGCTCCAGCGCGCTCCCGAGCAGTGACAGCTCGTCTGCGCATGCGCAGAAGAGCTGTAGCGGGGAGCACACTGAAGCGGCTCGTGCTGAAAGGAGAAGACCGGACTGCGCAAGCGCGTCTAAAAAAGCAAGCTGCCAGCGAATTTTGACGGAACCATGGAGACGAGGACGCTAGCAACGGAACAGGTAAGTGGAATAACTTCTGTATGGCTCATATTTAATGCACGATGTACATTACAAAGTGCATTAATATGGCCATACGGAAGTGTATACCCCCACTTGGTTTCGCGAGACAACCCCTTTAAGGCAGCAGAAATGCATTCTTAAGCTCTTGCTCATGACCTGAAGGTTGCAAGTTCAATCCTCATATGGTTCAGGTAGCCAGCTCAAGGTTGACTCATCCTTCCTAGGTTGGCAAAATGAGTACCCAGCTTGGTGGGGGGTAATAAAAAAAATTGCCTTAAAGTGCTGCGGAATAAGTTGGCGCTACACATATAACAAGATTTAATTTTTTAATATATACACGTTACCCACCTCTCCATTTAGTCTCCTCTTATATTTGGGCTATTATATTTGCAGAAAAGAGGTCATGGGAAACATATTCTCATAATAGGTGATGATATTACAGATAGAGCCCCTGGGTTAGCAAAGCAAACACAGTAATGTTACTTGTCCACCTTCCATAATATTATTGGGAGGTTTGCTGAGTTAAAAGCACAGATCTTGCGAAGGCAACGACTACTGCACTAGAAGGACAAGTTGCCAAAAATGACACCGCTTTCTCTAACAATACTCATTGCTGCACCTCACTGCTCCAGAATTATCAGCATTATTTGCAGATTGCAGGTAGGGAGTGGGCGGAGCAGGAAGTCAATGGGGAGCAGCTTCAGCCAATAGCTGCAAAGCAGTGAGTCATCTCAGAGGGGCACATTGTCTTGGCATCTTCTGGCTTGCTACAGTGTAGCGATAGTTTTTGCCTTTGGGACCATTCATCTGTAGTGATCAAAGTACCCTGAAAACTTGCATTTGGGGACCAGAGTGAATGAAATCTTACTTATGGTATGTTACATGATCCAAGTAGTTCCGTTTTGCCAATTATGAAAAATTGCTTGGAGTTTCACTGTTCATCTCAGTTTTTTCTACATTCTCTGTTCTTTACAAATAAAACTAAACTAATCCAGTTTCTTGTGCTAAACCTCACTAATGAGAACATCTAACTTGTTTAAATTCAGGAAGGGATTAAATTCTAATGCGCGCTCATCTATGTAACGTTATTAATATATATTGAGAACTTCAAAGGAAAGACATTCAAATTAACTCAAGGGGAGCGCAATAAAAATCAATGCAGTTCACATAATTGATAATAAGTAGAACACAGAGGCATCACCAGAAGCTCGTGGACCCCGTCTGTAACAGTATACCTACCAGGTGCCGCTAATGGGACTATTGACTTTTATGTAGAAGAGGGGTGATTGCGCCCCTTCAGACACTGCAACACCCCCTATAGCCCTCACTCCAACCCCGCAATGCGCTATTGTTAAACATGAATATGACCTTACCTCCTATTGAACAGTTGTTCGGTCCTTCTCTATTAGACACAATTTTGGCATGTTATAAAACTGAACAAGAATGAAGAAAAGTCATTTGTAATTGCTATATTAAAGCCTGACATTGCAATTACATTCTCAAAAACGTAAAATAATTGTGGCCACATAAATATTGTAACACCGGTTCATCTATATGAATGATGAAGCAAAGGAAAATTAAACTTAAATATTAATTAATAAAGAAGCCAAAAGAGATGTATTAATAGAAAATAGAGAAGGACAGTAAAATCCACTGATTAAAACCCAAGTCCATCTAGTTAATTTTGTCTATTTGCAAGACTTCGTGATTTTCTGCGCACTGTCTGATAATATGGCATGAGACATGTCAAAGGTTTCGCTGGGCTACTTTCACAGTGTTTAGCTGTGTTCACTGTGTCCCTTTCAGAGGATGTGGTGAATTATCTGGTATATGGTGCCACCTCAACTCTCCGACGGCAGATATCAAGGAAAATAATGATCGGGCAGTTGGATTTCACCTGTCTGACCCTTGTGTCCTCATGAAATAAATGGCACACTACCAATGAAAAGTATGTATTAGTAGTCAGAAGATTGCAACATCCATTCTGGAAGATCAAAATCAGGGCCCAGGACCTGGCAGCTGGCCTGGCGTCAGCACCCAGCAAACCCGGGCAGATGCCAGGGCCCAGTGAACCAGGTGTGTCCATTCGACTTGATAACCTGAGATGGGTTGTACCCATTACACCTGTCGAGGAGTGACGGGGGAGGTGAGTATGTGTTTTGCATTTTTACTGTAAAGGAGGCAAGGGGGGCATTATTACTGAAAAACGGACATTATTACTGGAAAGGGAGCATTACTACTAAAAAGGGTTATTATTTCTTAAAGGTGGAAAAACTGTGGCATTTTTTCTGGAAGGTCAGAAACGGAGGCATTATTTCTAAAAGGGGGCATCATTAGGGAATTGAGATAGAAGGGGCAGTATTACTGAGTGGAAGCAAAAGTGAGTATTGTTACTGAGTAAAGATATAAAAAAGGCATTATCGCTAAGTGGGGGCACTTTTACTGTGTTGGGATCACTATACGTAGGACTTACTGTGTGGAGCTTACAGAGGGCACAAAAATGGGGACAGCACTACTTTTTAGGGTATCATAGGTGGCATTATTACTATATTGGGTTCTAAGGAAGGGAAGACTTTGTAAAGGTGTAGATAATGTAGGGTGGGTGATGGAAAAGCAAGGAGCCAAAAGATGTTGATGTGTTAAATTCCAGAGACAAGATGTGGCCAGGAGAAGTCGCCATGGCGGTCTCAGGTGGATACAGAGGAAAAGGGGAATTGAACAACTCCAGTCAGAGAGGACATCACCTTTGACCATTAATAGTAGTGTAATCACATAAATGGACTGCAAAACACCTGTGTACAGCTGTTATCTACCGTTATATGGTCACTGTAGATTTTCTTCCGCATGTGCGTTACACACTGCAAAGGGGCCCACTGCAACTCTGTAGCCCAAGGGCCCACATAAATTGGAGCCGGCCCTGCCTGATGGCTCCAAGGAACAATGGAACAAAGGATGGATGGCAGGTAATATAACTCTGCCTTCTGATCCCTGGACAGAATTCTTTTTCCGGGTCCAGAGGTTCAATTGTGCTATGACTAGACCAGTCTCACACATTGACATAAAAACTTGGCCAACTTCTACTGCACAGTAATTGGATTCCATTAATGTCATCCACTGCATCTTGGCAAGTGTGCTTGAACCCTTTAATGGAAGCTTTGAGATAGATAGATAGATAGATAGATAGATAGATAGATAGATAGATAGATAGATAGATAGCCATGAGATAAATGGATAGATAGATAGCCATGAGATAAATTGATGGATAGATAGATAGATAGAGATAGATAGATAGATAGATAGATAGATAGATAGATAGATAGATAGATAGCCATGAGATAAATGGATAGATAGATAGCCATGAGATAAATGGATAGATAGATAGCCATGAGATAAATTGATGGATAGATAGATAGCCATGAAATAAATGGATGGATAGATAGCCATGAGATAAATGGATGGATAGATAGATAGAGCACTATATTCTGTGGTCCATTTAAGGCATTAGATGTATAGTATTAGATTTTGGTTGTGGTTACCCAAGGTCAGTACACAGTGATGTGCTTCATCAGTAAGGAAGGTTTCCTTTCTAGAAAGCCTGTGACATCTGCCTTACAATTACATAAAGCAAACATTTGTATTCGTAGAGCAATGTCATGTTAGACAATGATGTGAGTAACATGAAGGTGATGATAGCCGTACCAGATAGAAGGCAAAAACAAGGCAATGATGTACTGCAACATATTCAATTACGGAGTGAAGTGTGCAAGCTTCCTCTGAAGTGTAGC
Organism: Eleutherodactylus coqui; assembly: GCF_035609145.1. Classification (NCBI taxonomy): domain Eukaryota; kingdom Metazoa; phylum Chordata; class Amphibia; order Anura; family Eleutherodactylidae; genus Eleutherodactylus; species Eleutherodactylus coqui. Next base: position 53,729,135 of record NC_089839.1, read on the forward strand.
GCTGTGCAATCTCTTTTAGCAGTAGGTGTCCATCAAGTCGCTGTAATCACTATATTTACCATACAGGTACAAAAAATGTTTCATGTACTTTAATGGACTACAACTACTAAGAGACAAAATGGTCTATAGATTTTTCTGTTGTCCTCAGTGTTGTCTGAAACTTGTAAAATACAGTAAATTAATCAGTAATTAGGACTTCAGAACAGTTTATACATTTCTGAAGTCTCTAGATGGGTGGGCCTATATTGCTTTCATTTATGTGAATACAAGCTGAGTCCTATCAGGACCATAGTGCTTTGGTCCTAAAAGACTAGACAGACAACCTTTAGCGTCTTAAACACATGGTGGTTTTATAGCCCTATTTTTTTCTGGTGCTGTCAAAATTATATTTGCTGCCTTTTTTTAATACTTTTTTTTCACTGAAATGTTTCAGTTTTTTTTTTTGTTTTATAAGTGGTAATGTGTACAAAAAGTTAGATTTTCAGAATTTATAGTTCTTTATTTTGAAAGTTAGTACATTAACACTGAAATAATGAATAGGAATGAGTAGCGGATGTTTTGATATATAATTTGTATAGTCTCGGATTACAGGGTGGCTACGGTTTAGGTTGGCATGAGCGTTGGTTCGTTTTCTTAACTATCTCATATCTATCTGTCTCTCTCATATCTATCTATCTATCTATCTATCTCTCATATCTATCTATGTCATATCTATCTATGTCATATCTATCTATCCATCTCTCTCTATATCTCTCTATCTATCCATGTCATATCTATCTATCTATCCATCCATGTCATATCTATCTATGTCATATATATCTATCTATCTCATATCTATCTATCTATCTATCTATCTATCTATCCATGTCATATCTATATATCTCATATCTATCTATCCATGTCATATCTATCTAACTATCTCATTTCTATCTATCTCATATCCATCTATCTATCTCATATCTATGTCATATCTATCCATGTCATATCTATCTATCTATCTATCCATCTCTCTCTATATCTCTCTATCTATCCATGTCATATCTATCTATCTATCCATCCATGTCATATCTATCTATGTCATATATATCTATCTATCTCATATCTATCTATCTATCTATCTATCTATCTATCTATCTATCTATCTATCCATGTCATATCTATATATCTCATATCTATCTATCCATGTCATATCTATCTAACTATCTCATTTCTATCTATCTCATATCCATCTATCTATCTCATATCTATGTCATATCTATCCATGTCATATCTATCTATCTCTCTATCTATCTCATATCTATCTATCTCTCATATCTCTCTATCTCATATCTATGTCATATCTATCAATCTCTCATATCTATCTATCCATCCATGTCATATCTATCTATCTCTCATATCTCTCTATCTCATATCTATCTATCTCTCATATTTATCTCATATCTATCTATCCATCTATCTATCTCTCATATCTATCTATTTATCTCATATCTATGTCATATCTATCTATCTATCTATCTATCTATCTATCTATCTATCTATCTATCTCTCATATCTATCTCATATCTATCTATCCTTGTCATATCTATCTATCTATCTATCCATCCATCTATCTATCCATCCATGCCATATCTATCTATCTATCTCTCATATCTCTCTATCTCATATCTATCTATCTATCTATCTATCTGTCATATCTATCTCATATCTATCTATTTATCTCATATCTATGTCATATCTATCTATCTATCTATCCTTGTCATATCTATCTCATATCTATCTATCCATGTCATATCTATCTATCTATCCTTGCCATATCTATCTATCTATCTATCTATCTATCTATCTATCTATCTATCCATCCATGTCATATCTATCTATCTATCTCTCTATCTCATATCTATCTCTCTCTCATATCTATCTATCCATGTCATATCTATCTATCTATCTCTCAATGTCATATCTATCTATCTATCTATCTATCTATCTATCCATCCTTGTCATATCTATCTATCTCATATCTATCTATCTATCTATCTATCCATCCATGTCATATCTATCTATCTATCTCTCTATCTCATATCTATCTATCTCTCATATCTATCTCATATCTATCTATCCATCTATCTATCTCATATCTCTCTCTCTCTAATATCTATCTCTCTCTCATATCTATCTATCCATGTCATATCTATCTATCTATCTATCTCTCAATGTCATATCTATCTATCTATCTATCCATCCTTGTCATATCTATCTATCTATCTCATATCTATCTATCTATCTATCTATCTATCTATCTATCTATCTATCTATCTATCTATCTCTCATATCTATCTCATATCTCATATCTATGTCATATCTATCTATCTCTCATATCTATCTATCTATCTATCTATCTATCTATCTATCATATCTATCTCATATCTATCTATTCATGTCATATCTATCTATCTATCTAGCTATCTATCTCTCATATCTCTCTCTCTCATATCTATATCATATCTATCTACCCATGTCATATCTATCTATCTCTCATATCTATCTCATATCTATATCTATCCATGTCATATCTATATATCTCATATCTATCTATCCATGTCATATCTATCTAACTATCTCATTTCTATCTATCTCATATCCATCTATCTATCTCATATCTATGTCATATCTATCCATGTCATATCTATCTATCTATCTATCTATCCATCTCTCTCTATATCTCTCTATCTATCCATGTCATATCTATCTATCTATCCATCCATGTCATATCTATCTATGTCATATATATCTATCTATCTCATATCTATCTATCTATCTATCTATCTATCCATGTCATATCTATATATCTCATATCTATCTATCCATGTCATATCTATCTATCTCATTTCTATCTATCTCATATCCATCTATCTATCTCATATCTATGTCATATCTATCCATGTCATATCTATCTATCTCTCTATCTATCTCATATCTATCTATCTCTCATATCTCTCCATCTCATATCTATGTCATATCTATCAATCTCTCATATCTATCTATCCATCCATGTCATATCTATCTATCTCTCATATCTCTCTATCTCATATCTATCTATCTCTCATATTTATCTCATATCTATCTATCCATCTATCTATCTCTCATATCTATCTATTTATCTCATATCTATGTCATATCTATCTATCTATCTATCTATCTATCTATCTATCTATCTATCTCTCATATCTATCTCATATCTATCTATCCTTGTCATATCTATCTATCTATCTATCCATCCATCTATCTATCCATCCATGTCATATCTATCTATCTATCTCTCATATCTCTCTATCTCATATCTATCTATCTATCTATCTGTCATATCTATCTCATATCTATCTATTTATCTCATATCTATGTCATATCTATCTATCTATCTATCCTTGTCATATCTATCTCATATCTATCTATCCATGTCATATCTATCTATCTATCCTTGCCATATCTATCTATCTATCTATCTATCCATCCATGTCATATCTATCTATCTATCTATCTCTCTATCTCATATCTATCTATCTCTCATATCTATCTCATATCTATCTATCCATCTATCTATCTATCTCATATCTCTCTCTCTAATATCTATCTCTCTCTCATATCTATCTATCCATGTCATATCTATCTATCTCTCAATGTCATATCTATCTATCTATCTATCCATCCTTGTCATATCTATCTATCTCATATCTATCTATCTATCTATCTATCTATCTATCTATCTATCCATCCATGTCATATCTATCTATCTATCTCTCTATCTCATATCTATCTATCTCTCATATCTATCTCATATCTATCTATCCATCTATCTATCTCATATCTCTCTCTCTCTAATATCTATCTCTCTCTCATATCTATCTATCCATGTCATATCTATCTATCTATCTATCTATCTATCTATCTATCTCTCAATGTCATATCTATCTATCTATCTATCTATCTATCTATCTATCTATCTATCTATCCATCCTTGTCATATCTATCTATCTATCTCATATCTATCTATCTATCTATCTATCTCTCATATCTATCTCATATCTCATATCTATGTCATATCTATCTATCTCTCTCTCATATCTATCTATTTATCTATCTATCTATCATATCTATCTCATATCTATCTATTCATGTCATATCTATCTATCTATCTAGCTATCTATCTCTCATATCTCTCTCTCTCTCATATCTATATCATATCTATCTACCCATGTCATATCTATCTATCTCTCATATCTATCTCATATCTATATCTATCCATGTCATATCTATCTATCTATCTATCTATCTATCTATCTATCTATCTATCTATCTATCTATCTATCTATCTATCTATCTCATATCTATGTCATATTTATCCATCTATCTATCTCTCATATCTATCTCATATCTATCTATCCATAGAAAATATGATGAACTGGCAGCATAAGCGGATGTAGAAAAGTACAAAACTTGTTTTTATTACCCCGTTACATGTAGACGCAACGTTTTCATCCACTTATACTGCCAGCTCATCATATTTTCTGTGGACAATTATCTGGAACCTTTCTGATTTTTTTGGTTTCTATCTGGCTTTTGCATTTGGGTGGTCTGACCCTGATTAGGGTATACTTAGTGCTGTCGGTGGGAATTGCTATATCTATCTATCCATGTCATATCTATCTCATATCTATCTATGTCATATCTATCTATCTATCTCTCATATCTATCTATCTATCTCTTACATCTCTCATATCTATCTATCTCATATCTATCTCTCATATATCTATCCATGTCATATCTATCTATCTATCTCATATCTATCTCTCTATCTATCTCTCATCTATCTCATATCTATCTCATATCTATCTCATATCTATCTCATATCTATCTATCTTTTACATTCTGTAATTTATTTTTGCTTATTTAATAATCTATTTTTTTGGCATCTATGTCCTCCATGATGTCATATTAGAACTCTGGGGGACATTCACACTAATTTTCTTTTTCAAATTTCCCACTTTGACTGTTACTGGTGCATCCGTAAGAGCTGCATTCATAGGAGCCCCAATTACAATAGCATTAGTCACTACTGGCAGAGCTGATCAGGGTCTGATATATCTCTGCAGCTCTGCCATGCTATGAGGCACCTAGCAAACACATAAATGCCAGGTTGAATAGAGGAAATGGCATTGCTGCTTCCTGTATTCTCTACCTAGTGTGCATGTAGCCTGTAAAGGAGAAGACATAAGCTGTTAACAACTGCTTCTGTCTTCACCTCTAGGTCCTCGTCTATCTCTGACAGCTGAGAACCCCACCTGCTTTAATCTTGCAATGTATTTTTACTATTGGTTGGGATTAAAGCCCAGGTCCAATGGCTGTATATATGGCACTTGGTCTTAAATAGGTTAAAGGAACACTAAACATAGAAATGCCCACATGGTTTGTCAGTCTGCAGGTTCTTGAAAAGAACAGTTTTCTAGAAATCTTACATACAATGCAAAGGTTAATCTCCTGCTAATCTGCTCCATTTTTGGCTAGGGAATGATGGAGGGGTGGGGCATAAAAAGTGGGCGGTGCTTAAAAGGGTCGTCCGAGACTCATATATGGTATTAACTGAACTATTACAGTGGCCACTAACATTTTTGTAATATACTTACCAATAAAAAGATGCCTCACTCTGCTAATCCACGTAATGGTTATGTGTCCAAGTTGTCAAAAACCCCAAACTTGCACTGACATCACATACACAAATTTGGAGTCATCATGGCTCATTGTGTGTGTACATCAGCAGCTGCATTCCTGGTGATCAACTGCACTTGTACCAACAGTCTTCCCAGGCACCTGAAAGTGAGCAATAAAGGCTCCTGGGTTGTGTACGTGATTTTAACCTATGCCTCTGTACTCAGCTTTCCTGAATTCTGCCTGTCCTGACCTCAACCTGTTCTTTGACTATGATTTGCCTGATTGCAAACTTCATGAACTCCACCACTCCTGAGCTCAGCCTGTGATATGGATGACATCTCTGCCTGTCCCTTTGGTACCACACTACCAGATCTGTTAAAAAAGGGTTAAAGGGTAAAAACCATTAAATCCTTAGTAAGACAAAGCGAAATTTGGTGGTAACACAGGGGGTCCACCGCTGTTGTGTTACATGTCTCCTCTACATTGTGCTCCCTTTCTAGTAAAGTGGCTGTAATATTATGTGCTACTGGGTATACAGCAAGTATAGTTATCTGCTTTTTACGAGTTATTTTTTATAGAGAGTGCATAAGGAAGCAATTTATGAGACTAGAAATAAATATGCATTTATTGTAAGTACAACACATACATCACAGCTCACTGAGCAGCGGTACATTGGTATGAGCACCAGATTAAATTCATGTTTGCTCTCTTTGTTCCCTTGTCTGGAAAGGTCATACTTATTTTAGCCAAAGTATGAAAATCAATCAAAGGGTTTTTAGATGCCAATAAGTGCTGACATCTCTCAACTACAGTATCCACATATTAGCGGCGTCTTCCATGGAGTCAGAGCTCTTGCTGCATCTGCAAATGCAGCAGTAATTCTGCTGGGTGACATTATCTCATGTCCTAATAGAATTCATAGAAGGTCGTCGTTAAGGAGGTTGTCCGTTATTAGAAAAACATGGCTGTTTTCTTCCAAAAGAGCCCCTCAACTGTACACAAGTTGTGTCTCATATTGCAATTTAGCTTTGATTGAAATGAATGGAACTAAGGTGCAATATTACACATTACCCTTGGACAAGTGTGGCGCTGTTTTGGATACAAAGCGGCCACAGTTTTCTAATTAGTCCTTTTAAGAGCTTTAGTTATGCAAAGCGAATCATGCATGACAATTAGTGCAAAGTTAATTTGGAGCAATGACTACACCAAAGGTCACGTTTGAGCTACCATTTGTCTGATGTAGCTTAAGGTAACTTTAGCTGGGGTGATTATTGCCTGAATCGTCGCTGGAAACAGCGAATTCGGGCGATAGTCGTTCCGTGTACAAGCTGCCGACAGCTAAACACCAAGTGACTTGGTGTCACTTGTTATTTAGCTCACTTAAAAAGCAAGTGATTATAGGCTCATGAAAACAGGAGTTGTTCATCCATGGATGACTGTTTGCAGTGAATGGGGGCGGTTGGCCGTAAGCAATTTTCTGGCTCGTTTTGCCTCCATTCATAGAATCATAGAATGGTAGAGTTGAAAGGACCTCCAGGGTCATCGGGTCCAAACCCCTGCTCAGTGCAGAATTCACTAAATCATCCCAGATAGATATTTGTCCAGCCTTTGTTTGAACACTTCTATTGAAGGAGAACTCACCACCTCCTGTGGTAACCTGTTCCACTCATTGATCACCCTCACTGCCAGAAAGTTTTTTCTAATATCTAATCTGTGTCTCCTCCCTTTCAGTTTCATCCCATTGCTTCTAGTCTTTCATTGTGCAAATGAGAATAGGGCTGATCCCTCTGCTCTGTGACAGCCCTTCAGATATTTGTAGACAGCTATTAAGTCTCCTCTCAGCCTTCTTTTTTGCAAGCTAAATATTCCAAGATCCTTTAACTGTTCCTCATAGGACATGATTTGCAGACCACTCACCATCTTGGTAACTCTTCTCTGAACTTGCTCCAGTTTGTCTATGTCTTTTTTAAAGTGGGGTGCCCAGAATTGGACACAGTATTCCAGATGAGGTCTGACTAAGGAAGAGTAGAGGGGGATAATTACCTCTTGTGATCTGGACTCTATGTTTCTCTTAATACATCCCAGAATTGTGTTTGCCTTTTTGGCTGCTGCATCACATTGTTGACTCATGTTCAGTCTATGATCTATTAGTATAGCCAAGTCTTTTTCACGTGTGCTGCTGCTTAGCCCAATTTTTCCCATTCTGTATGTGCTTTCTTACTTTTCTTGTACAGATATAGGACTTTGCATTTCTCCCTGTTAAATACCATTCTGTTAGTCGCCGCCCACTGTTCAAGCTTTGCTAGATCTTTTCGAGTACTCTCTCTTCCCTAGTGCTAGCTATCTCTCCTAGCTTTGTGTCGTCGGCAAATTTGATCAGTTTATCATCAATTCCCTCCTCCAGGTCATTTATAAAAATGTTAAACAACACTGGGTCTAGGACTGAGCCTTGTGGTACCCCACTTAATACATTCTTCCACTTGGATGTGCAGCCATTTATGACCACTCTTTGAGTACGATCACTCAGCCAGTTATGAATTTACCTAACAGTTGCCTTGTCAATCCCATATTTGGTCATTTTTTCAATAAGTATGCTATGTAGAGATGAGCGAGCACCCAAATGCTCAGGTCCGCGTTATTTGAGTCGAGCTTTTCGTAAAATTCGAGAGCTCTACTCGAGTAACGAACCCCATTGACTACAATGGGAGACTCAAGCATTTTTGTATGTGGGACGCTGGGTCCTGGGCTTTTTTTTTCTTGGTTTGTTCTCTCTCTCTCTCTCTGCCAGCCAAAAAATTTGCCATTGATGCGCGTGCTGCGTTGCGACGGGGAGGGGCCAAAACAGGCACGTCCTAACGGGGAGGAGCCAAAACCTGGGGCGGGGTCGAACAAGGCGTGATGCTCGTTCAAGTAATGAGCACTATCAAGTACACTAATACTCTAATGAGCATCAAGCTCGGCAGAGTACGTTCGCTCAACTCTAATGCTATGAAATACTTTGTCAAATGCTTTACTAAAGTCAGGAAATACTATATCTACCGCATTTCCTTGATCAACCCAGTCGGTGATTCTGTCATAGAAGGAAATTAGATTCGTCTGGCATGACTTGTTTGTTACAAACCCATGCTGGCTCTGGTTAATTACTCCATTTTTATCCAAGTACTTGCATACATGCTGAATGACTCTGAATGACTATCAATTCTGTGTAAAAGCACAGGAATAATAGTCTGTAGCGGTTGTCGGACATGTAAAGGTACTTCCAGGCTACACTCATATCTCATTCGAGCACCCATCCAGGGTTCCCATTCAAGGGTTACGTCTGACATACCGAAATCAACATTTGAACAGAACCCTAGACAGCTCCATAGGCTTTAATTTCTGAAATAGAGACTAATGCTACACGTTTTGGTCTCCATTTTAGCCAATTTTCTGTCTATTTCTGGCATTTAAAAATTTCTAAGTGGGGCAACATGGAAAAAAATGTAATTGCACCATTTTGGGAGAGGTGGTGGTTGTTTTTACAGCGTTCATGGTGCAGTACAAATAAAATGATATCTTTATTCCGTGAATCAGTACGATTATGGCAATACTAAATTTGTATAGTCTTTTTATATGTAGTACTACTTAAAAAAATACTGTTTCAAAAGAATTGTTTTGTCGCCAACTTTTTTAGATGTTTCTGTTGCGGCTGTGTGGGGGCTAGTTTTTTTGTGCGGCAACCTGTAGATCTTATTGGTATTATTTTGGGGGACATATAACTTTTAGTTCATTTTCTGTTCAATTTTTTTTAAGACAATGTGAAAACCTCCACCATACAAAGGAAGAAACAGAATGTTATACACAACAATAAAGGCCGATTGTCTGGATTGGAAAATGACTCCCATAGAAACTAATCAGGTCCCAGAATAGGCCAGAGATGTGAACATGTCGGCGCTCAATGCCAAAATGATGCTGTGGTCACACAGGTTGTGACGTCAACCCAGACATGCTTCCATGTCGTGGTCAGCGTGCCATGGCAGCAGACATGTTTTCCAATCTCATGCAATCGGTCATGACATGCTTTCATCTTGGCTCACCTGCTTCTGCAAACATTAGGAGCAACCACCATGCTTCTGCTCTTTCCTCTACTGTCTCCCTGAATTCTGTCCATAGGGCTTTTGTACGCTCCATGCCTAGTTGCTTAAAGGGCCAGTGTGCAATCCCATAACTCATCTCCTTCCAATCCTGTTTTTGCACTTCCTATATTAGGCATCCACACCTAGGGTGGATGCCTAAGCAATTGGTCCCCTCCTCCTGTCATTTGTGTTTGTGTTTGTTTTGGTTCTGAACCTTCCCTTATTATTGACCATTATGACTTTTGTGCTCTTGACCTCGACTCTATATTCTAGACTTTGCTATTGCCTGCTGCCTGCCCAGACCTTCATCCTGGACCTCATGCTGCCAGCCCTGACTCAAGCCTTTCTTTCTATTTTGCTCCTGTTCACTCCTTCAGGTACCGCGCCTTGGCCAGTGCAGCATTACCAGCCATATAACTGGGACTATCTGCATGTGTAACGGCTTGGGTACCCCGTAGCAAAGTCTGTATCCTACTAGAAGGGTCAAGCATCAAAGCCGGGGTTCCCTAGCTGCCACCTCAGATAGCCCAAAGCCAAACCGGTGTATAGCAAGGCAGATCCACATCCATCTGCTTGGCACAACCCCTTTAATATTTTGGTTTTTTATGCGTAACAATATAGGAAACCCATGTAGGCCATAACACTACTATACAATGTACATTTCCCTTTAAATAGCAACTGATGCGCAGTTCAGAGGGATACGAAGGGCCCTGCTGTGTCTGAAGGTCACACGTCATCATGGCTGTCACAGGTAAGTGATCAACGTAATAGAGAGGAGACACGAGCGATCCGTCACTCAGGCAATGTCATTCTTCAAAGACCTCACTCCAAAGTGCTTTCAGCTAATGCTCTCGTCTGACATTTATTGACATTTCACTACGATGGAGCGTGAAGCACGTGGAGGGGGTTTTATTTACACATTTACAAATATGTTCAGCATGTTATTTTATATCTTTTGTGAAAAGTCATGCAGATTAAATCTTGTCGGAGGCCCTTTACAATTGCATCTACTCCAGCAGAAATTTGATGAGGATGTATTATTTTAGAAACAATAAGTAAGAGAATATACAACACTGATTACCTAAATAGAACTCTTTAAAGGAGCACACCTTGCAAAACGGATATGCTCTGTAATACCTATTGAAGGGCGTGAGGGGGCGGAGCATCATAGTTATGCTCCCTTTGGGTTCCATGATTTAATCCGTTACACTCAGCCCACTCAGTCCCTACACTGTACATAACTAAGTATATCAGTTGTTTCCCAGAGGGACCCTTTAATTGGTTGCTTTAAAGCCATTTATGGGCTGATGCTGTATGCACACAAATGTCTTTTTTCACTTCTGAAAATCTGTCCGATTCTTCAATGCGATTTTCACTATTTTATACAGTCCAATGGAAAAGATAAAACAACTCTTGTTGGTGTTGCTTCAAGTTTCCCTGGATGAAAAATATTGGGTGGCAAGATGGTGGTCAAAAATGCGCTGTGCTGTTCTTGAAAAAATTTTTTGGTGTACCACCATCCCACTAACTGATGATTCTCGTAGTTTTGTGGAATCGTGAAACAGCATCAGCAAGAGTTGTCTTATCTTTTCTATTACTCTGTAGTCTTGGAGAAGTTGGAATTAGATTTTTGGACTAAAATATTAGCCAACAAAGAAGGCACAATGGTCACTGAAAGAGGATAGAGAAATATATAGTATTGTTGGTCATATCTAGGGGCGTACCTAAAGGCTCAGGGGCCTGGGTGCAAAAGTTCTGCACCCCTCTCCCGTACCCATACCTAAATCGTGCTGAATACAGCTGCAAAACGAATTTACATACATGATCTAACCCCTTGGAGTAATCTTTCCAAACAAAACTCATTTCCTGCACTACATGAAAATTTGTTTGTAGCCCCTTAGGCCACTCTCACACACACACTGCTTTTTACCGCTATTAGCGCAGCGTCCCAAGTGCCGTGCTAACCGTGGTACAACGCTCCAATTGATTTTAATAGACCTGCACTTGAACGCAGTGTTTCTTACACTGTGATTTTCGAGAGCTGTCTGTTCTTTTTTTGAGTTTTTTAACATGCCTCCTTACCCATCACAATGATGGGGTGCATTAAAAAGCACTGTCAAACGCTGTACCATGCGTTCAAGAATGCCGCTTGAAATTGTGGTAAAAATGCCACGATTTTGAGCTGCGTTTTTTGAAATGAGTACCCAGCTTGGTGTGGGGTAATAAGTTGGTGCTATACAAATAACAAGATTTATTTTATTCATTTTCATATTATACTGAGATAGATAGATAGATAGATAGATAGATAGATAGATAGATAGATAGATAGATAGATACCCCGGCCGGACCACTTCTCTGTGTGAAGAGAGCAGCAGGGCAGGCAGACGCTGTACAGTGTGTCAGCAGGAGCAGCAGGTTGATGACATCATCTTACTCTGTTCCATGCATTGTCTGCCTACCTCCTCTTTCTCCCCTCCTCCCCTCCTCCTGTGCTTTGGGTGGCTTCTTAAGCGGCTCACACTGTCGGCCTCACCGAAGCAATCATGCGCCCGGCAGTGCAACCAGCCGGTAATGCACTGTATGTACATTTGTATATGGCAGAGGGTAGCCTCTGGGCTCCTCCATACTGGGGGCCCAGTCGCCATTGCAACCCCTGACCATAAGCCAGTGGTCATATCCGTAAGCAAATGCCATTCAAGCGTCTAGGAAAGATGGGAAATTACTTAGAGTTCCAACATAAGGGTGTTCTGAATCAGATAAAACCGAATGAGCAATGCTATTCTACAATGACTATGGGCAGATTGTGCTATTTTATGCTTCATATAGCCTTACGTGTAAAATCCAGACCTGGTGAGCAGTTTTCAAGTCCCATTGTGCGTTGTAATGTCATAAAACCTGGGTATGCGGCAGGTTAGGCATAAATAATGTATTTTATTTCAATATGTCTGACATCTGCAGCCTGATGGAAAGCAGAGAAAGAATCTTTCCCCTGCGATGAAACACATAACTGTCTTTCTTGCAGTGGCTTGTATCAGACATATATTCACCGGGCACCGCGCTCTAGAGCTGTCCAGCTATATATGGTTGCCCTGAAGGTGAGATATATAATTAGACTACACTAAGCTCCTGGAAGACAGAGGTGCCAGGCACACAGATTGCAGAAAGTGACGTTTTTTCCTTTTAGCATTTGAATGTTACTTTTTTGGGGTAAAAAAGACAGACAATAATATACTGCAACTAAAGGGGGGGGGGGCTTTGGAGTCACTGAATACTGTAGGATATAGGGTACTAGATTAGGAAATTGGTGCATGATCAGTTCCTGAAAATTCAAGCTTAGGTCTGTTTCACACGCCTATAACATGCTGCATTTTAACATCCCCGTAATGGATACATGATTTGGAAATTGGAACTTAGAAGATTATAGAAGCCAATGATAATTTAAAGCAACCATACAAAGTAACACAGGCCTCATATGAAATATTGTGTACAGTTCTGGACAGCGGTGCTCAAGAAAGACATTGCAGTGCTTGAGAGGGTTTAAAGAAGGGCAACTAAATTACTAAAAGGAGGGGGAGGACTGGAATATTTAGAGAGGCCAACAAAATTGGGATTGTTCACCCAAAGGTGGTTAAGTAGAACGAGAAGAAAGGATGGCACTATGTAATATATCCCCTCTCTGTGGTCCCTGGACAAATTGTTTCCGTGGGACCAGGGGGTCACTTTAAAAGAGTGTCAGCTTTGTGGCCAAATGTGGCCGCGATGAAAACTCAACACTTTGAGGATTTTATTATTAATACAAAAGCTTTAACCTCCAGGGTCCCAATGCAGAATATCTAAGGGCCTCCCAGTTATGGCATGGCAGTGGTCAGTGTGACAAGTTGAGGTTACTTGCCTATCGGATCGTCATCTTTGCCTTTAAGCAGGAATGGACACCATGTGCATAAAGGCTCCAGAGACTTGGATTTCTTTAACTTCTGGTTTCCACCAGCATTTATTCCATATCACAGCAAATATGTGTAAACATACAATGCTCAGGGTTCATAACCCACCACCCCTCACCTGGCGAGTCTAGGGATGCCCTCTTCTGTCAGACTTGGGTTGCGCCCCGACTGGTCTGTGCTGGACCTCAGGCTCCTAGTTCCTGATGTGGATCCTCTCGCTGCCTCTCACACTGGCTCTCAGCCAACTTTCCTCTGAGTGTGGCAGGAACTGACACTTTTATCCTACTTCCTGCCACACCCACATGTGTTTTCTCTAATTTCTGCAGCCTGAATGCCTGTTTACAGCCCTCTGCAGGCCATTTTCTGTACTGCGGCACCACATCAGAAAGCTGCTACTACGAAAAAAAACTAAAGTGACGCTGTAGACTCTGCTAAATAGGTCCTACTTACCAAATCATCATTGAAGTGTTTGAAAATGAACAAAACTTGTTCGGTGAAATATTGTGAACGATTGAATGATGAATGATCATCCATCGTTCATTTTTTGCAGGCATAAAATATTGTTTGTCGGACATTCCACGTAAAAAGCGATCATTCAGTTATTTGCAAACCATTTCCAGACTTTCCTGATAGACCAACGATGGACTGAATGAGCTATGATGAAATGAAATGCCAAAAAAAATGTAAACTATAATCTGCGCTGGCAAACGGGCATCGTTTGAAACTACTTCACTCATTCGCTCGTTCCAATGATTAATTGCCCCATGCAAAAGACCCTATGGGGTGATTAAATATATTATGCTAAAAACATCTGGAAAAAGCTGTATTATTATTATTATTCTTTTAGTTTTATTGCTTTTTATGGTGTAAATCAGGATATATTACAGGATCTACCACATTTATCTGGCACTGAATCGTCAGCCTCTTGGTAATTTCAGTAATAATGTCAGTAATAACAGAAACACTCTGACCCGCTCTAGATCGACAGGCAACTTTGAACTCCGCTACAACCTGTGACCATTTCCTCCCATCATCCCATAGAATTTGCAAAGCTCCAATCCCAAATATTCTCTTGGTGCACTCAGGTTTCAAGGCAAAAAAATCACAAAGAGCCCGCTGACTCATTCCCTAACCCCAAGCAAACTCTTAGAATTGCTCTCTTGACATCCTATTAGTGACAGAAATGACATTTTTTTCACTTTGCTGTCTAAAAATAACACGGAAGAAAAATATCACCTTTAAAACAACGAACAGAAGGTTTTGTTTCAGACAATTCCCATATAAACCGATGAGTCATAGTTATGGTACGAAAGAAACCGTTACTTGGGATTTTTTTTCTATATCCAGTATATTAAAGCTCACATAGTAGTCCAAACATAAAAGATGAAAAAATAAATAAAAACAACATCTAAAAATCAAAAGCCTTTGAAGGGAATCTGGCATCAGCGTTTGGCACTTCAAACCGACGGCACGGCGATACAGCACTTTTTCTTCTAGAAATAGGCAATGTGTCTATTACCCATAAAACTTACTTTTATCATTGAGCGCTATATGCTAGTTACACCCCATCACTCAGGGGTCCAAAATAGTAGCTGCATAAAGTATCCAAAAATTAATACCATAAAGAGACACAATGTAAAGGGCCATGGAAAAGTAGCCCGCCCCCGATCGCGGCACAACACTCTTTGGAGATGGTTGTAGCCATTTCCTTTTCAAAAAGTGAAAGCTGCCCTATGATTGGTTGCTACAGACAACAAAGACAGATGTTCTGGTGTTGTAGAAGAACCGGTGTTGTTCTTCTACGACGGAAAAGATTTATTGTGGAAGGCTATATTGTGAAGTGGATCAATTAAGAAACATAAGAGGCTTTCACAGACAAGTACCCAGGTACACAACCACCTGTATTGAGAACCTGGTTCCAAATGACGCCAAACCAAGTCTGTTGCTAACATGAAGAAACCGAGACCTTCATTAGTCCGAATATCCGAATTCGTCCATTTCCACTCCCTCTCAAACATACAATACCATTACAAAGAAAATAACATCATACTGTCATTAAATAGCGTTAAACCATGCCCCCCTTTGATATGTTTGACCGCTGCTTCATTTCTCACTATGGTTGAGTGTCTCTGCCATTGGACCCCCACTAGACACCTGTTCCCTATCCTGTGGGTAAGGGATAAGTTAGAATCTTGGGACAACCACTCTAAGTTAATAAAGATTATCCTCCATAATTCCTTACATGGTAAACATGCCCGGTATCCATTAAATAACCATTCATGGGCATGGCTGGCACTGCGATGGCCATGCTCTTTGTCATCTCTGTAGATGAGCAAACACATTTTATACAAGCAAAGGCAGGAGAAACTTTTTTTTGCATTGCTTTTTAGATTGCACCATTCAGGATTGATGGGGCTGAGCTGTGATACCAGAGTCAGTCTAAGAGTGGCGCTGTGATATGTTAAGGAACTCCACAGAGAATATAATTTAGAGTTGCACTCACCCTTTTACGCAGATTATAGGTAAGAATAAGGTTTCGGGAAAATGAGTGAGAAAAGGCAGAGTAGAACTCCAAGACTTTCTGTAAGGCATCTCTCTTTATTACGTGAAGATCACAGTAGGTCAGAGCTCTAACATTGGCACAAGATGGAGCCAGGGTGGTCTCTTTCCAGAATATGTCTCCAAATACATCACCTTTACCTGCAAAGACAAGAGTGAGAAAACTGTTGAAACCTACCGTATGATCACCAATACATACTGAAGGGAGCCGTAATATGAGACTAATATCTAAGTACAACCTTGTCCTTGGTTAACGCAATGTCAGCAACCTTCTAATAAACTTTGTCTCAGTTCCTCCCTTTCTAGATTTCTCTTTGCTGGTAGTCAGATGCATCAATGATTATTTATATCACTACTGCTGATGCTTTTTAAGGGTACAGATGTAGCAAAGTTTAGCATGACAATATGGAAAATAAGCTGCATCACAAAACTTTTACTTGCCTTTTCAATGGATTTGTTGTGTTCAGAAATGACAATTTGTTGCCGAAAGTTATCAGTATTGGGATAAACTTTGCTACATCTGTATGTTCAAATGTGGCGTTTCCAATGCATTTTTCTGTTAGCAAGGAAATGCACTGAACGTGCCTTATGAGCCCATACCATTACAATGTATCAATAGCTGTAGGAGGCATGTCTCCCAACAATCTTAGATTGAACGGGACCAGTTTGGGATTTCAGGCACTGTCCTGATGAAAGTGAGTACAGGAATGAGTGGTATGGTGGGACAACACACAGCTGGGGGCAGCCTCGATTGTGCAGTTCCAAAGGGCCTGAAGGATAAAGGAGCGAATGAGCCCTGCTGACGGCTCGATCGTAGGCGATCCCCACATACGGGACATACAGGGGGCTCGTAATAGGATGCAAACATATAGTACAGAGTCCACTTTCTTGCTCCAAAACATTTAATGAACAAAACAGAATACAACACAGTTGACTATCACCAGTGTTCGATCAACAGGTATTAGCAACATAAGGCAAAGCCGGCAGCATTTTTCACAACGTTTCCTTCTGCTAATTCAGTGTCCTCCTTTGGAGAATACTAGTAATTATTAGGAAATTTTAGTACCAGTGTTTCTGGTGGCGCAATGCATCACACAGCTGTGCTATATGGTACATCCATTATGATCCCCACACATCACATAGCTCTAGTACATCCATTCTGACCCCACACATTACACACACACAGCACATCACTCACACAGCTCTACTACATGTATGCTGATCCAACACATCACACACACAGCCCTACTACATTGTACATCCATCCTGACCCCACACATCACACACAGCACATGACACACATAGCTCTGCTACATCCTAATTCACACAAATCATACACACACACAGCTCTGCTATTCCACACATCACCAGACTCCTGATACAGTGATCACCCCATGTCATTTGATTCCTGACTCCACCCACACCAGTGATCACATGATGTGACATCATCGCAGGTCCTGGTGACTGCTGTCAGTTTATCCATTATACAGTACTTTCTACCAAACTGCACAATGGCTCCTCCCACAGCAGTGATGTCACCGCAGGTCTTTCAGCCCACCATCTCTGTGGTGGTGGTAGGTCGGTGTCTCCTGTCAGGACAACTGAGTTGTGTCTAAGATAATAACGGCTTAGTTGTATTCTCATTTTCCTATATTTGTCCTCTCCTTTTCAAGAGCCCTAACTGTGTTGTTCTTCTGTCGGCCAGGCTCTGTGTTTTATATATGTTGTAGGACCTTCAATGATGTCACCAGGGGCGGAGCATGAGAAGCACTCACATACTAACTAACAAGTTGTTGTTAGTAATTTGATTCGCCCTCGTAGAGGTTCCAGTGTCCCGTCATTCTGCGGTACTCCATTAGGTGGTCCTGCTGGATAGCAACCGATGCAGAGAATCTGCAGTGTCTCCTTTTAGTTTTTTCTTTCCACTGCGACTTACCACTATAAAATGTCCGAAGGCCAACTTCCATTATTTATAGAGTCCTTCCTCCCGTCAGTCTTGTGGGAAGATGTCCTCAGCTCTGTCTCACACTCTATTCTTAGTGAAATACTATCACTAGATTAACAATAATTCATTAAGTCTTTTGAGGAGATTATAGTGGAACCCCGCTACTCTCCTGTCCCACGAGGCATGCTATATACCCCGATTTCAACTGTATTTGCATCCTCAGGAAGCAGATACAGTTGAATACAATGGAGGGAAAGGAAATTATCGGCTCCCTGCTCAACCATTCATCTTGGGCCTGCCAACAGTCTGCGATTTGTAGTGCAAGTGTAGATCAGCCCACTCTTTCATCACCCCCGAAGCAGGAAGACAAGGCAGCCCCCAGCATGCACTGGTTCCTCGACACTGCCACTGTGTGGTAGCACTAAGAGGGCCATCTTTACAGCGAGGGAGGCACTATAACAGCATGGTAGGAACTAAATAATGGGCACTATTACTGTGTGAGGGCACTAATGGACACCATTATTGTGTATCAATCAAAGGAGGCTACTTGTACCATGTTGGGACACAAAGCGGACAATATGATATTGAACAAGTATGGACAAGGATTGGGTGGGTAAGGAGTGGGGATGAGCGAGTATACTCGCTAAAGCACTACTCGTTCGAGTAATGTGCTTTAGGCGAGTATCTCCCCGCTCGTCCCTGAAGATTCGGGAGCCGCCACAGCTGACAGGTGAGTTGCGGCGGGGAGCAGGGGAGAGAGGGAGAGAGAGATCTCCCCTCCGTTCCTCCCCGCTCTCCTCCGCAGCTCCCCGCTCCACGGCGGCTCTCGAATCTTCAGGGACGAGCAGGGAGATACTCGTCTAAAGCACATTACTCGAACGAGTAGTGCTTTAGCGAGTATACTTGCTCATCCCTAATTAGGAGCATGGCCTAATGTAATAAATATTTCCTGTCGCACGCTACATGCACCATAGGGGTTGTTCTTCTATCCGTTATTTGAAAGTTGGGAAGTATGCGAGAGGTCACATCTGGGGCCCAGGTGCCTAAAGAGGGCCAAAAGTCCCTCTGCTATATAAGACGACACTAGTATTCCAAATGACACATGGTAGGTGGGGCCCTGGTACAAATTTTACATTGAGGTCTTGGAGTTTCTGAGCATTGTAGGTAAGAGCTATCAGCCTGGTATACAAGACATGAGATGAACTTGTGTAGCATCTAATAATATAAAGTATTAAGTGTACACAGACCTGACTAGACCACGGGTCTACAATAGGACACCTATAGAAGTGCATAGACCTCTGCCAAACTTCTGTATGCCTCTGAATAATATCTATATAAAGCCTTCATTTTTTATTCTTCATTCAATGCTGAAAGCAACAAACATAGTGATGACCCACATAATTCTGTCTTACCAGCACCAGCAGAGATATGTGTGCAGCCACAGGTTATATAACTGCTTGTAGTGGAAGGTAAGTATAGGAGAAAGCCAAGGGGGAAATGTCAGGAGATTCTGAAAACTGCTAGATACAAACCTCCCCAGAATAGAATAGGGTCCCTGCACACGGGGAGGTTTTTTCTGCAGTGGATCCGCAGTTAATGTACAAGTAATACATTGATTCGCTGCAGATTTCACGCTATGCATTGCAAAGATTTGAATACACACTTGGGGCAGAAATCCCACCCCATGTGAACATACCCTGAAAACCTGCAGAATGAACGGACATGATGCTGATGTCAAAATCCACACCGCAGTTGATTCATCCGTGGAAAATTTCTGCAACGTGTAGATCAGATTTTTAGTATTGTATCTACTTTGGGGTATTAAGCTGCAGATTTGCTGTCGGAAAACATGTAGCTAAGAGCACCTTCATACAGCTGCTTTTACCGTCTGGAAACTTGGCAGCGAAATGACCCTTAAATTTCTGCCGTAGAACCTCACAAAGATTTAGCCCCATTCAATGGGTCTACTCCATGTGCGGCATCCTCGCCGACTCTGCGGCAAAAAATGATATTTCAATCTTATTTTGCCAAGGCACGGGTTTCAACTTTGTAGTTATTAGTGCGCTAAACAATATGTTGGAGCTTTAGAAGCTTCATAGCTTTATGAATTCTTGAAAAGTCATTGAGTATCCCATTAGAGGATGCTTACGTCAATTATTAATGGTGGGCAATTAGCATGGTCACAAGCTACTTGAAAAGAAAGGCTGGACCCAGGCTGAAAGCCGTGAGGAAAGGCTGGCATGATGCTGGTTGTAGGGAAGGGTGAGTTTAGTGAGACGAGTACAATGAAGGGGTGGAGGCTTCCTCTGCGTAACAGTGTGACATGACAGTCTTTGGTTGTCCTGCTTACCACCCTAATTTTTCTGTTCTACTGATTTACTCATTTGACTAGAGGTTTTATTGGTGCAGAGTGTTAGGGCAGCAAAAATGTAGTCCTAATTTCTCACTAACCCATGAAGGTTGCAGGTTCAATTCCTGCTTGGGTCAGGTAGCCAGCTCAAGGTTAACTTAGCCTTCCATCCTTCCGAGGTCAGTAAAATGAGTACCCCCCTGCTAGGGGGTAAAGATGACTGGGGAAGGCAAGAAAATGTCACAATGTGACGTCACCCTAGGGGTTAGTCATGACTCGGTGCTCGCAGCAGGGGACGTTATCTTACCTTTTTTTTTGCTTAAAGTGTAAAGTTTTCCACTTCAGTGAAAAGTGCTATAACAGCAGTGTGACAGTAGCTGTGGTGGGTTGGGGGTCCTTGGAGTTAGTGGAAATTAGTGTATGTGTGGGGGGGATTCATCATGGGTATGGTCAGTCTTAAATTATACAATTCTTTACGGTTGGTCTGGCAAATGTGGACCCTACTTGGTGGTGTCCCGAAGACCGAATGTAAATTGTAATAGCAATCTGCGGTTGGTAGGTCTGCCCCTGAACCTGAGGTAGGCAGTTGGGGGTATATGGAATATTTTGGGCAGAATGGCATCAGACTTCTTTGCTTCACAAACCATGGGTGTGCTGTTGTGTATTTGGCTGCAAGTATCAGAGATGGTCTACAGTTCTATATTTTTTTGTACCTGATATATGTTTAGTTTGTTAATAACTTGGCTGTAGTGGCCAATATAATCCGGCCCATTGTTTCTTATGTATTTTTGAGCTAAATTGGGGATTAGAGGGTTGGAGGTTGAGTGAATTCGGCCATTAAAGTGCCTGTGGATCGTAGTTAACAGACTGAACTCTGCAGAGTGAAGATCGCTGCAGTTCATGTGATGAGTTTGGATCACCTAATAGTTGCAGTCATCTGTTATTGCCACATTTAACTTGCAAATATTGTCCATTTTTAATGCAAAAACACATAAACTAATACTTATTTGCTATGGAAACAGTACTCAGTGGTGGTTTGACAACATCTCATTGACTTCATCTCATCCTTTTCTAAAGATACATAAATTAATTATCGTCTTCTATGCGCTCGCTGCAATGAACGCTCTATAAATATTTGTTTAATCATCTGACGTTATTTGCTGACTTGAAGGCAACTATGTAATGAGCCTTATTTACTGTATAATAACAAGTAACAGCCCAATCAGTAGCAGAAGTATAGACCCTGTCTGGTTTACGCTTTAGGACGATCAGATGACAGGATTGTTCCATGTCAGCGACGCGGAAGCGACTTTCAGCACCTGAATAATTCCTCTTATATGTCAGGAATGGCGACAAGGAACTTCAATGATTTATCTCGGTAGTGCAAAGTAAAGTTTCAAACTTAGGCCTGTGTCGCACGGGCGTATTTGTACAGTGTTTTGCGCCGGAAGAATTTGCGCGCACAATATGCAGTGAATAGAACAGATTGATTTCAATGGATTCATTCAAATACACATACCGCATTTCAGCGGGGAACAGGGGGGAGCCCTCTCTCTCTCCCTCTCCCTAATACTCCCCACTGCAACCACCCACTCACCCACGGCGCCCCCCGAATCTTTTCGCCCGAGTTTGGAAGTACTCGAAAATTGCGGCGCTCGGGTCGAAAAAGGGGCGTGGCCGAGTAGGTTCGCTCATCTCTAGTAGTCACCCTTAAAGGAAGCCTAAACTTTTAACATCATACAGTTAGTAGGTAAAAAAATCTGATTAATTCCTTAACCTGTTAAAGACCAAGCGCTGTTAATATAATTTAAAAAAAATGAAGAAATAATTTTAAAGGAACTATAAATTTACAAAAAAAATATTTTTAACTTTTTGGACACAGGTATTAAAAATAAATTAGAAAAAAAGGTATTAAAAATAGTCCTATATATCATGAAAAAAAAAACTGCAAAAAAAATATGCTGTCAGTGACTGAACAGCGAATGATAATTCAGTTTCAGCAGGCATAAAAAATCAAACATGTAAACAAGCCGCTATCTAGCTATGAATGACGGCCTATTTACTGTGAATAAAGGTGGGCAGCCAGAGCGATCTTCATTTACTGAGCAATCATGTATGAAAGTGCAGGAGCGATTATTGCTTGGATGTGTAAAAGGGCCCAGTTGTGTACTGCTAGGGGTCACAGGGGTTGCAATTGCGACCTGGCCCCTTAGTGAATGTGGACCCATGGGTCTCCACCATGGGTGACGCTCAAGGGGAGGGTCATTACCCGAGGCAGCTAGCAGCCAATCCCACACTGCAGACTCCCCCGATGTGTGGTCCTCCCTACCACTGAGAGACTGTGGTTGTGATTTGTTACAACTGCAGACTATCAGGGCAATGCTGATCATGTGATTGGTCGGGCAGGCGGCGTTTGATAGCAGAGGAGGGGAGCAGACCATGCGGTGTAACCAATTAGTTCACTATATATGTATAGCTGGTATAATTTATACTCTATAACTTATACCAGCTGTGCATATATAATTACATACAGGAGATACCCGGGTTATACCAGCATTGTTCATATCACTACATACAGGAGATGTATATGCATTCTGTATACAGTGATATGGAGCACTCTGATATAACCTGGGTACCTCCTGTATATAATTATATATGTACAGCTGGGATACATTATACATCTTCCATGGTTTTTGAATATCACTTGCAGTTTTTATGAGTATTTTAATTGTGGTTCAAAAATGCAACAAAAAACATGAACACGGCCTAAAGGGGCTACAGACAAATTTTCACATAATCCAGGAAATGAGTCATGTTTGGAAAGCTTATGCCAAGGGCTAGATCATGTATGTAAATTCATGTTGCAGCAGTATACAGTACGGTTTAGGTATGGAGGTACCGGTGGAGGGCAGACCAAGCTGAAACTTTGCACCCAGGCCCTTGAGTCTTTAGCTACGGCCCTGAAAGGGCTGAGCCCCATAGCTTAAGATGTAGATTCCCCTCCATACATTTTATGATACACATTTCTTTGGCTCTGTGATGACCTGTGCACAGTAATTACTGCATCCTGCCAACTACACGCACATTAGCACTTACATAGTAAGAACACTGATGTTATTCGACACATAAAGCAGCAAGCGGTAAAATTACAAGAGTCTTTTAAGAAGTCCATAAAACAGTGCCATCATCACGGATGGCCAAACGTATCACAGCGTGAGATACAGTCCAATATGATAATTACCACTAAATTTTCTCACAAAAAGCAATCTACCCCCACTGGTTATATCTAAGAGCAAACTACTCCCCCCACCTGTATATTTACGATGTTGCAGGTTGTAACTAGAAATCATAATCTAATTTTTTTTAAAAATCATGTATATGACATGTTAATAGAGATGAGTGAGCATACTTGTTAAGGGCAGATACTTGAGCGAGTATCGTCCTTTTCGAGTACCTGCCTGCTCGTCAGAAAAAATTCGGGTGCCGGCGGGGGACGGCCGGGGACAGGGGAGAGAGATCTTTCTCTCTTTCCCCCACTGCTCCCCCAGGCTCACTCCCGCCACCCCCTGCCCCCCACCGGCACCCAAATCTTTTCTGACGAGCAGGCAGGTACTCGAAAAGGACGATACTCGCTTGAGTATCTGCCCTTAACGAGTATGCTCGCTCATCTCTACATGTAAACCAATTGAAATATGAGGGTTTATATAAAAGCCTATGCTGGTTTAGCACAGTACAATAGTCTATGGCCGTTTTTAATAATCTAGTGTCTCAGATAGGTAGATGGCCCCCGGTTAGTGCCTGGCACTCCATAGTAGTTGGGGTAAGTCAGAAGCAACTGTGATGATCATACCGTATATGATTTAGGCTTTTGTTCACATCTGCATTGTAGTTTCTGTTGAAAACCATGACAACGTGTCAGATCAGTCACACAACAGGTATTGGTAGTGACTGACAGACCCCACAGATGTATCATAGGATCTGTCGGGTTCTACCGTGGTGTCTATCATTTCGATGGTTAAATGTTGCCGCACTGCTCGCTATTCTTCCCTTCAAAAATAACAGAATCTGTGACAGAGGCTCCTAACAGACATGTATGTGAAGAGAGTTGCACATTAATTTCCAGGAAAGAAAAAACAAAGCTGCAGGCTGCAACTTTGTATAAAAATGCACATTGTGTAAAAGTCGCATGAAGTAACTCAATGGGGCTGTCTGCTTAAGAAAACCCATTATAAAGTATCCCTGTTAGAGAATTTTCAGTTAAAAGAAGGGACTCCTGCCTTCAGGACCCTTATTTAGTAGCCAGAGTGAAGAACAGGCATTTGCTTATTTTGGTGTGACTCTAACAAAAAAAATACTGCAGAACGTGAACTTGTAAGATTCAAATCACATAAAGAAGTCACTATAGGAAATTAAATAATTGGGATAAATCTATGTTTTTTTCCCCTGAAAAGTAGTATGTTATAGGAACACCAGCTCGGCAGTTGCTACTGGGACCCGGTCACCAGTGTGGCTCTTTGCTGGCATCACTGTGCCAATGGCGGGTCATCTTATGCACCACTCAGTGCATGCACAGTGTCATATGGCACCTGGGCACCATTGGACAGGCATTTCCTTTCGGTGATTGCACTGATGGGCTGCCTCGGATGATGGACACTCCAGCCAGCCCATCCGTGAATCAGTGTATAAGTTCCAGCGCCTCCTAACAGAGGATGCTGGTAATACTTTTGTGTTAGACCTTTGTGTGGTTTGCAGTGGAGCTGCAGGTTTTTGGTGTGTGATTCTTTACACTCCTGCCTTTTCACAGACTGTAGACTTCACCTCTCTTCTAAGTTCTAGGTTGTGCTTTCCCCTCTCCATGTACACATTAGACTGCAGTTTATCCTCTGGAAGCCTCAATTGGTGTCGCCTTTTTCTGGGTGGGTGCTCCATTTTTCCTGGTGGGACTGTTTGGATAAGTTCAGCGAGTTGTCTGGGCATTACCTTGGGTCATATATGTGCTGGTTTGTCTCATAAATTCATTTTGTTATATTCTCTGCTTTTGGTTATGTGTTGGACAAACGTAACATAGCATAATGGTATATAGATTATGCGTTTGTATATCACATTGCCTGCTACAAATTGTAAGCAGCAAGCAGGCCTATAACACACCAGGAAGCTGGTAAGTCAGTAAATGAGTCAATTATCTGAAAGTGCTAAGCAGATGGTATATTCCATCATAATGCATTTATTTTTATTGCTACTTTATTGCTGTTCTTTTTTCGGAGACGTTATTTACGGGATTATTATTTGTAATAAATTATTATATGGATTTATCTATATTAAGTACACTAATGGAAGGGAAACTCACAAGGAATATTGATTCCAGGAATCAGAGTGGCCCCCCAGTCTCCCTCAGTTTGACAAGCATAGAGTATGGTTTCCCAGATAGCCATAGGTCCCCCAATCTGAAAGGCCCATGTTTGCCTGGTGCTAATGCCAGTCCTGGTCACCAGAATAGGCTTTATTAGATCAAGTATTATGTAGCATGTTAACTGGACAACAAGAGCAAACTGTCCTGGTTATTTCTTTAGGTTTACATGGGGAATTTGCAAGAGGCCACACATGTACGTAGTATTATACAGCAACCATTCAAATGAACGGTTCACCATAACACCAAAATAGGGCGACTCTTTAAAGCAATTCCCCATACTATTTAATAGAGAGGGTCCTAGGAAGGAATGCAGATCTATTGCAAAGACCGTGCATGCGCAGTCTCTGCAGTAGTTCGGCACTCCCTGCTAGGTGGTGAATGCAGTCACTAGTGACCTAGCGTACCCCGCCCTGCAGGAAGGAGAATGCCGGTAATGGAGGCTTCATCACCAGCAGAAAAGGATCTGGCCAGTTGGAGGTGTGATGACTCGAGGGACTGCAGGAGACAGGAAAAGATCGGCGGGGAGAAGATGCGGTAAGTAGACTGCCTGGGGAGGAATGACAGAACCCCTTTAAGTGTACGTTCACATGTAGCAGAAAAGCTGTGTAAATTCCGCTGCAAAATCCACATCATTCCTGCAAAACATAGATTAACCGTAGTTTAATCAGCTGCGTATCTACAGCTGATTTCAGCAGCTACAGCGCTCACCCTTACATTGCAATTCTTTGCGCTGTCAATGCACCCCATTCACCCAGCAGCCTCTAAGGAGTGTCATGCCACTAGTCAGGTGATGTAAAAGTGGGTTGACCGGACCAGCGGTGCTGCGCTCACTAGAGGCTGCTGGGTACCGGGTGCAGGGATGCACTGACAGCACAATGAATTGTGAGGTGAGGGGGAAGCGGTCTGGCTGCCGAAATTAACGGCGAATTAACGTGTCATTTTTATGGGTACTAATTTGAGGTATATATGACTTTTGATTTTTTTATTTATGCCTTGGGAAGCAAGATCAACCGAAAATGGCTATTTCGGCATTTCCTATCTTCTTTTTTTTTCTTTTACTGAATTTACTGTGCTGGATAAACGTACTATTTTATAGTACGGGTTGTTGTGGATGTGGTGTGATGGATTATGCATAGTTGCATTTGTGTTTTCTATTTTCGTCCAATATTTAAAGCCTTGTGTAAGGAAAACAAATTTGAATATTCTATAAAACATTTAGATGTCACTGTCAGCAAGGACTGCATCATCCACAGGGTTAAAAAGGGGTGTAGAGGAGTGATGAGATGAGTAAGTCCTCATGTTTTCACTTTTTTTCTGACAAGAAAAAAAGACCTCATAAGTGACAATGAGAAACCAAGTATACTCTCTGATTGATAGGGGGGAGGTAATAACATAAAGAAAGATAGTCCCATCCCTCTCAACACTGTGGAAGAGGCCGGATAATGCAGATTTTTTTCTATACTGCCTGCTCCTCCTCTGCTGTGTGCACTGATTGAAAAGTGACAGCTGTAAGTTCAGTATTCCTGACCCCACTTCAGACGGCTGCAGCTCCAGTTCTGCCAGGCTAGGCTTCTGACATACTTTGGCTATTGTTTTAAAGCCAATAATCTTGGCTTTAATATGATAAAATGACAGTAAAAGCATGTCTGTAGCATTGATAGAACTGGAGGTATAGCTGTCTGAAGTAGAACAAGCTATTAGTCCAAAACTGTAATGTCCTTTTCCTGCAGAACAAACAAAGCTTGT
Source organism: Eleutherodactylus coqui (assembly GCF_035609145.1). Classification (NCBI taxonomy): domain Eukaryota; kingdom Metazoa; phylum Chordata; class Amphibia; order Anura; family Eleutherodactylidae; genus Eleutherodactylus; species Eleutherodactylus coqui. Next base: position 53,756,904 of record NC_089839.1, read on the forward strand.
GCTGAACTGTAAAGCTGCCTGCACACAGCCGGGTCGGATTCCGCATGCGGGATCCCGCACTGCAATCCGACCCTGTGCCTGGCCTATGACCCCTGCATACCTGTCCGCAGTCTTCATATTCTGTGCTGCGGATGTACCGGCCGTCGCTCATGCGCAGTGCAGATTATGCTGCGCTGTCGCTAGGCAATGGCGCGGATCCCACGACCCTTCCACGATGATGCCGTCGGGCGGCTTCCATTGACTTCATTGGAAGCTGTCCGCATGGAATCTAGCCTAAAATAGAGCATGCTGGAATCTTTCCACCGCAAGCGGAAATCGGAATTGATTTCTGCCCATGGGCAGGAAAAAATGCTTTTCCATAGCATGCAAATCCGCTCGTGTACAGGTGGCCTAAGGGTTGGAGATAAATGGATAGTACTTTGATGCTGCAGCCAGTCAGCACTTACAGTGCTTCCAAAGTGGTTGGGGTTCCCTTAGTGTCAGACTTCCAGTGATTCTCTGGTCTCAAGTAGAAGAAACTATAAAAGTCTTGTAAATAGCTATTTTGGGGTTAATTTAGGTTCCCAGTACTTCATATTTATCACCAGGCCATATCCCATGGATTACAGTAGGTTGTCACCCGAGAATACCCAGTCTATGCAAAGATCAACTGCTTTCCACCAGTGATCCAATGCTCGACACCGGTGTTCTCCTAGCCTGTAGTTTACGAGTTGCATTTTTACAATAGCGGGAGAGCCACAGGTTGACTATTCAGCCCCTTCCAGATACTATTTATTGCCCTCGCCTATCATTTCGACGTTCAGTCCATTAAGATCGTGTATCATTCCATCTATTACATTAATACGTTACTTGTAGAATTCAAGGTCTGTGCAAGAAATAACATTCCTAAAATCTATCATGGTTGAAACATAAAAACTAAACTGCAACAGAGTTGGACAAAAATACTTTCTGTATGAAGCAGAAGAGAGCAATCAGACAAAATTAAATCAGCGGGAATGTTCCTGCGCTCAGCAACTGGACCACTGAGAAACATAATAGCTGCGATTGTCACAGAAGATGAAATGGTTCAGTGTAAGATCTTATCATTGCTGTGAGACTATAATATTTAACCATCATGTAATGCTGACACAGTGTGCAGGTGTTTTTATGGAGCCTGTATGGGTTATGCGGTACATTTGCAGCTGACAAAATATAGAAATGCATTAATGACCCCGCATGGCTTCATGACTGATAGATAAAAGTAATGTATATAGATAAATAAGGCATACATAGGGTTTAGTAGTAGAGTCATGGACTCATTCAGAATTACCATCAAGGTTAATGGGCATTTCTCCATAAAGTCAAAGTATCACTAGTAAATATATAGCCATAACATTGAAATGGGTAAAGTGAATAAAATGGATTATCTCTTTACAATGCAATCTGTTATTGCGGTGGGATATGTTAAACAGTCAGTTCTTGAAGTTGATGTGTGGGAAACATGGAGACATGTAAGGATCTCAGTGAGTCTGACAAGGGCCAGATTATGATGTCTAAACGACTGGGTTAGAGTAACTCCAAAACAATAGGTGTTGTGCAGTGTTCTTGGTATTTAGCAGTTAGTACCTACCGAAACTGCTCCAAGAGAGGATGGCCGGTAAACCAACATCAGAGTCATGGGAGCTCAAGACTCACTGATGGTTGTGGGAAGTGAATTATGTAGTGGTATTCCCTAATGGTAGTGGCCTCTTTCAACAGGAAAATGCATACTGTCTCAATGCAAAATAATTGATCAGGAGTGGTTTGAGGAACATGACAAAGAGTTCAAGTAATAGTTTGGCCTCCAAGAGCATCCCCAAGGAGCATTTGTGGGATGTGCTGGAAATACAAATACGATCCATGGAGGCCCATGTCACCACTTAAAGTGAAACTAAACTTTTAAAAAACTTTTGACATATCAAAGGTTTTGATTGGTGGAGTACTGTGACCCCCACCAATTGCTTAAACAAACCAGCAGAAGCACTCATCTGAGAGCTTAGCCCGTTTGGCTGTTTTCCTCACTGTTTGGAGCAGTATATGACTCCATTGAAAGTCTATGAAGCAAATATGTAAGGGGTTTCCCTAAAAGGTTAAATGGGTTACCATGATGATGAGTAGACATGTGACAATCCATATGACAATTTAGTCACGTACGACAATTTGTGTGGCTTTTTGAACAGACCATGTCCAAAGGACTGAGACTGAATGGTGACTTCCTGGGGAATAGGAAGAGGAATTGTTTGCTGTGGCACTTAGGAGTAAGAAGGAGAGTGTGTGCAGCAGGAAGCCAGTGCTGTAGGAGTTATGTGCAGTAAGAGCAGCTACAAGACCCCAAGCAGGGCAGAGACGGCAGTGCAGGGATACTGGGGAGTGTGCAGAGCTGGTACTGCCATGCGGACCAGGAAGGGACTGTTGTAAGTGAGGAGGTGTGATACTCTGCAAGCTTTCAGTGATCATCTGAAAAGAGGAGAAACTGCTGCAATTACTGAGGGTCAAATATCTGTGGAACTTATTACATGGCACCATTACAATGAATGGCTGTCCATGTAAAAGTATATACAGCTCAAGCCTGCCAGAGATCTCTGAAGGGTGGCCCTGAATGGAAAGGTCTTCTCTTTAGTATCCATATGCCCTATTAAGCATAGGGACAGGGTTTTTTTTAAAATCTAAGAGAAGGTGATATTTATTTTTGTAAAGGGCACCCCCATGATGTAAGGGGTCTTGTAGGCCATGCAGTTCCCCATGGGATAAAAGCTATGCAAATGAGAGATGGAATAATGCCTCCATGGTACCACTTGTTGGGGGGTAGCTACTAGAGATGAGCGAACATACTCGGGTCGGGTGTTTTTATACTCGAGCACCGCTTTTTACGAGTAACTGACTACTCGGACAAAAAGATTCGGGGGGCGCCGGGGGTGCGCGGGGGGTTGCAGAGGGGAGTGGGGGGGGGGGAGAGAAAGCTCCCCCTTGTTCCCCACTGCTACCCCCCGCTCCACCACGCCGCCCCCGCCCCCCGGCGCCTCCCGAATCTTTTCGTCTGAGTAGTCAGTTACTCGGAAAAAGCGGTGCTCGAGTCCAAAAACACCCGAACCGAGTATGTTCGCTTATCTCTAGTAGCTACCCTATGAGTCAATACCAGACCTTTTAACATGGGTATTCTAGTTTACATTCCTAGTTATGTTGCAAGGCCTGCTAAAAAGGATGGACATTGACAATAGGTGGCACTGTAGAAGTATTATTCCATCACTTATTTGCAGAAGTTGTCCTTGGTAGACAATCCTTTTAGCAACATACCATCAACAACTTAAACGTTTTACTATGTGACAGAAGAGAAGAGATTATTACGCAGCTTCAGTGCTCAGCATGATGCTTTGTTGCCCTATTTATCTAAAGTGCTTACTAGAAGAAATGTGTCAGGCAGCTGCTGCCAAGACAAATAGGATCATGGGTTGCATCAGAAGAGGTCTAGGGGCACATGACGAGAACATTGTTCTTCCTCTTTACAAGTCACTGGTAAGACCACAAATGGAATATTGTGGACACTTTTGGGCACCGGTACTCAAGAAGGACATATCAGAGCTTGAGGAGGTACAAAGGTGGGCAACTAAATTAATAGATGGAATGGGTGGACTACAATACCAAGAGAGGTTATCAAAATTGGGCTTATTTAGCTTAAAAAAAAGATGGCTGAGGGGTGACCTAATAACTATGTATAATTAAAAGACCGACAAACTGGAGCAAGTTCAGAGAAGAGTTACCAAGATGGTGAGTGGTCTGAAAATCATGTTCTATGAGGAACGGTTAAAGGATCTGGGAATGTTTAGCTTGCAAAAAAGAAGACCGAGAGGAGACTTAATAGCTGTCTACAAATATCTGAAGGGTTGTTACAGTGCAGAGGGTACAGCCCTATTCTTATTTGTACAAGGGAAGACTAGAATCAATGGGATGAAACTGAAAGGGAGGAGACACAGATTAGATATTAGAAAAAACTTTGACAGTGAGGGTGATCAATGAGTGGAACAGGTTGCCATGAGAGGTGATGAGTTCTTCTTCAATGGAAGTCTTCAAATAAAAGCTGGACAAGTATCTGTCTGGGATGATTTAGTGATCCTGCACTGAGCAGGGGGTTGGACCCGATGACCCTGGAGGTCCCTTCCAACTCTACCATTCTATGATTCTATAAATATATCAGGGGACAACACAGAGATCTTTCCCACCATCTATTTATACCCAGGACTGTGACTGTAACAAGGGTGCACCTTTTACGTCTAGAGGAAAGGTTTCTACACCAACATAGAAGGGAGTTCTTTACTGTAAAAGCAGTGAGACTATGGAACTCTCTGCCTGAGGACGTGGTGATAGTGAATTTAATAAAACAGTTTAAGAAGGGCCCTGGATGCATTTCTTGAGTGTTACAATATTACATGTTATAGTCACTAATTACTTCGGGGTCAGCGATCCAGGTACTATTCCGAATACCAGACTTTGGGTCAGAAAGGATTTTTTTCGCTTAGAAGAAGAAAATTGGCTTCTACATCATCAGTGGTTTTTCCTTCGTCTCGACCAACATTAGGGAGGAAAGGTGTGTGTGTGTGTGTGTGTGTGTGGGGGGGGGGTTAATAGTTTGAACAAGTCTTTTTTCAGCGTAGGATACTATGTTACATCCAGTGTCTGAGCATACATTTTCATTGCCAGAGTGGGGGAGGATGAGCAGATCTCAGATTCATCAGGCTCCACCTATCTCATAGTGGAACAAAGACGTATTAACGTAAAAATTGCCAAGCTTTGTTTCCCCTATAATCAGATGATAGAGGATAATGGAGATGCCCTCATGCATATTAGTTGCTCACAGAGTTTTCTTGATGACTAATGTTTAATTTAGTCACACATTACATATAACTGGTATTGGAGATGGGGTCCCCATGGATTGTGGTCACATTTTTATGCCTATACTTAGCTTTAATGGTTTCATGAAAAGATTTCCAAAGAGTAAAACTTGTTTCTCCTTGCAGACATCCAGCTGATGTAGGAAGTCTTACAAGCAATGCTCCTTGGGAAATAACATGCAAATTACCTCTCCTCCAGAAAGAGGAAAACTGTCTCTCAATTGCCTTCTATACGTAGCTACCCTGTAAGTCACTCTTTGACCCCTTTAATTGATCCTCTAGTCCTGAGACAAAATTTGTCAAGGGACAAAAAGGGGTGGGGGGATAGTTATATTATCTACCGCTGTGCTGTTCCAAGTTCCACCTGTCAAAGATCACCCCAACCATTCATAGACTATTTGGTGGTGTATCAGTAGTCTAAGACATTTCACGACACTCTGATTGCCAGAGATGCTTATGTAAGCAGCACTGACCAATCGGGAAGTGACATGCAGTGCGTGACCACCGATGCAGTAGTGATAGGAGCACTGTAGTGATGTTGGCCATATGAAGAAGAGCTCCAGGAACAGGTGGAGCAGCAGAGGAACCAAGAAAATAGTAGCACCAGATAATAGAACTCCTCCTCCCTCCAGTGCCTGGACAAGTTTTGTCTCAGGACTGGAAGGTCGTTTTAAAAGCCTTGGAACATAATTAGGGATTGTAGTCAAACCAGAATCTCCTTCAAAAACCATCTGTAGACAGTTCTGCAAAGAAACAAAAGTATACCTTGGAGCTTTCCATGAGAAGAAGAAAGTAAAGAACTTAGAGGGTAAGTGTAAAGTCAAGAGTCTCCCGATACTTGAGTTCATTTCAGTAGAAGATTGTAGCAAGGTCTTCGATGCACGACTTGAGTTGACTGCAGTTCAAGTGATAACTGATTTGATTATATTACTAAATCTATGGGTTAATGAGCATAGAAGTCTATTACGCATGAGGAGAGGACTACTCTGTATATTCCACATTAAGAAATGATTGACATCCAGTCATGAATCGAGAAAAGTTTGTTACTTTGGGTGAGATGTGAATAAAGATTTCAGTGACAGACATATCAAGAACCGTGAAGAGTAGACTGTCTTAATATATCATTCAAGTGATGCATCCTCGTTAATTAATACAGGCCTTAGTTCTGAGATGCCACAGTCATCTACCACTTAGTACTGGATGGATTCCAGCGCAAGCATTTTATAAATCAGTCTCATCTTTTAGAACAAGTGGATTTGTTTAAACCTGATGAGCTTTCAAACCAAGATCAATTTGGTTCAATCACGTTATCCCATCCACTCAGCAGATTTTCATTATCGGAGAGCAGCACATTGCAGGAAATGCAACATGCGCTATGTATGATAGCCTTGTCCTTGACATTCTAATGTAACTGGAGAGAGGATTAATGCTTTACTGGCACCTCAGAGATGTCAGGATCTATATATTATACTGTATACTGTTCATGTAAGCACTACTTTTGATCAACTTGCCTTCTGCAGGAGACTCATTTGTGCAGATTGCGAAGGTCAATAAGTTGCACAAACTTTAAGAACTCTGCAAACACTTTGTGCCTCATACATAAACTACTGCAAACAAAGGTGGGAGATGCTGTTCACAGCATCCAATCAGATTTCAGCTTCTATTTCACCATGAAGTTGGAAAAATAAATGAGTGATCTCATTGGTTAGTTGTACTTATAACCTGCATTTACCACAAAAGGGAGCCAAAGGTCTGCCTAGATGCAATAGAGAGAGAGAAAGCCCCTGTACTGGAAGGAGGGATGCTTGCTAGGACAGGAAAAGGAAGTCCTCAATGTGTAGGGAAATAGTAGAGTCTGGAAGGACAATGCTAAAGGTAAAGCTAACTGAAAACACTTGCTTGAGGAGGCAGAAATTGTGCAGGGTGCCAGGACAAGTGTCAAGATTATGCCATAAGAGGGTGTCTGGCCATGGCACAGTACAGCTGGATTAGAGTGAAGACAGCAGAGGATCATTGAGACAGTTCCGACTCAAAACAGACCTATCATAGGAGGATCAGGTACTACATTACGATAGTGTGAACTTGGGAGACAAGCCCTAGCAGAGAGTTAATTAGAAAGAGACAGAAAAAGATTGTAGTTTGGTTGTATGAATTCTACAATGGTATTCTTGTTGCACCATCTGTTAACCTCTTCCCAAAGTAATTATGGTCACCATAGTCATACACCATCTTACATTTTCACTAATTTTAATACATGTGGCTTTTTGGGATATGATATACTTTTTTTTCTAAGTACCACCAACATATTCCACAGCACTTTCCAAATCTGAGGGAACATGTATAGACAGCATCAGACATTATATGTAATATTAAACTAATAAGCAATCTATGAGGAAATAGGAGAGATACAAGAGGTAATAGTTAGAGATGAGCGAACGTACTCGTTTCGAGTAATTACTCGATCGAGCACCGCGATTTTCGAGTACTTCCATACACGGGTGAAAAGATTTGGGGGGGGCGGGGGGAGGCGTGGCGGAGCGGGGGGTAGCAGCAGGTAACAGGGGGGAGCCCTCTCTCTCTCCCTCTCCCCCCCACTCCCCGCTGCAACCCCCCACTCACCCACGGCGCCCCCCGAATCTTTTCGCCCGAGTACGGAAGTACTCGAAAATCGCGGCGCTCGGGCGAAAAAGGGGCATGGCCGAGTAGGTTCGCTCATCTCTAATAGTGCTTATTTTGTACAATGGTCCAAACATCTTTTATATGAGATGAGTAATATACATAAAACTACATGAGTCGGTAACCAGCTGGTATCTGTGTATGTATGAACTGTTGCATGAAGGGGTCAGGATCTGAGGAAGAATGTAAGAGGGGTAGATAAAGAATAGAGATGAGCGAACGTGTTCTTCCGAGCTTGATATTCGTGCGAATATTAGGGTGTTCGGGATGTTCGTTATTCGTAACGAACACCATGCGGTGTTCGGGTTACTCTCACTTCCTTCCCTGAGACGTTAGCGCGCTTTTCTGGCCAATTGAAAGACAGGGAAGGCATTACAATTTCCCCCTGTGACGTTCAAGCCCTATACCACCCCCCTGCTGTGAGTGGCTGGGAAGATCAGGTGTCCGCCGAATATAAAAGTCGGCCCCTCCCGCGGTTCGCCTCAGATGCGGTGTGAGTTAGATGAGGGACAGTGCTGTTTGTACCTGAGCTGCTGTAGGGAAAGAATTGGTAGTTAGTGTAGGCTTCAAGACCCCCCAAAGGTCCTTATTAGGGCCACTGATAGCTGTGTGTTGGCTGCTGTTAGCAGTGGCAATTTTTTTTTTCTCAAAATCGCCTCTGCAGAGCGTTGCACCCGGCATTAGGGACAGAAGTGCTGCATAGGCAGGGAGAGTGTTAGGAGTGAGTGTAGCCTTCAAGAACCTCAACGGTCCTTTCTAGGGCCATATTTAACCGTGTGCAGTACTGTGCTGGCTGCTGTTAGCTGTGCTGCATTTTTTTTTACTTCTCAAAATCGCCTCTGCAGAGCATTGCACCCTCAATTGATACTGCAGGGAAAGAATTGTGTAGGCAGGGCCACAACACAGTTATTATTCATTGAATATACGCAGTGCTGCCTTTTGGTGGAAAAAAACGGAAAATATTTCTATTTGTCCTGCCTCTGTCCGTCCTAAGGGCGGTGGACACGTGTCGGCTGCGTGTGCAACCGTTAAAAATCAGACGCACTCAGCTACGGTTTACTGCTGGGTTCGCCATTTGCTTTCCTTAATTGGGAAAAAAAATACCTGCTCTGCCAGAGTTAATAACTCTGCTACCCTCACGTTCTGTGACACATTAGCAGGGACACAGCACAGTTATTAAACTTCTCATGTTCATTGAATATACGCAGTGCTGCCTTTTGGTGCAAAAAGACGGAAAATATTTCTATTTGTCCTGCCTCTGTCCGTCCTAAGGGCGGTGGACACGTGTCGGCTGCGTGTGCAACCTTTAAAAATCAGAAGCACCCAGCTACGGTTTACTGCTGGCTTCGCCATTTGCTTTCCTTAATTGGGAAAAAAAATACCTCCTCTGCCAGAGTTAATAACTCTGCTACCCTCACGTTCTGTGACACATTAGCAGGGACACAGCACAGTTATTAAACTTCTCATGTTCATTGAATATACGCAGTGCTGCCTTTTGGTGCAAAAAAACGGAAAATATTTCTATTTGTCCTGCCTCTGTCCGTCCTAAGGGCGGTGGACATGTGTCGGCTGCGTGTGCAACCTTTAAAAATCAGACGCACCCAGCTACGGTTTACTGCTGGCTTCGCCATTTGCTTTCCTTAATTGGGAAAAAAAATACCTCCTCTGCCAGAGTTAATAACTCTGCTACCCTCACGTTCTGTGACACATTAGCAGGAAAACAGCACAGTTATTAAACTTAGATTATACATTCACTAGAGGCAGTGGGGCCTTTCGTTTTCAAAAAAGGGAAAAAATTATATTTGGCCTGCAGTCTTGCGCCAATTTATTAGCTGCCTGTGAAATCAAATCACTGGTAATACAGCATGCTGAGGGATAGGAGTAGGCCTAGAGGACGTGGACGCGGCCGAGGACGCGGAGGGCCAAGTCAGGGTGTGGGCACAGGCCGAGCTCCTGATCCAGGTGTGTCGCAGCCGACTGCTGCGCGCTTAGGAGAGAGGCACGTTTCTGGCGTCCCCACATTCATCGCCCAATTAATGGGTCCACGCGGGAGACGGTTATTAGAAAATGAGCAGTGTGAGCAGGTCCTGTCCTGGATGGCAGAAAGTGCTTCGAGCAACCTATCGTCAACCCGCAGTTCTGCGCCGTCCACTGCTGCAAATCCGAATCCTCTGTCTGCTGCTCCTCCTTCCTCCCAGCCTCCTCACTCCACTACAATGACACCTGCTCAGGAGCGGGAACACTCCCAGGAACTGTTCTCGGGCCCCTGCTTAGATTGGGCAGCAGCGGTTCCTCTCCCACCAGAGGAGTTTATCGTCACTGATGCCCAACCATTCGAAAGTTCCCGGGGTCCGGGGGAAGAGGCTGGAGACTTCCGCCAACTGTCTCAACAACTTTCTGTGGGTGAGGAGGACGATGACGATCAGACACAGTTGTCTTGCAGTGAGGTAGTAGTAAGGGCAGTAAGTCCGAGGGAGCAGCGCACAGAGGATTCGGAGGAAGAGCAGCAGGACGATGAGGTGACTGACCCCACCTGGTGTGCAACGCTTACTCAGGAGGACAGGTCTTCAGAGGGGGAGTCAAGGGCATCAGCAGGGCAGGTTGCAAGAGGCAGTGCGGTGGCCAGGGGTAGAGGCAGGGCCAGACTGAATAATCCACCAACTGTTTCCCAAAGCGCACCCTCGCGCCATGCCACCCTGCAGAGGCCGAGGTGCTCTAAGGTCTGGCAGTTTTTCACAGAGACGCCTGACGACCGACGAACAGTGGTGTGCAACCTTTGTCGCGCAAAGCTCAGCCGGGGAGCCAACACCAACAGCCTCACCACCACCACCATGCGCAGACATATGATGGCCAAGCACCCCACAAGGTGGAACGAAGGCCGTTCAGCGCCTCCGGTTTGCACCCCTGCCTCTCCCCCTGTGCCCCAACCTGCCACTGAGATGCAACCCCCCTCTCAGGACACAGGCACTACCGTCTCCTGGCCTGCACCCACACCCTCACCTCCGCTGTCCTCGGCCCCATCCAGCAGTGTAGTTCAGCGCACCGTCCAGCCGTCGCTAGCGCAACTGTTGGAGCGCAAGCGCAAGTACGCCGCCACGCACCCGCACGCTCAAATGTTAACCGTCCGCATAGCAAAATTCATCAGCCTTGAGATGCTGCCGTATAGGGTTGTGGAAACGGAGTCCTTCAAAAGTATCATGGAGGCGGCGGCCACGCGCTACTCAGTTCCCAGTCGCCACTACTTTTCCCGATGTGCCGTCCCAGCCCTGCACGACCACGTCTCCCGCAACATTGTACGCGCCCTCACCAACGCGGTTACTGCCACGGTCCACTTAACTACGGACACGTGGACAAGCACAGGCGGGCAGGGCCACTACATCTCCCTGACGGCACATTGGGTGAATTTAGTGGAGGCTGGGACAGAGTCAGAGCCCGGGACCGCTCACGTCCTACCCACCCCCAGAATTGCGGGCCCCAGCTCGGTGGTGGTATCTGCGGAGGTGTATGCTTCCTCCACTAAAGCACCCTCCTCCTCCTCCTCCTCCTCCTCCTCTGTCTCGCAATCAAGATGTGTTAGCAGCAGCATGTCGCCAGCAGTCGGTGTCGCGCGGTGTGGCAGCACAGCGGTGGGCAAGCGTCAGCAGGCCGTGCTGAAACTACTCAGCTTAGGCGATAAGAGGCACACGGCCCACGAACTGCTGCAGGGTCTGACACAGCAGACCGACCGCTGGCTTGCGCCGCTGAGCCTCCAACCGGGCATGGTCGTGTGTGACAACGGCCGTAACCTGGTGGCGGCTCTGCAGCTCGGCAGCCTCACGCACGTGCCATGCCTGGCCCACGTCTTTAATTTGGTGGTTCAGCGCTTTCTGAAAAGCTACCCACGCTTGTCAGACCTGCTCGTAAAGGCGCGCCGGCTCTGCGCACATTTCCGCAAGTCCCACACGGACGCTGCCACCCTGCGCACCCTGCAACATCACTTTAAGCTGCCAGTGCACCGACTGCTGTGCGACGTGCCCACACGGTGGAACTCTACGCTCCACATGTTGGCCAGGCTCTATGAACAGCGTAGAGCTATAGTCGAATACCAACTCCAACATGGGCGGCGCAGTGGGAGTCAGCCTCCTCAATTCCTTTCAGAAGAGTGGGCCTGGTTGGCAGACATCTGCCATGTCCTTGGTAATTTTGAGGAGTCTACCCAGGTGGTGAGCGGCGATGCTACAATCATTAGCGTCACCATTCCTCTGCTATGCATCTTGAGAAATTCCCTGCAAACCATAAAGGCAGCTGCTTTGCGCTCGGAAACGGGGGCGGGGAAGACAGTATGCCGCTGGATAGTCAGGGCACCCTCCTGTCTATTTCTCAGCGCGTACAGGAGGAGGAGGAGGAGCATGAGGAGGATGAGGAGGAGGGGGAAGAGACAGCTTGGCCCGCTGCTGACGGTACACCGGCTGATTGCCTGTCATCCTTTCAGCGTGTATGGCCTGAGGAGGAGGAGGAGGAGGAGGAGGAGGATCCTGAAAGTGATCTTCCTAGTGAAGACAGCCATGTGTTGCGTACAGGTACCCTGGCACACATGGCTGACTTCATGTTAGGATGCCTTTCTCGTGACCCTCGCGTTGCTAGCATTCTGGCCACAACGGATTACTGGGTGTACACACTGCTCGATCCACGGTATAAGGAGAACCTGCCCACTCTGATTCCCGAAGAGGAAAGGGGTTCGAGAGTGTTGCTATACCACAGGACCCTTGCGGACAAGCTGATGGTAAAATTCCCAGCCGACAGCGCTAGTGGCAGAAGGCGCAGTACCGAGGGCAAGGTAGCAGGGGAGGTGCGAAGATCGAGCAGCATGTACATCCCAGGCAGTGCAACAGTCTTTAAGGGCCTGGCCAGCTTTATGGCTCCCCACCAAGACTGTGTCACCGCTCCCCAGTCAAGGCTGAGTCGGCGGGAGCACTGTAAAAGGATGGTGAGGGAGTACGTAGCCGATCGCACGACCATCCTCGGTGACGCCTCTACCCCCTACAACTACTGGGTGTCGAAGCTGGACAAGTAGCCTGAACTCGCGCTGTATGCCCTGGAGGTGCTTGCTTGTCCTGCGGCTAGCGTCTTGTCGGAGAGGGTGTTTAGTGCGGCTGGGGGAATCATCACAGATAAGCGTTAGCGCTTGTCAACCGACAGTGCCGACAGGCTAACACTCATCAAGATGAACAAAGCCTGGATTTCCCCAGACTTCTGTTCTCCACCAGCGGACAGCAGCGATACGTAAGCAATACGTAGGCTGCACCCGCGGATGGAAGCATCGTTCTCTCTCACCATCCAAAACGGGGACATTTCTGCTTCATCAATCTGTGTATAATATTCCTCCTCCTCCTCCTCCTGAAACCTCACGTAATCACGCTGAACGGGCAATTTTTCTTAGGGCCACAAGGCTCACTCAAATAATTTTTCTGAACAATTTTTATAAGTTTCAATGCGCTTAAAAGCGTTGGAACTTTAACTTGAACCAATTTTTCGTTACACTGGGCTGCCTCCAGGCCTAGTTACCACTTAAGCCACATTAACCAAAGCGATTAATGGGTTTCACCTGCCCTCTTGGCTGGCCATGGCCAATTTTTCTGATGTACATTAGTACTGTTGATACAGCAATTTTTGTGGCCCCTCGCCTACAGTGTAATCAAATTAATTTTTAGCCCACCTGCATTAAGCACGACATTACTACCTCAGCTGTGTTGGGCAATGCAATGGGATATTTCTATGTACCGCCGGTGGCTTCCTGGCACCCACCCATGCTGTGGGTCCACAGGGAATTATAAATGCATCTGTTTCCACTTATAAAGAAACCCAGTCTGACTGGGGCATGCAGTGTGGGCCGAAACCCACCTGCATTAACCCTTTCCAGTCCACTGTCTGACCTGTGAAGACATTAGGGTTTAAGGCTGTACAGCTCCGTTGTTGGTAGACGTCCGTCGGGGTTCTCTTACTGTATATTGCCAGCCTCTCTGCTGTCGGAGCCTATCCTACGTGTCAGCTCATGCAGTACTGGCTTTAGCCAGCATATAGCGCCGTTGTATAACGGCAGAAAAAGAGTAAGCCCCCTAGGAAAACCATATACAAATTGGATTGGAAAGGGTTAAGCACAACATTACTACCTCAGCTGTGTTGAGCAATGCAATGGGATATTTCTGTGTACCGCCGGTGGCTTCCTGGCACCCACCCATGCTGTAGGTGCACACGGAGTTTTTACTACATCTGTACACTTATAAAGAACCCCAGTCAGACTGGGGCATGCAGTGTGGGCCGAAGCCCACCTGCATTAAGCACGACATTACTACCTCAGCTATGTTGGGCAATGCAATGGGATATTTCTGTGTACCGCCGGTGGGTTCCAGGGAGCCACCCATGCTGTGGGTCGACAGGGACTTCACAATAGGGAGTTGTACCTGCCTGTGTCTATGAATTAAAAAGCCCGGTCTGACTGGGGCATGCAGACACCTTGACAGAATGAATAGTGTGTGGCACATAGGTTCCCCATTGCTATGCCCACGTGTGCAGCTCCTGATGGCGGTGGCACAGGATTCAATTTCTCATTGCTTCTGTACAGCATTGTGGGCTATCGCTCCGCCACTTTTAAAGAGGGTCGCTGCCTAGCCGTGCCATCCTCTGCAGTGTGTGCCTGTGGTCCCTCGTCATGGCAGACGCACTTCTAAATAGACATGAGCGTGGTGTGGCATGAGGGCAGCTGAAGGCTGCCCAGGGACACTTTGGTGTGCGCTGTGGGGGGGAGGGGGGGCGGTTGGGCAGCATGTAACCCAGGAGAAGTGTCAGTGGAGTGTCATGCAGGCAGTGATTGTGCTTTGTTGGAGGTAGTGTGGTGCTTAGCAAAGGTATGCCATGCTAATGAGGGCTTTTCAGAAGTAAAAGTTGTTGGGAGGGGCCCACTCTTGCCGCTATTGTGGCTTAATAGTGGGACCTGTGAACTTGAGATGCAGCCCAACACGTAGCCCCTCGCCTGCCCTATCCGTTTCTGTGTCGTTCCCATCACTTTCTTGAATTGCCCAGATTTTCACACATGAAAACCTTAGCGAGCATCGGCGAAATACAAAAATGCTCTGGTCGCCCATTGACTTCAATGGGGTTCGTTGTTCGAAACGAACCCTCGAACATCGCGGGAAGTTCGTTCCGAATAACGAACACCCGAACATTTTGGTGTTCGCTCATCTCTAATAAAGAACAGTTAGATTTGGGAATGTGACATGCTTCCCTAAGGAGATGAGTTTTTAGGGCACACTTAAAGGGGTTGTCCCGCGCCGAAACGTTTTTTTTTCTTTCAATAGCCCCCCCCCCCCCCCCCCCCCCGTTCGGCGCAAGACAAACCCGATGCAGGGATAAAAAAAACAAACAGATAGTACTTACCCGAATCCCCGCGGTCCGGCGTCTTCATACTTACCTTGTGAAGATGGCCGCCGGGATCTTCACCCTCGGTGGACCGCAGGGCTTCTGTGCGGTCCATTGCCGATTCCAGCCTCCTGATTGGCTGGAATCGGCACACGTGACGGGGCGGAGCTACGAGGAGCCGCTCTCCGGCACGAGCGGCCCCATTCAGCAAAGGAGAAGACCGGACTGCGCAAGCGCGTCTAATCGGGCGATTAGACGCTGAAGATTAGACGGCACCATGGAGACGGGGACGCCAGCAATGGAACAGGTAAGTGAATAACTTCTGTATGGCTCATAATTAATGCACGATGTATATTACAAAGTGCATTAATATGGCCATACAGAAGTGCTTACCCCCACTTTGTTTCGCGGGACAACCCCTTTAAATTAGATATTTGTGATTAACCTGATTGTGTGGTGTAGTGCATTCCAGAGAACTGGTGCAGCTCTGAAAAAGTCTTGGAGATGGGAACGGGAGGCTTGGATTATGGAGCAACTTAGTTTGAGGTCATTAGCAAGATGAAGAGCAAGGGTAGGGTAGTAGACAGGGATAAGAGAGGAGATGTATGGTGGTGCAGCACTTTGAGAGCTTTATGGATGAGACTGATGAGTTTAACAGGCAGCTAGGTGTAGCCGTTACAGAGATGGGTTAGGCTGCTCAATTCAGGATAGGTTGGAAAGAGGAGAGTTTAGTATGGGAAAGACCAATCAATAATGAGTGACAATAGTCATATAACCAGATAGCAGAACCAAAAAACTACATGATATACAGCAAACCCAGACTGCTGCTATGGAGCCACTGGAAAGGGAGACCTTTCAATGCCCAAATAATACTGCCCATAGAGTAAAAAGAGTGCTATGTAGTGAGCAAATAATACCACTGCAGCATCCAAGGAGCAGACCCACAGCTGAGGAGACAGCGAGCCTTGTCACGGGGCTCTACCATCGCCTCCTAAGAGGGTAGCACAGAACCCGCCCAAGTTACCACTGGGGGCACTTTCACAGGGGTAACCCAAGATGTGGTTTACCTTAAAAAGTCCTGTCACTCGTGACACCACCATTCTTTCCTCTGCAGTAAATCTGGATGATGAAATAAGTAATCCACACACAGAGAAACTTTTAAGGAGCAAAGCTGGGAACGGTCTGCAGTGCTTGTTTACTTGAACAATAACAGTACACTCCAACAGTAGTATAAATGCACGCCAGCAGGAAAATGGTGCAAAACACAAAGTCGGGTGACAGGGAGGAAATCACAGGATGTCAGAAGAATCCACAGTCCAAGTTATCTGTGGGGTTCTGCTCCCGATACCAACTCCTTCACTCTCACCAGCTCTCTACTTGTCAGCACTCACATTCGGCAGGCACTCCACGCTGCATGGTGGTTCCACTCTCTCCCTTCTTCTCAGTGGCTCAGGATACCACTGGTATCTCCTGGGTAAAGCAGGCCCAGGGAAGGCTGGGGTTACCTTTCAGCATCTTCCATTCTGGCCAGCACAGAACTGATGGTGTCTGTGTGGCTCACTTGCAGGTCCTCAAACACTCCTCACTCTTGCAAGAGCAGAACCGAACTCCTCTTGCTTCTTTCTCCCAGAACACCTTGCACTCACATATATATGGCACACACACACATGACAAACAACAAGATACAATTCCCAGACACCTCACATGCCAGACAGTTAACCCATACAGTGCTGCAGCTATGCAATACACATCATATTCATATAACATAAAAGACACTAACAACACATAGGCACAAGACAACTGCATGCATACTTTATGGAGGGGCCCCATTATTCCAGGCCACTACACCACTACGAAGTGCATAATAATACTCAATCGTGCCATGTAGTATCCAGGTAATACATCCAAAGAGTATATAACTAACTGGCAAACAGTGCATAAATAATACCACTATATAGTGTTCAAACAATACGTCCACATGATATAAAATACCTATCAAATAATGCCTATAAAGCCAAGTATTACTGCAGTGCACTGCTTTAAACCAGTAAAAGAAACATTCTTGTTTACATGCAGAAGCAGAAAATCTTTCCTGATCATATTCAACTGATCATTGAGCAAAATCTGCCAGTAGCTGAACACAATTTATAGAGCATCAGCATGAGAAATATATTCTGTGTGTGAAGCCTGTTGCTGACTATCCCGAAAAAAGAAAGCATTTACAATCATGAGAAAATAGAAAATTCAAATATAAAACCGCAACCATATGATTAGACTGTGCGAGTAATGGTTGCCACACATGCTGTGACAAATCCACCCATGCTGAGCAGTTTGGTTGTTATTGATGATCGCGCTGCCCTCACAAGGCCCAACGAATGCTTTCATTAGATTAGAGAACAGTAATGCAAAGTATGATTTACAATGGGATTATAACTGCAGATGACCATCAGTCTTCTTTTAACGATGTGGGATGGCATGGTGAGCCATTTGGCATTGTGCATATTGACAGCTTTTGCAGTGGGTCCCCAGATATTTCAACAACACCTTTAAAAACTAAGGCTGGTTGTTTAAACGACTGACCGCCAAGCTTTTATATTGCCCTTTAGGGGGTATATTAATAAGGGAAATATAAACTGAAGCAGAGCAGAAGAGCAGAAACGTTGTTTTTTTACTTTCTCTGCCTTACTGAACGCGCACTTTTGAGGACAGGTAGCTGAAAAGACCGAGTGTCACGGTAGAGGATGTGGATCCGCTGTGCCTCAGAATCGATTTGTCTTGGGGACTGATTCAGGGGATCTCCATTTTTCTTCCTTCCAGCCCACCAATCAGAATCTACTCTTCTCTAAGGGGACCCCCTGACTGTTACCCCAAAAACAGTCTCAGTTAAGTTGCAGCTGACACATTTGGTCAGGTGTTCCATAATGCGGTACCAGAGGGTGTAGGCAGGGACGTAGAGGTAGAACACAGCTGGTGTCAGGGCATACAGATCACTTTCACAACATAGATCGGGCCATGGGTTAGGGCAGGAAGCAGACAAGGAAATTAAAAACAAATAACAAGCTATGGTCAGGATTGGCGAGGTTAGGAAAGCTGGGTGGTTTAGGCATTCATAAAATAACCAGATGATCAGGCAGAATCAACACTTACACCTTCAAACAGTATGGAGACTGATTGCTCAGTGCTAGTCCGGCAGAGTGCCTTAAATAGTCGGATGCCACTTGCTGGCTCTTTAAGAGATGAAGAAGCAGCATATGCACACCTTATGCAGACTAAGAAACTGACAGCATCTGCCACAGACCACTTGGGGGACACAGTGCTAACCATGTCTAGTCGCAGGTGGAGATAAGGAGCACTGCAAGCCATGATCAATGGCCATAATACAGCTCACATGTTGCGGTGAACAATAAGTTTTAATAAGTTTAGGTAATTCAGAAGATCAGTGACATGACGGTCTGGTCTAACTGGTGGGGAGGAGCTCCCAGTTCCATGGTCAACTTCACAGAGGCAATTAATGTCCAGAAATCTAGACTTTTTTTAACTGACTGGACTAAATAAGATATAAAATATAACTTTTAATACTTCAATTAAAATCTTTTGTGAACAAACCAAAAAACAAACATCTAATAACAGTGTACGTCTACAGGGATTGGGTGCAGGTCGAGGTGGAAACACTTTTATTTCACATTGGTTACGTCTCACTTTCTGATCTGTGAGAAATTGTTATGTGTCAAAAATAAATGTTGATGGACCAAACTTCATTAGAGTTAGACGTTATGTCCCCGATGATTTTTTGGGAAATGTCAACCCAATGTAAGTATTATCAATGTCTCCTCAAAGAACTCGTAGAGGAGGCAGATGACATAATTGCACTTTGGTGCACTCCATCATCTGAGGTCATCTTAGCCCCTGAAGAACTTACCTCGAGTGAAACACGTAGGGATGATGTGTTGTCTGTCTCCTTCACATATTCTGTGAGGAGATGTTGATAATACTTACAGGATTGATGTGTCATCTGCCTCCTCTATGAGTTTTGTATGGAGACATTGATAATACTTACATTGGGTTGACGTTTCCCAAAAATCATCGGGAACATAACGTCTTAATCTAATGAAGTTTGGTTCATCAACATTAATTTTTGACACATAACAATTTCTCACAGATCAGAAAGTGAGACGTAACCAATAAAAGTGTGTCCACCTCGATGTGCACCTAATCCCTGTAGAAATACACTGTTATTAGATATTTGTTTGGTTTGTTCACAAAAGACTTTAATTGAAGTATTAAAAGTTATATTTTATATCTTATTTAGGTCAGTCAGTTCCATGGTCAAGAGTATTCAGGATATGTCATTAATAGATCAGCAAGGGTCCGTCACCAGGAACCTCCACCAATCAGCTGTTCTCTGGACTGGTGCACTTGTGCAATGAGGTGTTTTCTACAGGAAGCAGATAGCTTCATTCCAACTTCAGTGGCCAGGCTTGGTATTGCAGGCCAAGCTCTTTTTCATTCAATGAGAACTTGGCCTGCAGTACTAAGCCTGGCCACTGCAGTGAGAATGGATCTGTTTGCTTCCTGCAAAAATCAACTCAGTACATGAAGGCAAACAATTGATAGGTGGGAGTCCTTGGTGATGGACCCTTGCTGATCACTACTGATAACATATCCGTAGGATACGCAAAACAGAGATAATAACTAGACAACCCCTTTAATAGCTGATCAATATATTGCACTATAACTCGATTGAGTCATGAAACTTACCCAAAATAGCCACAACTTCATCATCTTGGATAACTTCCAAAGACCCGGACACCACAAAACACAATGTGTCTATACTCTCCCCAGCATGGTAGATTAAATCCCCTGGAGCACAGTGCACAGTCTGGAACTCCATGGCGAGGGCCCTCAGGCAGCCATCACTAGCTAGTCGAAATGCAGGGTGCTCCTTGAATACTTTCCGGTTCAGGTGGACACATATATCAGCTCGCATGTCTTTAGGGCAAATCTGAAGAACCTAGGAGGGAACAAAGCAACAAATAGTCAGGTTGAGCAAACCAGGGAATGGTGCACAACATCAGCAAAGCATGGTAATATAGCTTATGTGCTGTCCTTCACAGCAATTCATTGAGTTGGCCTCTGCAAGGAAAATGTAATATTACTGTGCTGCCATTCTTATGTACTACAAGAGTGCCTCAAGTCCTCCAAAACGGGAGCCCCTCGTACAAAAGGGCTCAGCAATGGGTGTAATAAGCAGGGGACGCCCCTCCCATGATGTCCATAAACCCTTCATGAGACCACCCAGGGGCGTAACTATAGAGGATGCAGGAAATGCGGTTGCATATGGGCCCAGAAGCCTTAGGGGGCCCATAAGGCCTCTCTTCTCCATATAGGGAGCCCAGTACTATGAATAAAGCATTATAGTTGGGGGCCCTGTTACAGGTTTTGCATTGGGGCCCAGAAGCTTCAAGTTATGCCTCTGTGCAGCATGCTTTGGGTATGGGTACAGGTACAGATACAGATAGAGGGGGGGGGGGGCAGGTCACCTTTTGCATCAGGGCCCCTGAGCCTTTAATTACGCCCCTGAGACCACCCCTTTAAAAACAGTTCCAGCTAAAATAGTTTGTACCTTTAGTAAAATAATATCAGTTAGGATGACAAACAACAAAGGAAAAGTAACTTCTATCTACAAACTGAATCGCTTGTAATTAATTTCCCATTTTTTACCATTACCGACCAGATACAATATGTCTATAGCAATTATCAGATTTTCTAGTACAACATCCAGGCAGTAGTACAAACTTTCCAGCCTTGAGGTCATTGGAGGTTCTTTCCTCAGCTTAGAAGAAGTTTCTTTTCATCATCAGACGACTGTGGGGCTCAGATATGGAGAATATGCAATAAACAATCTATATTAGGATTATACAAGGTTTGTCTCAGGCGCTGTGTCATTACCCCCTACTTTCTTAAGGTTTTATAGTCCAAATAATGAGAAGAGCCGTTGGTATTTCATGATTTATTTGGTTAAACAATGCTGTACGGGAACTGCGAGCAATGAGATATATAATTATAGGGGCATTTGAGGTGGTTTATAAGGGAATATTGCTGCAATTCTCAAAGCAATGAGATACATTCCAGATTATGAGGTTTTATGGGAAAGACCAGGCTGGAAGACTTTGTCTATACTGTACATGTAAGCCATCTATTAAAGGGCCACTCCGGTGGTTTTTCTTTTTCATTCATTATGTACCTATCCCCCCAGTATATATAAATCAAATGCTATTACCTTGGTTAGTTATTTCTTTCTATCTGAACTCCTGGCCTGTTTCTCCACAGGTGGTCATGTGATCTCAGGTCTGACCAGCTTAGATTTGCTTGGGTTTGTGTGCTCTCAAACTAGTCAGTTTCTCAGCATAAGTCTGTGTGATTACAGTACCACACCTGCTCTTCAGAGGAGAACGCAGACACTCCTATCAAAGGTACTGATGATGATCACACAGCTCCTGTCACACAGTTATAATAGAGGTGATCACAGCTCATCCTTCTGACTGTATACTTATGGTCTGCAGCTTATTAAGGTGAATAATGAAGGTAATAGTAATGTTTTCCAGCAGCAGAGATGCTACAACCTCTGGCATGTTCATGTAATGATGTGCTGATGCATCAGAATAGTGAAAGCAGAAAACTCAGCATCAAGATAGTGTCTACCAAGAATCAGACAGAAAGCTGCACTGCATGGAAGTGACTGCAATATACAGATGAGACCTCCAGAGTGTGATAGGCAATCAAATGAGGGCTGTATGGAAGGAAAATGTGTTCTCACCCAAGTGGTCCTTTAAAGGGGTTTTCCGGTTTTACATAAATACTTAACGCCTTAGTGACGAAGCCTATTTTTGTGGCTTAATGACCAGGCCAAATTTTGGAAATTGGACATGTGTCACTTTAACCCCTTAGTGACCAAGCCTGTTTGCGACTTAATGACCAGGCCAAATTTTGCAAATCTGACACGTGTCACTTGAGCATGGAAAAAGACCAGAAAGGTTTTGCATATCCAAGCGATTCTGACATTGTTTTTTCGCCACATATTGGACTTCATTTAGGTGGTACAAATAGATTGAGAGAATTTGTGTATATTTATTAAAAGTGCCAAAATTGTGAACATTTTGAAAAAATTGTTATTTTTTCACTTTTTCAACTGCAATATCTCAAATATGTGCAAACATACTGTAGAAATTTTTGATAAGATATATAATTCCATCTGTTTACTTTATTCTGGATGCACATTTGAAAAACTTAACTTAACGGCTACTTTTAATAGCCAGGGGCAAGTAGATTTTAAATTTCCCAGGCCGTCGCCAGCTTTTGCGCTTGCGTCCACCACTTTGCAGATGGGCGCATGCAATGCAGCTGGGGAAAGGTCCATGGATAAAGATGCTGTCAAGGGACATTGCCAGAGGCCTTAGGTTAGTAATTTCACCTCCCCTCATGGATCTGATCTGTGATGGGAAGTGAAACTTTTTTTTACTTTTACATGATCGCTGTTATCCATTGGATAAAGCTGATCACGTGACCAGAGACTTCATACTGCTGCCCCCAGGGTCTCGGCTACATTTGATAGCCAGGAGCAGGGAGATTTTAAATTACCCCGTCAATCCACGGTTTTGCGCATGCGTCCGCCATTCTGGTGACTGGCACGTGCGCAGAATCCGGGGAAAGGTCCACGGACAAATCTGGGGTCATCAGGTGCATTATTTCATCTACCCTAGGGATATGATCCATGAGGGATGATGAAACAAACTTTCTTTTTTACTTTTACATGATCGCCATTATCCATTGGATAACAGCGATCATGTGACCGGGAACTACATACAGCAGTTCCCGGTGACATCCCCCTACTCTTGATTGCTCATATTAGCCAGGAGCAGGGTGAATTAAAAATTTCCTGGGCTTCCCGGCCTTTTGCACATGCGCCTGATGTATTACGTCCAGGAAGGACCAGAACACCGTGGGACATTATGGAGGATAAGGGTGAGTACTCTCAGCTCCCCTCATGTATCCGATTCATGAGCAGAGCTGAAACTAACTTTTTGAAACATTTTTTTAACTTTCGGTGGATACCGGTGATTGCGTGACCAGGGGTCGCTCACTGCGACCTCCCATGACAGCTCCAGGCTGCCAGCTACCTCCAGTAGCCAATAGCAGGGAGCTGTCACCCTCACAGACCCTGGGGCCTCAGTCCACAGTGAGGCTGTCTTTTGACAGCCGTGTGGAATAAGGCCCAGCCGAAAAGGCCATCGAAAGATGTATTTGCGGTCATTAAAGGGGTTAATCACTATTTTACAAATTTGAAGTCTTTGTATCAATGATTGAAGACACTCTTCTTTACAGTCAGAGATTGCAGAAATTGATATAACTGTATCCAATCTAGGCAATGTTCTGTGAGCGAAACAGTGACTGATACATTGTAGCAAACTACCAGAAAACTCTGTGTATACAGCTGCGTATTGCACATTACCGTCTACTCACGCAAGCACAGTAAAGCCTTATGAGGTGCAGAGTCTTAGCATCTTATTACCCTTATTTGCATGTAAATGAGCCCCCGCTAGTTCTAAGCAGGGTGGGCTGTTCTCTGCATACAGCTCCTATGTTCTGCCGTGGGGCTGCACGCTAATTACAATGTAATCAGCGCTCCCGTGCAGAACACAGTGTGTGGTCCCTGCTATCAGCTCTCTAGCTGAACAATGGATTTTATGCTCACCTAAAAATCATCGTTCGGCCAAAAAGCAGACAATGGTAGCATTTACACGCAACGATTATCACTCAAAAAACATCAGCTAATTTTGAGCGATAATCATTGCATGTAAATGGCAATCACAGAAAATGGCCGTTACTTACTGACTGAGGAGTGCATATAGATGCATCCTCCTCTCACCATGCAGGTAGCTGAATACCAAATGGAGGAGCCAATGACACCTGTGAGGGCACCGATAAAACACCCACTCACACTGCCTCCTGATAATGAGGGGGGTGGATGCTTGGTGTACACTCCCACACATAGTGGATACAGGGTGCCAGACCATTCTGATATATGTAGTTCACAATGCAGATAGTAGTTCACTGATGGATATGCAGGGCAACCCGCCAAATTCTCATGGCGTCATTAATAGGTTGCTGGTCTGCATGGTGAACTACATGTAAGGCGCTTCCTTAAACTACAATTTCTCTCTGAAGTATGTATGGAATATCCCTTTGCTCAAGCACCTTACCAGTGAATATGAAGCAGCTAGTGGACCCATGTATCTGACTAAATAGGGCTAGGAGATCCTCATTCTTACACTAGGTGGGGCTCCTACCTATTAGCATTTATACCATATTGTATCTTACAGGATGCATTTTGAATTTTTTCCTGGCCAATGAAAACTTCAATAGACATAAGAAGAAAACAATCCATAAAAGATGTTGTAGGCTCCAGAAGCAAATGTCCAGCTATATCAGCCAGGGTAGTAGCTAAAAAGGCTCTGATGCTTGTTGGGTGCCAAAAGTAGCACAAAGTCATCACTTTGCCCAGAGTATTTACAGGGAAGGTGTTACGGACAGCAAGTGTGAACCCACTGTGCTAACCAACCGGCTTGGCTTTGGGTTAAACCTAAGGGTGTTGTCCTGATGGTTCCCGGGTATTCATCCTTTAACCCTTGTACAGGGATCTGGACTTTGCCGCGGGGAACCGAGCAGACTGCTCCCTCCTGGAGTTGTCCCAGTGTGGATGGCAGCTAACCCACAGGGGTCAGAGACACCGGTGCAAAGCACTGTGAATAGTTTGAGCTATAAACAGAATCTGGTCTGGTGTCGGGACAGGCAGAGTGCAAACGGAAACCAGGTAAGAGACCAGGAAACAGGGCAGATGCTGAAGTCAGGAGCAGGAGGCTTTAGCTAGGTGACAGACAAACACACCAATTCTCATGCAAGGAGGAGGATCCCCAGTGCAGCTAAATAGGAGGGGAATAGCCATATACCCAGCAGCTAGGCTGAGAGCACTGGGGAGGATTAACTCCTGCAGTGCTAAGGGAAAGTAAAAGGCTAGAGGCTATTCACACAGATGGAGCAGCGCGACACCCGCTCTGCCTGAAATAGCAAGAGGCTGGCTGCCCCATGTAGCCGGCCTAACAGAAGGGCAGCAAATTGAATCTTTACCCCAAATTAAGGAAAGTGTAGCTATGACTACACTAGTAGCTACACTAGTATTGGCTACGTGGCTCCAGGGGCTTGCCTGCTTTTGTTGATGGGACATATTGGATTAGAAGAACATGACTAGTCCATGGAGCTGAAAAAGCACATATAGACGGTATATCTGATTACACATGCAAGTCCATATTTCGCTTTATAAATATGACACGGTAAATGGCTGGAAGATTATAAACAACAGATGCTGTTTTTAGAATATTTGATTTTAGATGAAACCATAATTCAGATGCATTATTCATCCATCAGAGTCATAAAGTGAGCGGTCTACTCCCAGAGTCACTTTATGTAATGCAGTTATCCCATGGGCTGTAAATAATGTGGTTATTAAAGACTTAATCAATACACTAACTTTCTCTGTAGAGGGCATATGATTGACTCTCTAATGTTACCCTTTAGATGATATAACACTGGATTCCTGGATATGGTGGGATCCTCTGAACAAAGGTGGAGAAGAAGAGCCGGAAACCCTGAAGTTAATTTGTTGAAACATTTGTATTATTTTCTATCCGAGAAACAAACTCATTATTCAAGTCAGTGGCAGTGCCAGCCTCCGGTGTACACCTATCTACGTCCTCTGTGATTCTTGCAAAACAAGCAGCAATTTGATGCATTAAGTGGTTTATTCAAATGCACACAGCCTGTAATAAAAAATGGAGACAGCCTGCTGCAGGCTAACCCTAGCCGCAATATTTGATGTGGCGAAACACGAGCTCCGTACATCACCCGCCAGTCTTACTCATTAATTTTTCAAGGGAAGCTACCGTATATACCCATAAAATGTGCTTACGACATTCGGAAATTCTTCACTTTTTATAGCTAGTAGATTTAAGGAAACAACAATATCAGAGACTAACACCAATCTTCTGCATAATGGGATCGCAGACACTTAACGTGAATCTCTACCCTTTCATACTATGTTTTTCTGTGTCATCAATAATAATCAATAATAATTACAGTAATTCCTATATACCTTTTCTTTTTCTCTACTTGCTCAGCTTTGAATTCCCCCACCGGCTGTGATTGGCTGGCACTCGATCTAATCAGAGCGCTTAATTACACAGCGCTGACGGCGGGGGAATTGAAAATTGAGTAGGGAGGTGACAGTGAGGAGAAGTCTGAAGCAGGTTGCCATACCGCCCGGGGAGACCATCGTGCTGGGGACACAGACACTGGCTGAGAGGTGAGTATTGCGTTTTTTTTAAAAAAAATTTTACCTAGTATATACTGGAGTATAGCTAGGCTTATACTCGAGTCAATAAGTTTTACCAGTTTTTTGTGGTAAAACTTATTGACTCGGCTTATACTCGAGTATATACGGTAACTTTTAAAAAATTACCTTTTTGTCACCATTTTCTTACCACCATGATTTTTTTTTTACTTTTCCATTGATGGGGTTCTATGAAGGCTTGTTTTTTTTTTGTAGGACAAAGTGTAGCTTCTATTGGTACCGTTTGGGGTAATATACGACTTTTTGATAGCTTGGCGATGGGGTGAACAAAAAAAGCGCAATTTTGGCATTGTGTATTTTTTGTAATGGTGTTCTCCATGCAGGTTAAATAATGCAGTATTTTAATAGATTGGACTTTTACAGACTCTCCAATAACAATTATTTTTTTGGTTGATTTATTTTATGTTAGGTAAAGAGGGGGGATTTAAACATGTAATTGTTTTATGTAATAACTAGATAAATAACTTTATTTATGAATTAATACGTGGTATTTTTGTAATAATTAAAAAAAAAACATAACATTTTTAACTTTTTTTAGCCCTCATAGGTTGCTTATGAACTGGTCATTGTTTTATCACTTATAGAATGTACGCCAGTACTGTATTTTATTTTGATAGAGTTCTATTAGGCCCTGCCACAGTCAGGCCTTCATAGGCAAACAGACATGGCAGCCCTGGGGGCCTTCATGCTGCCATGATATAGAAATAACCACCCATGATCTTGTCATGGATGAGCTATTTGGGTGACATAGAGAGCTCCCACCCTCTGTCAGTCCATTAATATGCCACTGTCAGAAATGACAGCAGCATCTAAATGGTTAGTGGCCATGACTGGAGTTATCTAGCAAAAGTCAGCTGAAATATACATGTACAAAGGATGCTGCCAAGAGGTTAAGTATTTTTGGCTTTTGCTGTGAGGTGTAGTTGATAGCTGGGACAACGTGTTTAGCCAGTATTTCATTTTCTAGTTTTAAGTATCTTGTCTTAAGCTAGTCTAGTTTGTTCAGTTAGTTTGCCTTATTTCTTGTTTTTTTTGTTCAGTATGTATTTCCTGCTTTGTGTTTGTATTTTCATACCTTCATTTCTGTTTGCCTTGGTTCATATTTCATTTCTTGTTAACGTCTTCTGTGGGTCTTAGTTCTGAGGGATAGGACAGGTACTCCAATACAGACAAGTAAGGGCTGCTTAGGGACTGCTAGTGTCATCATATTAAACACCATCTTCATCATCCAGCTACCAATACCCTATACCCATCATCTAATGGTGAATCCCTGATGCTATTTGTTTTTTACTGTTGATATGTTCTCCATACTAATAATTCACATGATGTCTAGTTGCTACACTATTTGGCTCTACTGTAAGTCCTGGGGGTATCTGTTGTGGCAAGTTGGGGTTACTCGCCTATTGGATTGCCATCTTTGCCTTTCAGCAGGAATGGAGACCATGAGCATAAAGTCTCCAGAGACATGGATTTCTTT
This sequence comes from Eleutherodactylus coqui, assembly GCF_035609145.1. Taxonomy (NCBI): domain Eukaryota; kingdom Metazoa; phylum Chordata; class Amphibia; order Anura; family Eleutherodactylidae; genus Eleutherodactylus; species Eleutherodactylus coqui. The sequence continues at coordinate 53,784,820 of NC_089839.1, forward strand.
GATTTCTGGCGACGAGCATTTATTCCATATCACAGCAAACATGTGTAAACATACAAAGCTCAGGGTTACCAACCCACAGGGTCTCTGTCAACACCCCTTGCCCGGGGAGTCTAGAGGCATCCTCCTCTGTCAGGCTTGAGACGGGCCCTGACTGGTCTGCACATATCTCAGGCGCCAAGTGCCTGGTGGCTGCTGCTTCAGCCTCTCACTCTGGCTGGCAGCCACCTTTCCTCTGAGTGTGACAGGAACTGACACTTTTATACTACTTCCTGCCACAACCACAGGTGCTCTTGCTAGTTTCTGCAGCATGAATGCCTGTCTACAGCCCTCCGCAGGCCATTTTATGTACTGCAGCACCACACTGTGTGCTTAGAGACATGGTTAGTGTCAGGAAAGGCGGTTGCTAAAATTGAAGTCGAGTTCTGCCATGTAGCATCCATCTGGCTTTGTTGTAGTTCTTAAGCAATACACTTTGACCTATATGCAAAACATGCTATTAAAGCAGATACCAACTCTTAAATGGGAAAACCCTTAGAAAAACAAGCCATTGGGTACTACACTATGATTAGTGGTTGAGCATTCCACTCAATGTCTAAAATCCAAACCTCGAGTGAGGAAAAAAGGTTAATAGAAAGCTGCAGGGCTGACATCAGTACTATTTGGGCTCCATATGGACTAGTTAAGATGTCTTGAGCTGTGTTCCTCTCATCCTTTGTCTTGTATCCTGTTTACTTCTGTTGGAGTTATTGTATATTCCTTTTCCACCATAAAGATTATGTTATGTTTTTTTCCAAAATATTGTGGCTTATGGGTCCCATACCTCATTTTTGGTGGGTATACGAAGAATAAGGAAACAAAAGACTAATTGGGGCACTAAGTGCACTAATTGAACTTTTATATACAATTGTACAAATTATTAATCAGGCTACTAGGGTAGTAAGAGGTAAGCTGAGAGAGTACCTCTTTTTTGAACTGATTTGCCGGGCCCCTGACAGCATTATTACCTACAAAGTGGTGGCCCTTGGTAGCTGCAAATCAGCAGCAATAAGGTCCAGATCTTTATTCATTTTGACACAGTGTATATTTTTGTGTGTTTTGTAATGCAATGTGGTTTATGCTCATACTTTATTCATGTCTTGGCACAGACCAGAGAATTGATTTGAAATGTAAAACTTCAGCTTGCATCCCTTGCAGAAATGCTGAACTCCAACTTCAAGAATGTCTTGAGAAATGTCTCCTTGTATTGCTAATATTAAAAGGAATCCATCAGATATGTTTTTTTTCTTTTACAAAGTGTCACAAAACTTTTCGCGGCCCAGGAAGAAAAATTACTTTTTCCTGTGCTTTTCTAAAGTGTCAACTCCAGTTAGAATAAAGGAACAGTCGTTCAAGGGATGATGTGTTCTTAGTCCCTCCTAAGATTTATAGATTTATCCTGACTTACTGGAGTAAGCTATGAAAAATAACAGGTAAAGAGTAAAGACAACTACTAAGACCTATAATATTACTTTCGCAAAGGAAAATAGTTATCGAAATATTGTGAGCAGAAATATATTTCTGATAGATTTCTTTGGCGCACTTGTAAAATGAGAAAACTCATAGAATGATGCAAAGTTGTATATATATATATATATATATATATATATATATATATATATATAACTTTGCATCATATATATATATATATATACCAGCTGATGAACCTGGCCTCGCCCGAGTCAAGTTGTTGTTTGCATGGAAGATTTTATGAAGTCAAGGTTACTTTAGAGTAAAGAATGCTCTCGCCAAATTTCATGCTTGTACGACACCCAGAAGTTACATTACATAGAGGTGCACTTACTTTTGCAATTCGCATTGAATAATCAAGTTGTGACCCCTATTTAGGACTTAAAGAACAGTCATATCAAATTTCATCTTTATACGACATCGGGAAGTTAGAGAATTAGATTTGGTACATTACATAGGGGTGCAAAAACTTTTGCATTTAGCAGTGATTTTTTGAGTTGTGACCCCCTTTACTTTTCCTATTTAGGACCTAAAGAATGTTCCTGCCAAATTTCATGTTTGTACGACCTCAGAAAGTTAGAGAATTAGTGGCGAGTCAGTGAGTGAGTCAGTAAGTCAGTGAGTGAGGGCTTTCACTTATATATATATATATATATATATATATATATATATATATATACATACACATATATACATACACACACACACATACACATCACATATATAGTAACATTATTTATATATATTGCATACTGTATAATCAGAATTTCTTTCAAATGTAATTTCAGAAAAAACATCATTCTTACCTTTTCAGTGTCAATACCTCGGGACATCGACCAGGTGGACACGATATAATCCATGACTCGCTCACTCAGACCCTTGGGCACTTGGTAAAGTTTTAGAAAGTCTCTCACACTGTTTAGCATTTCATGGTACCGATTTGTGTTGGCATACATTTGCTGGAAGATTGTTGTCACGTTACCAAAAATGGTTGCATATAGAAGCGCTGAAAAGAAGAAACATTTTTGTTATTTTTATGTACTAATTGCTTTAGGTTTTAATTTTGTATATAAACAAAATCCACATTTTATGATATCAAAGAAATTCAACAGTTTACAAAATCTAAAAGAATCAAAAATAGCACCCCACTCCACCCCAAGAGATAATGGTCATATGTCCATGAAAGGTGACAATATTTTGGGGGGCTCTATATCTGCTCAGAATAGTTGTTACCATTTGACTACACAAGTGAGAATTGTCAGTGGCAAATAGTCAAACCCAAACTTAGCTACATCCAGGGTGAAAAATAGTACTCAACAGACAACCAGTAGATAAATGGGACCTCGCTGGTTACCCAAGAAGCACTGGACCAACAAAGCACTGCAGGGCCAGGCAATAGGGCTGAAAAATAAAATCTCAATTTTTTTAAACTTATGGATGGTTTTTTATTTTGATCAGAATTTTTTCCTTTTTGCTAAACAAACTAAAAAATATCAAGACCATTAGAGAAAACAAGACTATAAATGGGCACAGTCAGGGTTTCATAATTAAAACTCTATTGAAGTGTAGCTTGCAACATGTTTCAGAAAAGGCCCAATTCTTTAACTAGCCTTTTAGTATAGATAGCCTGAGGAAGGAATCAGTTAAAGTACTAACGACCACATGTCCATCCATGAGTGAGTTATATGCTCCGCCCCTGATCACATGACGTGACATCATTACAGGTTCTTCATCCCAAGTTATTTACATGCTCCACCCCATATCATATGATGGTGACATCATCACAGGTTCTGTAAGCACATGGCTGCTGTCCGGCTAGATGTTTGTTAGTATTCCAGAACAACTGAGGCCGCAGGGGGTTTGTAGGAGATGTAGTCTGCCTGTAATCTGCACAAGAATGAAGAACTTGTGATGACGTCACCATCATTTGATCAGAGGCAGAGCATGTAGCTCACTCACTTGGGATAAAGGACCTGTGATGATGGCATTGTCATGTGATCAGGGGCGGAGCATGTAACTCACTCACAATGAAGGACCTGTAATGACATCACTGTCATGTGATATGGGGCGGAGCATAACGGTGATGTCATCACAGGTCCTTCATCCCAAGTGCTGTGATGCTCGTGATCCCTGTTGTATGGGATGAAGACTGTATGTAGCAGTGCTATGTGTGTGACATGCATGTAATGCATGTACCAGATCTGTGTGTGTGACATGCATGTAGCATGAAGTTTTGACTTTCCATTCCTTAGAAGTCCTCAGCAGCACCATTTTTCAGTCCTTTTTTCTTTATTGGTCTTCTGTTTTATTTTAAATCTATATTAATCTGATGTATCAATGTAATCGTGCTTACATCAATTTCTTTATTCTCAGGAAATCCAGAATCGTGCTGACTTTAAATTAGCAAATCAACTGAATTAATTTGATTAATTGTCTGGTACTATTTGATGTATTAAATTCTAAATAAAAATTCTATTTATTATCTCATAGGTATTTAGTTAGTTTTTGGAGTTTTTTCACCTTCTCTGCCTAAAAAGATGAAAACAATGTTCTGTAATTTACTCCTACCTCTTCCCTTCACTGACATTCTCTCCCTTTCTTGGGTTGAGCTTGGTATACAACATGTCTTTTTTAACTCATACTATTTATTATGTATTCTACAATTTTAGGCATTGCTATTCCTGCTGTCCCATAGTGATGTTACCAATCTAAAGGTATAAAATAACTGGAAATGTCCTAGAACACATAAAAAGAACTTTCTGAAGGCTATAATAGTAAATTTCCAGCATAACAAAATTGTTTCCATATAATGAAACTTTCATTTTTTTTCTTGCGAGCGAATGACAAAAAGATTAAATGTGATATTTCTAAAATTACATTCTACCTAAATCAAATTATTTTATTCAAGTACAAGTGGAGAATTGGTATGGAAAATTCTGACAATAGACATGATAACTCAACTACCCATAATTACAGCAGTTTGGGGGGCTATCTTAAAGGGGTTGTTGTGTTTAGAAAAGCCATTTTCATATATCCTTCTGTTCAAGAACCTAATTTCTTACCCAGAGTTGATATTGGTTAGAAAGAATTCAATGAGTAGCCAAGCACTGCCTGTGATTGGCTGAGTGCTGTGACCAATCACAGGTGGCACTCAGCTGTCATTCAATGAATGGCTGAGTGCTGCCTGTGATTGGCTGAGCACTTAGCCAATCAGATACAGCCCTTTCAGCAGGTGGGGATTTTAAATCCCCGGCTGCTGAAACAGATTCAGAACAGTGCAGGGAAAAGACAGGCTAGATACACCTGAGCCCCCAGCAGCTGAGGAGAAGTGGGTATAATTTTTTTTTTTTTTTTAACACATTCTATGGATGATTTTCAGGGAAGGGCTTATATTTAAAGCCCTTCCCCGAGAATCCCTACAGGACTTGCCGGCAGCCCATTACTTTCTTTACTCCCTGCGGGAAGTCCCCTTGTCACTGAACAGTGTGACAGTGCTGTCACAGTGTTCAGTGGCAAGAGGACTTCCTGCGGGGAATATTTACACGCACCACGTACCTATGGTGCACGCATGTCCTATCTTTTACAGGTCACGTTTGCTTGCCTGTAAAACACGGACATGTGAACACACCATAGAAAACCAATGGTTCTAATAGACACATGGTTTTGTGTGCACAATTGTGTGCACATAAGCATGCTTGTCTGAATCCACCCTAATTGCCAGGGTATCGCTGGTATTGCAGATCAGCCTTATGTAGGTGAACAGAACTAATCTGCACTACTTGGCACCATACAAAGCAAAACATCTAACAGAGCTCTTCGATCATGGAGAATTTGTAATATTTGCGCTTTCTTATGTGGTGGAGGGGCTTTTGGGAGCCGTCAGGCATCAGGGCTTGCGTGGGACAAATACCTCTACACTCCCTATAGCTCTTGCTCTATAACAATGGTGATATCCTTTATACTGAAAACACTTCCATCCAGTATTTTATCTCAGATTCTTAGAGAAAATGACTTCGGATATCAGCCAGAATCTTGCAGGATTTGGAGCAGTTATAGAACAATTAAAACGTTATCATAAAACAAACCAACTGGAACAACCTCCAGACCAGATCTGAGAGCTGGAAAACTTCCCGAGACTCTTATTTCATTTCAGCCAGAAGGCTGAGCCAGGTTGGGTTCGAGGAAGATTATGTTGTAAGTTTCTCAATATATCAAATAGACAGCATTATTTTTCGATACAGACACAATTGGTGCATTTGAAATTGGTTCTAATAAAGTGAATGTCATGCGGCTGGTGCTCTTTATATAGAGGCATTATAAAGGGTTGAAGAATATATGTCAGCAGAATATGACCTATTAGATAAATCAAGTTTTTATGTTATGATAGTGACGGCCCTATTTTTTGCCTTCAGGACGAAGCGATTGTCACTGTCGCAGTGCAAGAGCCATAACTTGTTGACGTAGCCGTATGTTTGTTTTTTTGGGACAAGTTGTATTTTTTAATGGCACCACTCTGGGGTACATATAATGTGTTGTAGAACTTTTATTGACTACAATGGGAGGCTCGAGCATTTTTGTATCTCTCCCTCTCCCTCTCTCTCTCTCTCTTTCCCTCCCTCTCTCTCTCTCTCTCTCTCTCTCTCCTGTCATTCAGTAGCTGAGAGCTGCCTCTGATTGGTCCTTGCACTCAGTCAATCAGAGGCAGCCCTTTCAGCAAGTGGGGCTTTTAAATCCCCGACTGCTGGAAGCTCCTCATAACAGTGCAGGAGAAGAGCCGGCTGAACGTGACTGAGCCCCAGCAGCTGCAGAGAGATGAGTATAGATTTTTTTTTTTTTTACACATTTTTAGGATCGTTCTCAGGGAAGGGCTTATATTCTAAGCCCTTCCCCGAAAATCAGTGCAGGGCTTGCTGGCAACCCATTGCTTTCAATGTATTGCTAGCTCCATTGAATTCAATGGGAGAACATCACGCTCCTCTGCCACAGCTGTGACAGCTGTGGCAGAGGATTGCGCTCTTCACTATATGTTCTCAATGGGGTCGGCGCTTCTGCGAGAGCATCCAGGGGTTTCACATACACAAAACACGGTTCGCTGCAGTTACATGCGTTCTGCCAACCGGTGTCCTCTAATTTTTGCTGCAGGCGTTCACTGCATGTAAAATTCGCACATGTGACCACGCACATTGAAAAGCATTGGTTCTATCTAGTGCGATCTTTTTGACGTGCCGAAAAAGGCCAGTGTGACTGAGCCCTATATAAGCATGATTTTCTTTGTGAACTTCTTCTATGTGTGACCTGAGCTGATACCTTTCACTTGTATTGATGCTGCATTTCCTTTATGTTCTGTTTTTTAAATGTAATTCTCAATAACTAATTTTTTTCACGTTAAATTTCTGCAATCCAGTCTTGGACATTTTTGTTTGGGTTTGTTATATTGGTTGATGTATGGGACTGACATTTTTGGTAGGACTATACAGGAGAGCCCCAGCACTACTCCTTTCCACATACTAAACAGTAGATTGCCAGCTCTGCACTATATTGCTGCAGCCCCACCCCCACAGAGAGAGCGCTCAGCGCCAAGAATCTCCGGAGATACAGCACTATGTGGTGCAGAAAATGCTGTGCTGTTACAGTGTATTATAGTGGAGATAGGGCTGCCGCCTTTGCAACACAAAAAATACTGGCCAAGGTAAAAGCGGGTGCGGTTAGGGGGCATGGCTTATAACAACTTATATTTTTACCTATAGTAAAAACTATAGTTACGACCCTGTGGTCAATGGATGCCATCGTATGGCTATACTATACATCGGTTGCAAAATCCACACTGCTAATATGCATATTTTGGTGCGGAATTGAAAATAGCAAAATCCTGCCAGCAATTCTGCATCAAAATCCCCAGTTAGGAATTTAGGGACAGCATATTCCTGTAGTGGCCCAGAACACCATCCTGGTCCCCTCCATAAATGTCATACATGTTTGTCCTATGTAGATGCACTGTGCAAAGCTTGTCTTGTCATATCCAGTGTGTGTGTTGCACAGCTGCGGTGCTTAGAGGGTTAACTCTGCTAAAATCATTGCCTGTCTGTAAAGGTATCAGTCTATTATGTCATATGGTATCAGTGAAGGTATAAATAGGAGTGATTGAGAGTGGGAAAGGGTCTTCCATCTTGTCTGCTACCTGGTCAGCTACATGAAAGTGCCTTCAGCTTCCTTGTAGGTAAAGGTGGAGGAGAAGGAGAGATATCCTGTAGCAACTGAAATCTGAATGTGAGTGGAGTGAGTCCCAGAACCCATAAGAGGGAGGATTCATCAGTAATTCTATATATAGAGACCCACCGTTGAGGTACCAATTCAATTTACAAGTCTTTTCTGCGCAGCTGTCCATAGTTAGGATCACCGCGCAGAAGTACGCTACAGGTCACATCCACGCATCTTCCGTGTGGGGTGTTGAGACTAATTCTTTGAGTAAATAATTGCTGCAGAGTGTCTGTGACTGTTGAGTGCCCCCTATCCCCTTTCCTCCTCCAAAGCGCTCCCAGTCCAGGAGTGGTGCTGTGCAGATAACGTGGACTGTAGGACCACTTTCATCCTGTGTATCCTCCCTGATCTCTGAGCTCTGTTCTGTTTTCTCTGTGCAGAATTGTACCTGCATTGCTGTGAATAATTGTTTGCCAAAGTTTATTACAAGTAAAGTTATACTGGGCCCTAACCATTCCTGGGGACCCAAGGTACAATACACAAGCGTCTGTGTTTATTCTCTGCTGTGTAGCATACCGGTGTGTGGGAACGGTGGCGTCACGAGTGATAACTACTACCCCTATCATTCCGTTTATTGGCATTCCTTATCCTAGGGGTGTTGAAGGTGGCCTACAATCCAGCTCTGGTCTTGGCTACGTATCATGCCTCTGGGAAGAGAGTCTGGTAAGTGCGTCCGTGACAAGCCAACACTTATCCCTCCCAGCTCTCCACGTTGGTCAAGTGTCCAAGGCATCCATCTGGGGTGTTGCATTTCACAGCACTGTTGCAGAACATTCCACTTCATGAGAAAGGTATCTTATGATGTATTCACACGAGCGTGTGCGTACATGGGTGCACACAAAACCGTGCACCCACATACGTGCCATTCAATGCGATGGCTGTGATTCGTTCACCCAGCGCTGCAGTGATTGGCTGAGCCCCGGCACTCAAGTACCAATCAAAGCCAGCACTTCCTGGAGGTGGGGATTTTGAACCTCCAAGCCAGGAAGCGCTGACTGAAAACTACAAGCAAGTGTGCCGGGGACCGGCAAAGAGAATTGCGGCAGAGCAGGCAGCGCTGTTAGGTGATGCATTGTGTTTGTTTGTTTTTTAATGCAGCTATGGCTTATTTTAGGGCTCAAACAGTAGGACTTCCTACTGTAAAAGTTGCATCACTTTCGTGCGATGCAACACAGAAGAAAGCTCCATAGGGACACATGGGCTACAAAATCTCGCAAATTGCGGCAATCTTTAGCATACTGTGATTTTTTTTCTCTCACAAGGTAGCAGCCTACAAAACATCGCTGATGTGAAGGAACCCATTGGACAGCACGGGCTTCACATACATGCGATCTGCAGCGCTGTCACATTGCGAGAAAATCGTGTGATTTTGTCGCCCGAGTGAAAGTGACCTAAATGTGTGGTTCTACACATGGGCAGAGGAAATACACAAAACAATTACATACTTAATAGGAAACCACTGGGCAAAACTGACATGGAAAAGGAGTGGGGGATTTTAGTTACCTGTAAGCTTAATTGGAGCAACCAGTGTCAGGCAGCTGCTGCCAAGGCAAATAGAATCATGGGGTGCATTAAAAGACGTCTAGGGGGGCACGACAAGAACATTGTTCCTCCTCTTTACAAGTCATTCGTCCGACCACACATGGAATATGGAGTACAGTTTTGAGCATCAAGAAGACATATCAGAGCTTGAGCTAGTGCAAAGGTGGGCAACTAATGTAATAAATGGATTGGGTGGACTACAATACCCAGAGAGGTTATCAAAACTGGGATTATTTCATTTAGAAAAAGATGGCTGAGGGGCGACCGAATAACTATGTATGACTTTTGCCTGTGGTGCAGGAAGACCTGGCTATGCCTGTGACTCCAGCAGTAGAACGGCAGCTGCAGTCAGAACATCTCTGCTTCAGTAAGTGCCAGTAAGTACCCAGCATTACTCATCACTAAAAGTGCCTCCTTCCCCAAAGAACCCAAGTGAATGAGGGACGTCCCCATATCGATTTACAATAGCTTGTGTTACAATATGCCTGCAGTATTATCTTATCTCAATGATTTATGAAGTTGTGCCATAGCAAATTCAATTCAGCTGTTACATTTATATGTAGCCTGGCAAAGCCCTGAAGAGATAGGGAGCATGCAATAACTTATACTATATGTACATATTAAATATCTTGTGCCCAGATGCAGTTCCATGACTGGGGACCAATACAATTCGGATCCGACTTCTAGCGTTACTTATGTGCATTTAGTACCCATGTCACAATACAACCTGCCATAATCCATCCTGTGATTGTGTTCTGGTGCTCCTGAGGAATCACGCCATCTGCTCCTCGATGAATCTGGATCACACCATTCTACATAACCCGGTTTGGGACCCTGTCTCGTCCCGACCGCACCATAAACTAAGTTACTATTTATGCTAACCCGCTCGCACGATCCAGCTGTGTCCCCCTCTGTAGTTGGCAAATTAACGGAAAAATAATGCTATTTTCCAATCTAAAAAAATGGAAGCGAACGGAAGCCTTTTCATTTGCTTTCTATTTTTTTTTTAAATCCCATTGAAATCAGTGGGGAAAAAATAGATGTTTTTTTTTCGGTTTTATTTCAGTTTCTCTCCAAAAACAGAGAAGCGTGATGGAAACCGTGAACTGAGCCCTAACGCAGGTGTGAAAACAGCCAATGTCGGAGATTCAGAGTTCAGTATCGTACCAGGGAATATAATAGAATGATGTCATTTCTTTGGCATCGACAGTCCGGGAACAGCAAATACAGACTGGGACGGTAAAGCGGAGGACAAATCGGACTTCACTGGATACCCAAGAAAGACTGGACCAACAAACCACTGGACACCACAGACAGGGTGAACTAATATACCACTTGACGACAGGAGTGACCTCCATCAGCAGGATACTGGACACCATCAACGGGCTGTTACGAGAAAATGCTTTGTAACATGGGCAAAAATGGGCAAAAAAATGACGCTGGACATTGTGGATGGCTGTGGCAACAAATCACTAGACACCATAGACAAAGATTTGAAACCAACCTAATTACATCTTTCAAGGGGTTACACCAAAATTGACTTTTCAGCAGTGGTGTCGCAATTGGGACCCGGCCCCTGAACCTGGGGGGCTCAAAGGTCCCCTGCACCACAATAATGGTTATCGCAAGTTCTCCCTGCTTCCGCTCTATTTCCCGGGCTCTGATGGAGGAGTTGCTTTCATTTCTAGACACACAGGCAAACGCAGGGGACCCAGCGCTGTATAACACACTCAGCTCTGCCCCCTGGCTCTTCCACTTGATTACAGAGATGGGTAGGATGCCGGGGAGAGAAGCTCAGCTCTAGGTACCTGCCAGACTCTGGCCAACTTCCCCTTCACTGCCTCCTGTGTAATGTTGGTCCAAGCAGCGCCAGGAGTGGAGTAAAGCTGCTGATGATCAGGACTTGGCTGCAGCTTTATGACCACCCAGAGTGCTACCAGCTGTGCCCACCTACCTGACACTCCAGGAGGAGGACATAGCACTGATCACTGGGATCAGGGAGAGATGGAGGAGACTGAGTAGGGATATCTACAGTGCGCACCAAACACACCACTCTGAACTACATAGTCCTACTATGCCTTCCTGTACCCCCTCCTGTATATTGTGAGCCCCCTATGTCCCACACCTATATACTACAGTATGATCCCTTTGTGCCCCCCTAGTATATAATGCACTGTGACCCCCTGTACACCCAGTCCTATTAACTATAACTTGCTGTGCCCCCCCCCCCCCCACTTCTACATATTGTGAGTCATAGTGTATAGAAGTGTGAGGCTATAGTATATATGAGGGAACACATGGGCATCATACTGTAGTATATAGGAGTAGGATATGGGGGTATACAGGAGTGTCAGAGTATATAGGAAGGGGGGTCAAGCCATAGTATATAGGAGTGGGACCACAGGTGTGGTCATAAGGTACAGGAGTGTGGGTATAGGGGGCCATAGTATATAGGAGTGGGACATTAAGGGGTTATAGTATAAAGGACCACAGGTGAGGTCATAGGATACAGGAGTGGGGGTGTAGAGGGTCATAGTATATAAAGAGGTGACACAGGGGCTTCTTATAGGAGAGGATATAAAGGTTCATAGCTTATTGTAGTGGGGCATACAGGAGGGTCATATTACATAGGATGGGTCAGATAAAGAGGTTTTAGTACCGGTATATAGGAGGGTCACAAGGGGCTCATAGCATATTATTGGCATGGGATGTCATAGTCTCAGTATATTGGTAATATTCCTTACAGTATGCTTAAAATTTCATAATTCTTGTTTTTCATTCAGCTATTGTATGGTAATATCATCTAGTCAGAGTACGGTGATATTGGTCACGGTATGGCGCTATGCCACGGGGGCCCAAGCTGAATTTTTGCAGTGGGCCCATGAGCCCTAGGCTACACCTCTGCTTATCACCTACATCTAAGGCTGTATTTACATGGGGGACTTTGGCTAGGGGGGTAACTTGTAACCCTGGTATAAACCCTTTTCCTTTATTAATGACATCATTAGCAATTAACTGTATTACGGTGAAAACACAAAACACAACTATCTCCAGATGAGACCGTTATACTGCCGCAGAAGATAACACAGAGGGGAGACAGTGAGAAGAACATATCGTAGATGCCGCTACTGCAGACATGGTAGTAATATTGTATAATGTCTGCTCTTGATTAATCTATCCACCTATTAGATGCCTAATCAGTGCCAGCTGAACAGTAGGGGTCACATGACATGTTTGGTGGATGACATGACTGACATCCATTGACATCCAAGACCAGATCTTGGGCCTCTGCACTGTTATAATAAAAGCATGTGAGCAGAATTTCAGGGGTGCCTGAGGCAAAGTATAAAATGCCAACCAGCCCCCCCCCCCCAATAAAAAAACAAAACACTCATTTTACGGACATTGATATTTTTTAAATCAAGAGTAATAGTGTTAGCAGCAGTAGCCCTAATAGTAAGTAGCCCCAGTAGCAATAATGATCCCAATTAGTGGCCACAGTAATAATAGTTCCTTGCATAGTGTTCCCAGCAGTAATAGTGTTCCCCATAGTGGCTCCAGTAATCATAGTGACCCCCATAGTGGCTCCAAAATTAATAGCACCCCCCCCAGTGGCCCCAGTAGTAATAAGAAAAGAAAGAATAGGAGAGTGATAGGGACCTTCATAGTGGCCCCAGTAGTAATAGGGACCTTTATAGTGGCCCCAGTAGTAACTATGCCCCATACTGAACCTTCAGACAGGCAGCAACCCAACAAGAATTTCACTCACTCCATTTGTAGCTCCACTCCAGCTGCTGATGTCATCACTCTGTGACCTTTGACCCCTCCATTCAGCATTTGCGCTGCCTATAGGAACGTAGATGCTGGGGGGAGAGGTCAGAGGTCACAAACAGACGGCTGGAGAGGAGCTACAGACCCAGTGAGATAAATGCTTGTTGGCTTGCTGCCCGGCCTGTCCATTAATATGGCTGGTAAAAAATAAATACTGGCTAAGCTGGTGACCTACCGGCTGGGTGGCAACCTCTGTGAGGTCTTTCCGCGTGCGGATGGCAGACTCAGGATGCTCATGGTAGGGACGCCTCTGAATACATGCATATATTAGAATATTGCATGATTTCCTATTCGATAACTAAATAAGTAAAAACTGAAGAAAGTGGACAATTCCTTTAACACCAGGGACTATGACATTAAACTACGGAAAAAGGGCTAGTTCATACTACTATTATTTGTTTCCATCTAGGTGTTTCGTTGCGGGAGAAAACCGGAAGCAAACAGATAACTTTCAGCTTGCTTCTGTTTTCCATTGACAGCAATGTTAAAAACATAAATATTGCAATCAGTTTTGGTTCCGTTTTTTTATTTCGAAACAGAAGTGCAGCCGTCTACGCTTTTTGCTTCAGTTTAAAAAACGAAATGACAATGGGAAACTGACAAACGGGTTGAAACGGAATATTTTCAGTTTCAATGCATGTCTATGGGCACAAGAATTGAAGTTTTTTCTTTCCATTTAATTGCTGCCATGATGGAGCGTCTAGACAGAACTTAAGGCCACTTTCACACACAATGGTTTTTAGTGATTTCAATGGGGCTTTGCAGCGTTTTTAGTGCCGCAATTTTCAAATGCTGTTTGCTCTATTTTCGCACTGTAGTGGTGCAGTATCAGACTGGCCTGCAGAGGGTGCTAGACAGGCAGTCTGATACCTGGAAAGGGAAAGATAGGGTTAACACCTGATAAGTGTAGCAGGAATTGGGTGCATATAAGCCAGTTCCTGCCAGAAGCAAGGGGGAAGTTAGAGCTAGGCAGTGCATGACAGGCTGCAAGCTGGGGTCCAGTGAGGACCAGCAAAAGCCCCAAGGTTGACAGGGACGACAACCCTAACCTCACACCTAGGTGGGGTGCTTATGGCCTTTGCATTGGACTAGTTGGGTCTGTCACCCTATCTGACAGAGGAAGATGCCCTCCAGACGCCCCAGGAGGGGTTAGTGACAGGACCCTGTGGATTGTGGACCCTAAAAACAATATGGACTGTGTATGATGTTTGATGTGCTGTGAATAAAGGCTGGCAGGAGTCAGGTCTACCGAAACTTCAGACTACTGAGCATATTTTCGTGCAAGGTTCGCCACTTCCTAACCGTGCAGACGGCGATCCAGAGGCGAGTGAACCCTGACTTGTTACAGCACGTTTAAGCACTTTTTAACACACCTCATTGCCCATTACAATAATGAGGTGCCTTAAAAAATGCTGTTGAACGCTGTACAATGCGTTCGAAAACGCTACTCAAAATCACCATAAAAGCGCAGTTTTACTGACGATATGTGTGAGCATGGCCTTAGGAAAACATTCAGACCAGATAGAGGTCTGCTGGGGAGCTGTGGGCAATGCCATCGGGGCTGAGCACCTCACTAGCAGCTGTTAAGAGCGCCACACTGTTTTTTGCACGGAGGGGCATCTACCTACTGTGAAAGCATAGCTAAAGAAATGACTCATCTATAGGTTTACCTTTAGAAGCGTTACAATGGCTTGTAATTGTAAGTTTCATTCTGACATACATTGAATGAAATATCACATTGACTAACCCCCTGGCTGCCGCTTATGATTCATTTTCACTCCAAAATACACTAAATCAGTCACAGAAACAAACTGCGGTAATGACAATTATATTATCCTTGCACTATAACGAATGTTCAGTATGCAGTTCCACCTTTGTAGGACTCTTGACCAGAACTGTATATCCTACAATGTGGATTTACAGCCACTTTGGCTATTATTGTTCAGTATTATCTCACACAAGTGCTTCAATATCTTAACCCTTTCCAATCCAATTTGTATCCTGGTTTTCCTAGAGGGTTTACTCTTTTTCTGCCGTTATACAACGGCGCTATATACTGGCTAAAGCCAGTACTGCATGAGGTGACACGTTGGATAGGCTCTGACAGCAGAGAGGCTGGCAATATACAGTAAGAGAACCCCGACGGACGTCTTCCAACATCAGAGCTGTACAGCCTTAAATCATAATGTCTTCAGACGTCAGACAGTGGATTGCAAAGGGTTAGAAGCCCTTATGTCTTCTGTATATATTCCTTCTTCTAGTCAGCCACCCCTCAAGAAGACTTCACACTGTAGGTTGTGTTTGCATTCAGTTCCCAAGCGAAGAACCAGGGGACCTCCGCATTGGGGACAGCACTAAAGATAAGTTCAGATAGTAGGTGGTAGGTCAAATCACATTTTGTGTATAACCATAAACCAGAACTGCCACATTTTGCTACAATCTTTGCGAAAACTATCTAAAAATTGCAATCTTTATTATATGTGTTATTACTTTAATATAAGCCTCATAGACTCAATTGCAAAAAGAGTAACAACAATAATGATGCGTTCAGCCCTGGGGGCGTGATTCATCTACAGAGATAGCGGGGATTTTCCTCCATAACTGAAATGTTTCATTACAAAAATAAATTAAGCAATGATTACTTAATCATGAAAGTGACATCAAAGAACCCGAGTATCTGCTGCATGAGGAGGTGGGCTGACCTTAAATAGTCGCTCCTCAGCACTGTACAATTTAATTCTTACCTTCTGTGTAATGAACTCATCATTAGCAAAGATAAAGGACCGCTAATGGCCTCTAGCAATATCTCAAGAGATATTGAAAAACAAGAGGGGTATATTGATGATTTAAAGGGGTTGTACCAAATTAGACTTTGAATAGGTGACAAAAGTCTAATCAGTGGGGGTCCCAATTATCCCAAGAACAGGGGTCCTGTGTCCCTCCTCACTGCAGGCTTACTGCAACCCCCTTCCAGCAGTGGGGAGGAGATTGAATGGAGTGACGGTGGCGCATGAGTGGCGAAACTCCGCTGTGTTGGACTAATCCAAAGCAGATCCACCACAAAATCTATGGCAGAACCTACAGGCTGAGTTTTGATTTCTGATGTGGGTTTGGATTGACGGATACTGCAGGTCCACATGTTAATGACCCCCTATAATGCGGCTAATCTGAGTGCCAATGTCCAAACGGATGCGGATATCTGCATTGATTCTGCATCATGAAGGGACATATCACTTCTTTTCCTTCCACGGTGCAGATATACAATCCACCTGGTATAAAATATAGTGTGGATGATTGATAGGTGGGTTTAATGCAGAGTGTTTAAACAGAATCCAAGTCTCCTAAGCCATTTTTATATGTGTGGTGCCCATTCGCCTACCAATGCGATAGCTGTGATTGGCTCATTGAGCACTGCATTGATTGGCTGAGCAGCACTCAAGAACCAGTCAGAGCCATCGCTTCCTGGAGGAGGGATTTACAAATTCCATAACCAGGAAGTGATCTTCTATGGGCGGTCAAGAACTGCAAGAAGCGCGTTGGAGCTCCGGAGAGCAGAGGGAGAGACCTAGACCGAGCCTGCTAGGTAAGTATCATAAGACATCCACCGAAAATGAGACTAGCACCTCTTTTGGGGCAACAATTAATATAAGACAGGGTCTTATTTGGGGGGAAACACGGTATATAGTGTGGGGGAGACTATGTGCAATTATATAGGTAAGGGACTATATGTAAATATATCATACATGGGACAACTGTATGCAATATATTGTGGGGGAGGGGGGGGTTCTGCATGCAATTCTATAGTTAATTTGGGGGGACTGTATGTAATTATATTTTGGGGGATGCAGGCTCCTACACAAAGTCCTATTTACTCTAAGTGCTAAGGCAGCAGAATGCAGTCCTAAACTCTGGCTTACAACCTGAAGGTTGCAAGTTCAATCCCTGCATGGTTCAGGTAGCCGGCTCAAGGTCAACTCCTTACGTGCTCAGTAAAATAAGTACCCAGCTTGGTGGGGGTAATAAATAATATGAAAGTGCTGTGGAAAAAGTTGGCGCTATACAAATAATGAGATGTATTATTTAGTTTTACATTTTTTTTAGTTTAGGAGCCAATGTCATTTTTTTTTAGTCTGGAGCCCTCTATGTACCATTAAAACTGTAAAACAATAAAACGTGTAATTGATGGGACGATATTTTGGTGCATAAGCTTTCCTGTAAAAACAAACTAAATTCTGTTTTCCTCAAAATGTTATTTCTCCATCCTTAATCCATTTAGTAGCCAGAGGGCCAGCAAGTGCTCTGCACAGCAATATGTTAAGAACCAGAGGCAGTAATAACTCCCCATATTTGCCTGGATAATCAGCGCCGGTCTTAATAAATCCATTCTTTATACACATTAACATGTTGTCTGGCGTTGCCATAAAACCATAACATACGTGTAACGTGATATCATAAGGTCTGTGTCCGGCTATTTTCTTTTGATAGACTATGGCGCATGAATACAGGTAATCTCTGTCTTTGTGTGGGAAGCGGCAGCTGTGAGAAGTACTGTGGCTGGAGAATAGTCAGCAGCTGCTTCTGTAGCTGGAGGCAGGAGGCGATAAGACTAGCTTATCCAGGGATTTACGATGCACAGGGTGGAACGAGGTGAAATGGCGCTTAGAATGCGAAGTTTGGTTATCGTTCTACACAATGCAGAACAAGCAAAACTTTTTTCAGCTGCCCCAACATTTAAAGAGGAATCATCAGCAATTCTGATATGCCTGTCTTACTAAATACTTATATTCTCCATGAAATAATTCTGGTGCAGCTTTTCTTAGAATTCTACACTATGCTGTTCCTCTGTTATCCCTCCTGGAAATTGCCTGCCACTTGTCTGTTTATTGACTGGCTTAATCATTGTAGCAGCCAACCCCAGCACACTATTGTGACCACGGTAGCCACATGACTTAGCGTCCCTATGGGCACTGCATGGCATCAATTCTGAATACCCAAAAAATGGTACTGCACTGTAGCAAAATTGCATTTACATTTATAGTGGTTTTTGCAACAGTTTTGCTGCGATTGCAGTCAAAACCTCTCTGCTGCACTATTAGTGCCCCAAGTGGATGTATCATTGTGATGGTTTCACACTGTGGCAAGTTGGGGGTCAATTGCCTACAGGATCGCCATCCTTTTCGTCCAGAATAGGCACCACACGTATAGAAATGGCTTAGGAGACTTGGATTCTCTTTAAACTCTTTGGCGCCTGCCAGCATTTATTTCATACTCAGCAAAGTTCATTACATCACCAAAGTCCATCCGTACCCCACCAGCGTGAAAGTCTATGGTCATCCTACTTGTCAGACTTGAGGCATCCACTAGTCCACACTGGACCTGAGGCTTGCAACCGTTTCAGCTCTGCTGAGCTGTCAACTTCCCCCCTCAGTGTGGCAGAAACTGACACTTATGTTACTTCCTGCTCACAGGTTGAACTAGATAGTCTCCCCTCAGCCTAACATACCGTACTATGTTACACCCACAGGTGTTCTATCTAATCTCTACAGCCTGAATGCCTGTCTACAGCCCTCTACAGGCCATTCTGTGTACTGCAGCATCACAACTGAGTCTCTCAAAGGCACTGAGCTTGGCAGTTACTATTGGCAATCAAACAGTTTCCCAAAGAGGGCATAAAACTTAAAGGGGTTTCCAAACACTGGGTCTCCAAACACAGTGCCACTCCCGTCTGTAGGTTCTGTTTGGTATTGCAGCTCAGCTCCCATTCACTTCAATGGACACAGACTCCATGGAACAAGATGGTACTGTATTTGGAAGTATTTCCAACTCACACACCGCTGCTCCATCCATTTCAATGAGAACATCGAAAATTGCTGAATTCAAGCACTTGACAACCCCTGGGGCTACCAATAAATGAATGGCACTTGTGTGACATCTGTTACATTCATTTCTTCCACCGATCAGCAAGTTATCTTCTATCCCATGGATAGGGAATAACTTGCTACAACCGGAATACCCCTTTAAGTGAACTTGGTGGGGCACCTTAGGTTGACAAACTAACAGTCTCTGTTCACAACTGCAGGGCTTTCCTGAACCCATAGTACAGTCGCTTTCTCCAGATAGGGGTCTGGAATCTCCCGAATCTCCATGGTTACATTTAGTAAAAGATTTTTCTCAGGCCCAGATGATCCAAGCAAGGCTACACCCAACATAAGTCAAGAAAACAGGGCAATTACTACCCAACAGGATCTTGGAATCTTCAGCCTTAGCATGGTTGGCTGGAACCAACTCCACTCTCAGACGCTCATACTTGTGACTGCCGGTCCAGCCACACTGGACATTTGCCATACACTCTTTTGCTAAGTATGTCACAACTCACTACGAGCCCCAATTATAGTATCTGACTGCACCCTAAATAGAGCCTTTGTGGCACTATGCTCCAGCATCCACACTCGCGACCAGGAAACAGGGCGACCTACATGTCTGCCTCTAACCATACACAAAATACATAAGCAACAAACTGTAAAAGTGGCACTGCTTATTTATGAGATGGTCAAGAAACCACCGTTATGCTCTTTTATTAATATTTGTAATTCTGTGTAACTATTTTCTCTGATGGCAGGACTCTGTGGCTTGGGAAGGGGTGGGTGCTGTGGATTCTCACAAGATGTAAATATACATATAAGGAACATGGGTTTACTGTGTTGTGGGTAGTGGTATAGCAATGCAGGATTCAGGATACAATGCAGCAGATTGAGTAACCCGGAATAACAGCAGTTGTGCATTTGGCTGCATCCTTTGGCGTAATTCCATTCTGTGTGAAAGGTCCCTAATACTGTGCAGGTGAACCAAAATATAGAACACAAGGTGCATCCTTTAAAGCATTAGTACAAATACGGTATATTTAAAATACAGCATTCAAACTGTAGTGTATATGTAGGCTCAAGCCTCTGTAACAGTGTCTCAGTCCTGACCATAACCAATAGCAATTTGCTAAATAGTCTAATTCCCTTAGTATGGCACATACTATTCAACAGACCTGTTGATTGACTAGTCACATCCCATGCAGTGTGCACACCTAATGTTTGTATCGAGGCTGGCCTCACTTACAGTTCATCACGTGGGAATCATCAATACTACTGGCCTAGCCTAGTCCATGGTTGGGAAAACGACTCTACCCTTGGATCCTTATCACGGCACTGATGTCACCACCTGTTTGGGGTTGTAGCACAAACTCTTTTTGCAGCACCAGACAGTCTCCAGTTTCTCTGGTCAACACTCTCTATCCTCTCTAAACAGCAATCTGTGCTCTTACTACTCTTCTTCTGTTTCACTAGCATTAGCTCAGAACACTGACATAATTCCTGCACTCTGCTGTGACGCAGCAAAAATTGTCTGTTATATAGCCAGGGCTCCAGCACCAGAAAATTCCCAGTGAGCATGCTCAGTTCTCTTGTGCAAAAATTGGTACAAATTTTGGTGCACCCAGTGATTTTGGCACACGTTTTGGCGCATCTTACTGTCCATAGCGATAGCTACAGCCTAACTCTTTAGGATAGCCTGTTATAACTGCATGGGGTACCTCTGTATAGTCCAAGGCTGTAGTGGAGCTGGTGGATTATATGGTGACCTTCAGTGAGTGATCCGACATGCCTTAGGTGTTACGCAACAGTTATCGGGAGCAAGCTCTGGAATGGAGGTGAAACTGATACTGGTTTACACGCAAGAGTCCATCCTGCCTGAATCCCAATCTTGGATCATGAACAGCCACAGGTTATTGCATGCTAATTAAGTTGCTACCTTCAGGGTGAAGTTAATAAACCACTTATTTAGAGCCACTAACCATGTGGTCTCAGCCAATTACCTTCCTTCTGTATATACCGGTATTAACCAGCCACTGTAACAGAGACTTTTACTGGAGAAGAGCCGCAATAAGCCCCCAGGTAAGCCTCCAGGACTTTGCCTTAAAAAATACGGCGCCACTCCCTGAGCCAGGATCAGCCTGGAATCCTGTTACACCTGTCCTTGTACATCAGTATCAGTAAGTATAGAAGAAAAAAATCAACCTTCAATGAAAAGAAAAACATGTAATTTAGATGAAAAATGAATGAAAAGCCTCATCGTAGTCATATTAAAAATGAATAGTCTCAGTGAATAATGAATAAACATATTTTAGAACAAAGGCTGATACAGAAGACAAAGGGGACATTAGCAGTGGAGCTACAATGATCCTTTTTCATTAAACACCAGACTTTAACATGAAAACAAGTATATAATAAATAGCAGGCAGTATATAACATGGAGAAAGATACCGTAATGAAAAATAAAGGGTTAATGCTATGCCTGTGTGTTGTAGAAGTATTCTCCATGGAGTGACTGTTCTAAGGCATCTTTTCTCAAAATTCTGTATTGTGCCATTCCTCTGTTATTCCTCTTGGAATTGTATGAATATGTTCACAGCCAACTGGGCGTTACTATTCCTCTTGTCAATAGGGTATGTCAGTACACAGTCTCACACTCTCAGCATTATTGTAAAGGGATGTAAGGGACTCAAACGAAAGGGTTAAGGTTGCCATGGAGATGGCCTGAGAAATGTGCCAAAAATTGTGAGAGAATTGCTTTGTGCACAAAAATTTATATGAGCAGAACTGAGCCTACTCATTGGATGCTGGACAGGGGAAGGACTTCCTTGCTGAGCTGCTGAGAGGGGGAGAAGGCATAACGTAGAAATAAGCTGCTGCCTGGAAAACAGAAGAAACCCCCGCACTGGCTAGTGAATGGAAAGAGGAGAGGAGAGTAGCACTCCTGACCCCCAGACAACTCTATGGGATTTCTGGGGTCGGTAGAAGCATCAATTGCCACACAACGAATTGTAAGTGAGGCCGTCCTCTGAACAGGTTTTGGGACTATAGGTGTGCATAGCTTAGTGAGTCAGCAATAGTTTGCCAGCAGACCTGCTGAAGGAGTTAGGGACTGCAATGAAGCAATTGGACTGTTAAAAAATTGCTGTCGCTTAGGCTTCCGCTCACAGACTGAGATATTTTTCACAGGGGAAAGCTAAAACAGGGGAGTGTGCGAGCCGTAGATAAAAGAGGAATTGCAAGTTTTGTTCTTTAATCAATATTTCTATGAGAGTGTATTGATTCCAGTGAAGTGTTAACTAAATCATTCAGAAGATACAGCTACAATATAGTGCACTGTCTTAAGAATCTAAGGAAAGTTTAATTGCTTTTATCATTATCCACTTTTCACTTTTCTTCTTGATTTCTTAAATATTATGCACTTAGGTTACTCCATCTGCTGCATCGTATCCTGTTGTTCAGTTTATGCATGCATAAAAGCTGAATGATGATTGGCCTGTGTAAACAAGCAGTCATTCATCTGTGAACGACTGCCTGCTAACTGTGAATGGAGGCAGGCAGCTGAAACGATCCCCCGACCTGTTCCCTTCCATTCACTCAGCGATGATCCTTCTGTGTAAAAGTACAGGAATGATCATCACTGGGACAATTTTGGGCAACTTTAAGCTGTAATACCATGCACAACATGTGGACAAGTGTGGCGCTGTTTCTAAAAGAAAGCAGCTGTAATTTGCCAATTAAGGACAAGCCCTTTAAATGAGGCATAAATGCTGCCTATCATTATGTTAAGCAGTTCTTCTGCTCCTCAAGATACTGCACTGAACTTCTTCAGCTGCTCTTTTGACAAGATAACCCTGATTAACGGGAAGACAGATGAAGAGAAGGAATGTGAGAAGCGTTTCATAGGGACCGAAGTGTTAATCTGATTAAGTTGGTTAACTTGGGGGATTTTATACAGATGAATGCCAACGTGTAATATGATAAAACAATGAGCATATGGGCAACCAGCCCTGACCATCTGTCGATGTAACTGAACCAGGAGCTGACTGTAATATGCAATAGAAGAAAAGATTAAGTGAAAATTAAGGGAATTAATAGTAAAAGGTTGTGCATGACTTTAATAAAGGCTGCTGTTTTTTTCTAGAAAACAGTGCCACTCTTTTCCATTGGCATTATTTGGTATTGCAGCTTCAAGTTATTTCTGCAAGTTGCAATAGCACAGACTGATGATGGAGAACAGTGAAGTTTACAAAAAAACAAAAGGCGCAGTTCCTTTTTTCTAGTTCCATGTAATCCCTTTAAGACCGACTCCACATGAACGTAAACACCATTGTGCACGCCTTAGCAGAACTTTTTTGCACACGTGTTGGAGTATTTTATTGTATTTTTTTTTTGCCCGCAGGCACGGTTTTTTTCGTACAAACACACATAGACGAATTAACCATTTCAATCAAATGAGTTCCAGATGTGTTACAGTGTTTCACGCATCTCCTTGCGTATTGCAGTGCATTTATGCCCCCCCCCATTGACTTCTATGGGGAGCTTTAATGCACAAATATGCTGAAAAATAGAACATGTTTATCTATTTTCTATGAATATAAATGCCAAAAAGCGGATATTTTAAAATAACAATTAGAGGGCTCACTACTGGCCATTAGATTGTGTGGAAGAAACTGCAGTAACAATTTTCATCTACGGTCACAATTAATAGTGGATAGGATGGCTGGTGAAGACATTTCCTCACAGCTATAAAAGTTAGTTCTGTATGACTAGCACCCCTCACTAATCAAATGATCAATTGGGAAGATAGGGGCCCATGTGCTGTTCTGCACAAGGCCCAATATTTTCTGTGTCTATCTCTAATCTCAGACATGATTGCGGAAAAAAAGACCCCTGTATGTAGCCAATAATAAGTGATTATATTTAGAGAGCAGTGGAGTCATTTTTGTATAATAAACCACACCTATGTATAAATATACGACGACAATACAGAGATCTCTCCCATCATAATGTACCCAGGACTGTGACTGTAACAAGGTTGGCACCTTCTAACTCTAGAGGAAAGAAGGTTCCTACTAGAGATGAGCGAACGTACTCGTTTAGGGCGATTTCGCACTCGAGCACCGCTTTTTTCGAGTAACTGACTACTCGGGCGAAAAGATTCGGGGGGCGCCGGGGGTGAGCGGGGGGTTGCAGAGGGGAATGGGGGGGGGGGAGAGAGAGAGAGCTCCCCCCTGTTCCGCACTGCTACCCCCCGCTTCACCACGCCGCCCCCCGAATCTTTTCGCCCGAGTAGTCAGTTACTTGAAAAAAGCTCTGCTCGATTGTAAAATTGCCCTAAACGAGTACGTTCACTCATCTCTAGTTCCTACATCAACATGGAAGGGGGTTCTTTACTATAAGAGCAGTGAGACTATAGAACTCTCTACCTGAGGATGTGGTGATGGCGAACTCACTAAAAGAGTTCAAGAAGGGCCTGGATACCATTCTTGAGTGTAATTATATTACACATCATAGTAACTAGATTATTGGAAATAGTATGTTGATCCAAGGATTCACAGTAGATTAAAGCTACACGGCGACTTTGGCCATGACAGGAGTCTCACAGCCAATGGTTACTGTTTAGTCCTGTGATCTTGCATTCTCATTGAGTTTGCATTTTTTATGATTTGTGGTTAACGGTAACTCATGACAGGCAATACGACCTTACTGACCTCAATAACAGTGTAAGGTCACAGAGCTTCCTAGGAATTACGTATTTAGTAGTAACAAACCACAAGGCGTTAACATATGTTAAACCATTAGCACCTAGAGCCAATCATGAGTTCTTATGATTACAGGGGGGCATGTATTTCTGATCACACGTAAGTGAACTTATATATGCATTGTCGGCTTTGTAATAAACTCAGAAGAGCATCATTGTTGGATGAAACTTACTGTGTCATGTGTCAGGGATTTGTGTACACAACTTCTCATATAATTCAGACCAGGCGTATTTACGTTCGCACGAGCGCAGCGTATAATCGCTGGAAAGAACGTTTTTCGACGATCACGACCAGAGCTAGAAAGCGTATTTTCGTTTGTTCCTACTTTGCAAACTATCTTTTCGGCGATCGAATATGCGTTGGCGCATATTTCGGTCGCATATGTTCGGTTTTTTTTTTCGGGTTGCCGTTTTTACGCGCCGTAAAATCGCCCGTGCGAACGAATACATTGGAAACCAATGCCTCAGATGGTCACGTTTATACGATTGGGCGCAAAAACGCAACGTTTATGCGCTCGTGTGAACGCACCCTTAACCTTTTCCAATCCAATTTTGGATTCAGGGTTTCCTAAAAGGCTTTCTCTTTTTGCTGTTATACAACGGTACCATCTGCTGGATAAAGCCAGTGCATGTGCGACAGAGAGGCTCTGACAGTGGAGTGAGTGTCAAAAAAATGTAAGAATACCCTGTTGGACGTCTTCTGATATTGGAGCTGTACAAGCTTCAATCAGAATGTAGGAAGATGTCAGACAGTAAATTGGAATGGGTTAAACTACACCCATTGTCAAAAAGTCAAATATTATGCTATTAACTGTCCCAACAAATTCCAAAAAAACATCACCTTAAGGGCTCCCACCCACTAGCATTTTTTTCTCCACTGCGCTGCGAGAGTAAGTGAAAACTCTCGCAGAGCAGTGCGAGAAAATCGCTGCGATATCGCTGCGACAGTCTTTTCAATGGGGCCAGCGGCAGCAGAGCTAGCCCCATTGAAAAGATATGGAGAATGCCACAGCTGTGGCAAGAGTTTCCTTCATCTCTGTCACAGCTGTCACAGCTATCACAGCTGTGGCAGAAGTCCGCGGCATGCTATCCCATTGCTTTCAATGGGATGGGCACTGCTGCCGATCCCATTGAAAGCAGTGGTTTCTGACAAGCCCTGCAGAGTGATTATCGGAGAAGGGCTTGAAATATAAGCCCTTCCCCGATAATCATAAAAAAGTGGTTAAAAAAATAATTAAAAAGTTACTCACCTCTCCTGCTTTCAGCCGCGTCCTCCTCCGGCTGGCTCCCCGACACTGCTACTGAGCTCTTTCAGCAGACCGGGATTAAAAAAATCCCCGCTACCTGAAAGGGCTGTGCGGATTGGCTGAGGGCTCAGCCAATAGCAGATAGCAATAGTGCTTAGCTATTGGCTGAGCGCTCACCCAATGGCAGATAGCTCTTAGCAATTCATTCATGAATAGCAATATCTTAGCTATTCATGAATGAATAGCTAACAGCTATCTGTCATTGGCTGAGCGCTCAGCCAATAGCTAAGCAGTAGCTGCTATTGGCTGAGCCCTCAGCCAATCTGCACAGCCCTTCCAGTAGGCGGGGATTTTTAAATCCCCGTCTGCTAAAAGAGCTCAGTAGTAGTGCCGGGGAGCCAGTCGGAGGACGCGGCTGACAGCAGGAGAGGTGAGTACCTTTTTTATTATTTTTTTAACCACTTTTTTATGATTATCAGGAAAGGGCTTATATTTCAAGCCCTTCTCCGATAATCATTCTGCAGGGCTTGTCAGAAACCACTGCTTTCAATGGGATCGGCAGCAGTGCCGATCCCATTGAAAGCAATGGGATAGCATGCCGCTGACTTCTGCCACAGCTGTCACAGCTGTGACAGAGGGTTCCTTCATCCCCGCGGTCCCCACGGGGATGAAGGAAACTCCTGCCACAGCTGTCACAGCTGTCACAGCTGTGGCAGAAGTCCGCGCATTCTCCATATCTTTTCAATGGGGATAGCGCTGCTGCCGCTGGCCTCGTTGAAAAGACTGGCGATGTCGCAGCGATATCCCAGCGATTTTGGGATATCTGCCTGCGTTTTTCTCGCACTGCGATGTGAGACTTTAACTTTAGAATCGCATCGCAGTGGAGAAATAAACGCCAGTGGGTGGGAGCCCTTAGGGTGACTACCCACTACAGTTTTTTTTTCACTGCTAAATTCGCAGCGGTTTTTTTCTGCAGGGGTCTATGGGACTTGTAATGTTAAAATTGCGATCGCGCAAAATCGCAATTTACCACGAAATCGCAATTTTGCGCGAACGCGATTTTAACATTACAATGATCAATAGGGAACATTGAATTTCAAAACAATGTGCTTCTTCCATTTTTAATAACACAGTAATAGAATAAACTATGCTAAAGCCAGCCTTGAAGAAAATTAGTAAACAATGGGTGGAAAAAAATGTGGGTGCCTTTAAATAAAATGGGGGGCACATAGGGGTAGAGTATTGGCTGACTATGACCAGTTATATGAGGACCCAGTGTATTTTGTTCTTAGTTATATTGCCAACAAACTCAAAGAAATACAGACAAGCACAATAAACAGATACTGTCCATAAGGACATAAATACTGGCTCATACTTTCCATGAGGACATAAATACTGGTTGGGCTGTGTGGAAGACAGGCAATAAAGATGCGATTCTCTAGCAGCTGAGGCTATTATTCATGCCAAACTGGTTGTTGTATGGTTTGAACCACTGAGCAACAATGAAATATGAAATATTAATGGTTAATGGCTTGTGTATACAACGCGCTCTATTAATATTTATTGAATACTACAATATGTATTCACTATGCTGTATATGAGTTTGGGGTAGTACATATGCGGAGTAGAAAAGAGTCCATTGTTTAAGTCGGGGTTGTACTTTTAACATATTTTTAAAGAATTGTCATTGATGTTTTTTCTCCATCACTATATTTATATACACACACACACACACACACACACTGTGGTCACTAAGCCTAATAAGTCTGACACTTCCTGTTCTGTAGAGAGCACTTCTCAGCAATCATCACAGGCAGGCTTACAATAACAGGTAACACCTCCATGAAGATAACACTGGATCCAGTATTCTTAATTGGTGATGGTCACAGATCGCCTCCTCCCCCTCCCTGCACAGTGACCTCTGCACAGGACACACAGCATGTCCACAACACTTTCCCATAGAAGTCAATGAACATCTTCAGTTCACAGTTTCCTATGGCCCATGAGACTGCTGTGAATAGAATAGTATACAAAACCTGCAGTCAGAAAATAAAAACACATCAGTAACTTTTTTTAAATAGTAAATATATACCATATATACTCGTGTATAAGCTGACTTTTTCAGCACATTTTTTATGCGAGTATATAAGGTATATAGATGCTGCATTCCTTTTAAACCATCTTCCCAAAGTGTAGCAAGAGTAGTTGCTTTTGAGACTTCATTGACCAAAAATTTATAAGGGGGCTCCCTACCTGCCACATGCCATTTACAATACTACTCCAGGCACCACACCATGACCGGGTGTAAAACTACACTTATGGCCCAAAACGGCTGGTTCCTACAAGTATACAGGTGCAATTTTAGTATACAAGCCAGTCTAAATGAGGTTGCCTTGATGTAGTGGCTAGATAATATAGAATTGATGGCACATCCTTAGGATGGGCCATTAATATCAGATCAGTGACAGTCCGACTCTTAGCACCAATGTTGGTCAAGTAAATGAGGGGACTGCAGTGTTCCAGTGAGTGCCGTGTCCCCTTTATTGTTTACCAAATACAATGCTGTACATTTGCCCTTCATCAGTGTGCAGTAGGTTTCTGGCTTGGCTAGCGAGAGGCCTATGATGTGAGTCGGGAGGAGTATTGTCTCTTCTTGAGGAGATCACCTAGAAGGTGAGTGAGAAGACTTATAAGGCTATGCATGCTCCTCTGGGACATAAATGCAAATAAGGAAGATGGAACAATACCTCTGCAGCGCCACCTATTGGATGGCAGCATTCCTGCAAATCAATGTCTGATCCTTTAGGCCGGCTGCACACGGCAGTGACGGGCTCCGCAGGCGGAATTCCGCAGCGGAGCCCATCACGTCGCCCCCCCCAGAGACCCCATACTTACCTCCGGATCCGCCGCCTGACGTCCCGCATGACACTTCAGCGTGCTGTGGATTTCTGCCGCGTAACACGCGGCGGAAATCCGCCCGTGTGCAGCCAGCCTTATACAGGTTTTAACAATGACCTTCTACGTGCTCTCCTCAAGGAGAGACAATACCCCTCCCGACCCACATCATAGGCTTCTCACTAACCAAGCTAGAATCCTACTGCCCACTGATGATGGGCAAAAACTGCAAGGCAGCTGTCTGTGTATGGATTCTGGTTTGGTTTCATAGACCTGTATAAAGGGTCGGACATTGATTTGCAGTAATGCTGCCATCCAATAGGTGGCGCTGCAAAGGTATTGTTCCATCTTCCTTTTTTGCATATATCTCCCAGAGGAGCATGCATGGCCTTATAAGTCTCCTCATTTACCTTCTAGATGCTCTCCTCAAGAAGAGACAATACTCCTCCCAATTCAACTGATTTGCACACAGGAAATCGGACAAGAACCATTTACTTAAAAGGATTGTCTCACCAAAGCTGATATCAAGAATGCAGCCCCAGGGTGTCCAGACGCGTGGGCAGTGTGGGCATGGAGCACGTGCACCTCCACTCCATTCATTATAAAGTGAGAGAGCCAAGTTGAAGTGCGGTCA
Organism: Eleutherodactylus coqui; assembly: GCF_035609145.1. NCBI lineage: Eukaryota > Metazoa > Chordata > Amphibia > Anura > Eleutherodactylidae > Eleutherodactylus > Eleutherodactylus coqui. The sequence goes on from NC_089839.1 coordinate 53,814,355, forward strand.
CACTGAAGTGAATGGAGCTGAGGCATGCATGCACGTCCTTCGCTGCTCACACTTCAGGGTGCTCTGTAATCTTCACATCAGCTTTAGTGAGGCAAGCCTTTACATAACACCATGAACTTCTTCCCAGGCTAAGGTCCTTCCAACGTCAATGAATAAAGAACTGTAACATGTTAATTGAAAATTTGGACTCATTACACAGGGATCGACTTTCCCTTGTGTTCATTTGCTTTAATATTTGGTAAGACATATAAAATTGCTTACTGATTATTACAGTCTTTTAGCTCTCGAGTTAATTCTCCTCCAGCCAGAAAGAACTGGAGTCTTTTGCGAGCAGGAATATATTAATGAGCTCAGATTAAAGTTTACTGAAGCTTCTTGAAGCTTCCTCTAGGATTTAAACAAACAATTATTTCTTCTTTGCCATCTGTAGTGACGCACAGGAGAACGCCAGACACTATTTTCCTAATTAAACTCCTCCAACCTAATATTTTACACTTCATTTCAATGGACTGAGTAAATCTGGGGGTTGGCTGCTTCTTTACACCATAAGACTAGAATGTGTGTCACAACAGATACCGTTTTCCCCACTGATTACCAATGCGAATATTTCTTTTTCTATAGTGCCGTCATCCCCCTTGAAAGTAGGTAAGTCGTGATCCTGGAAGCATTATCCCTATTCCCAGCATTCTTTGCAGAGGGTAACTGTGATAATTTTAGGCTGTATGTATATGTATAATGACCTTTCTGTAGGGGTTTTCTCCTTACTAGGATATACCATCATGCCCAATCAGCAGATGTGACTCCAATCGATCACTACAACGTCATTGTACCAGCTCCTTTGCTTTTTTAAAGGATGCATGGTTGGCTTATTGAGTAAATAACGGTTGGATTCCCCAAAATATAATTGATATATCTTAGAAATATGCCATGAATATCTATAGTAAGATAACCTCTTTAACCCTTTTCAATCCACTGTCTAACGTCTAAAGACATTATGATTTAAGGCTGTACAGGTCCGATGTTGGAAGACGTCCGTCGGGGTTCTCTTACTGTATATTTCCAGCCTCTCTGCTGTCGGAGCCTATCCAATGTGTTACCTCATGCAGTACTGGCTTTAGCCAGCAGATAGCGCCGTTGTATAACGGCAGAAAAAGAGTAAGCCCCCTAAGAAAAGCAGGATACAAATTGGATTGGAAAGGGTTAATAGCCTTCTGACAGCAGTATATGTACTAGGGAAATTGGGAGAGATTAGATGGTGAAAGGAGACTCCCTTTTTTACCTGATTTGTCTCCTGCAACACGATCATGGGAGCCTAGTGAAGACTAGTAAAGTAATAGTCTTAATGTAATGTACTAGTATGATAGCACAGATACAATACACTGCAATACTGATGCAGTCTTCTAACTACCAAATCCACACTGTGCATTCTTAGTTTGAGGCATTTAATGCTGCTTTTTGATTGGCTAACACTGATCATGTGATCAACGCTGGACAGTCACTTAGCAATTGTAGTGTATTGGTGGTCTAACACAAAGGTTCTCAACGTGGGCGTTATTGACACCTGGGGGGTTGTTTTTACTTCTCAAGGGGGCGGTGGAATAAAAAGGGGTGGTGGGGGGGGGCATTGGAACATAAAGGGTGCAGTAGGGTGGCGTTCTGTGTTTGCTTTGTTGATTTTTTTTCTTCTAGTAACTACATTTAAAAAAAAATTTGTAGTGATACCTCGGTTTTCGTCGATAATCCATCCGAAAACAATCGGTGAAATCTGAAACCGACGAAAACCTAGGCAATTATTTCCATAAGAATCATGTAATGGGAGTTGTGCGCAGTCTGCGCACCTCTATCATATAATGTGTGACTTTTATAACTCCATGATTCCGCTATAGATTAATCAAACTACTAATAACCACTTGTCTTAATGTATGTGTGTGAGTGCTTCCCATGCCCCGCCCCTGCTGATGTCATTGCTCCACCCCCTGGTGACGCCATCGAAGGTCCTACAACATATATAAAACACAGAGTCTGACTGACAGAAGAACAACACAGTGGCTCTTGGAAGGGGAGGACAAAAATAACACACTGAGAATAGAACTAAACCGCTATTATCTCAGAACACACAACTCAGCGGTCCTGACAGAAGACACTGACCTACTGCCACTACAGGGATCCAGTGGGCTGAAGGACCTGTGGTGATATCACTGCCATGGGAGGAGCCAAGCTGTGTTTGTCTTTTGTGGTAATCAAGCTACTTTGAGTGTGATGTGCCACCAGAAACACTGGGAGTATAATGTCCTAATAATTACTAGTCACACTTCATAACACTAGATAACCTACATACAGCACAACCTAACCCGCTGTATTCTATAATGCCACTGATTGGCTAGAACCGCTTTAAACTTTCACTTGTGTGGGTCTCTGGGAGTTGTAGTCTCAGTAGACGCCAAGTGTCTTTTCAGAACACTGATATAAGCTACAACTCCCAGAGACCCACACAAGTGAAAGTTCCAGCCAATCAGCGGCATTATGGAATACAGCAGGTTAGGTTGTTCTTTAGGTTATCCAGTGTGATTGATCTGTAGTGATGGAGTTATAACAGTCATACATCATTATATGATAGAGCAATATAAGCAGTGCATGCTTGAAGCATTCTTTATAATATTGCTGAGAAGAAGAAATGCCGTCAATATTTAAATGAATATGTCAGGACTGGTTTAGGAACGGATAACAGGAAGTCCCTACAACCAACCCTCTCCCCTGTCCCTACCTACTTGCCCTCCTGGGCTAAACCCCAGGGCGACAACTGGGCGGCGGTCCCTACCCTGCACTGAAGGAACCCCGGGGACAGGGACAGGAGAGACCAACTAACTAGAAGACAGAATATCACCAAATCCAACTTAGAACTAAGTAGGACAAATACCACCAAAGAACTGTCAAAGAATCCAGAGGGAGACAAATAGGTCAGAGCCAACCTGGTCACAGGACTGGAGTGAGCAACCTGAGCGGGTGTTAGCTGGAGAACAATTAGCAACCACTGGCAGGGACTGACAGTGTCTGCAGAGCTAAATACCCAAAGCCCGCCTAGGTTGGGGCGGAACCTGGTGACGAGCCAGCCGGTAATGCATAAAGTCCGACGCTCCTCCGGCCGCGCCCCCTAACAGGGGTACTCTGAGCCCAGCCACCAAGGGCCCGCCCAGCAGCACCGCGGGCCCCACGCCCAACACCAGACCGGGTGCAATCCACCCCAGAAGACCACCGCTGACAACTGCAAGTCCCCTCCTGACAGAATACTTGAAATACAGATTCATCCCTTCTCCTACAAATGGACAGCTTCCCTTGTGCCTCGTTTGTGAAAAGGCATTTTCGAATGAAGCCTTCGAGACTGAGTGATCACCTTGTAGAAATGTATTCAGACAAAGTCAGTAAGCATATTTCATTTTTCCAAGGTTTAAAACCAAAGTTTGAGAACCGCAGCACTGTAGGCAAGCTATTTGGACAATCTGCTCTCAATGCTGACAAAGGCCTCCTTGCTTTCTATAAAGTCTCTTTATTAATAGCGCAATGTGGCAAATCACATACTATTAGGGAAACACTTGTACTCTGGATTTTGCAGCAAACACCGTCCAAAGCATGCAATGCAAAAGTGATTCTTCAGGCACACGAGCGAAAACCAATTTCCACTTGTAGATAAAAAAATCTCAGCATGCTCCATTTTCCTGCGGATTCCGCAAGTCAATGAAAGCTGTCCGTTCCACAACCTGCAGATTCTACAGGAAAAGGAGTTTTAAAAAAAAAGCACTGCGCAGGTCTGACAGCGAGCTGTGCAGACCATCCACAGTACAGAAAAAAGAAAATGAAAGCAGGTATGCGCTGACGTCGCTGCTGCCAGGGCTGGATTCTGCTGCGGGATTCCACATGTAGAATCTGACCCGCCCGTGTGCATGTGGCATAACAGGAATTAGTGAGGGTGTAACATTCCATCTAGTGGCCAGACATATTTCAACATGTTTAAGTTGTGTAATTACTTAAAGGGGTTGTCCCGCGGCAGCAAGTGGGGTTAAGCACTTCTGTATGGCCATATTAATGCACTTTGTAATATACATCGTGCATTAAATATGAGCCATACAGAAGTTATACACTTACCCCCTCCGGTGAAGCCTTCTTCTCCTTCCATTAGACGCGCTTGCGCTGTCTGGTCTTCTGTTCTGTTGAATGGGGCCACTCCGGCGTGCTCGCGCCGGAGAGCTGGTCTGCGAAGACCAGACAGCGCAAGCGCGTCTAATGGAAGGAGAAGAAGGCTTCAGTCGGCGCCATGGAGAGGGGACGCCAGCATCGGAGGGGGTAAGTGTATAACTTCTGTATGGCTAATATTTAATGCACGATGTATATTACAAAGTGCATTAATATGGCCATACAGAAGTGCTTAACCCCACTTGCTGCCGCGGGACAACCCCTTTAAGCGTAGAGCTGGCTCATTGGTGGGGCAGAATCACAGGATGGAAGTACGTGCCAGGCAAAGTGCATTCTTCCTACAGATGGCAGTGCAGTTTCCGATGTGAAGGAGACCAGATGTGCCTCATGATTGCTGGTTGGAGAAGTGCTCCAGAAAGGCCCTAAGGGCAAGTGTGAGGAACTGCAGCAAGAAGTGCTTCTTGCTGGTTCCCTGTCTGCTGTGGGGTTGAACTACACACTCTGGCTGTCCCAGCTGGAGAGTCTGTCCCTCCGTTGTTAGAACTGAAAGCCAAAATCTGTGTGCTGTGTTTTCCAATATAGTTTTATTCAAGCATCATTCTGGTCTCTGAGTTAGGAGGGGTATCATCTCTCCTTAGGGAGAGCACCAAGAAGGTGAGTGAGGAAACTTATAAGGCCATCCTCTGGGTAATATGCAAATAAGGAAGATGGAACAATATCTCTGTAGCACCACCTATTGGATGGCAGCATTCCTTTAATTCAATGCTTCACCCTTTATACAGATCTGTAGAGCAATGATTGGGAACTGAAAACCAAGCCAAATTTCATACATAGACAGCTGTTTCGGGGGATTTTGCCCCTCATCAGTGTGGCTTGGCTAGTGAGAGGCCTGTGACGTGAGTCGGGAGGGGTATCATCTGAGGAATGCTAATCCAGAAACCCTGCTTCCTGCAGCAAGGCATGCTGCTTCATTTGTGAGCCGAACCTGTTCAACATATAGAAGGCGGCTTTTTGTAGATTTATTCTGAGTATTTATTCCAATAATGGATAAAAATACTGTGATCATGTAGTTACTTCTAAACAGAATTGCAACAGACTGATTTATGTCATATTTGTACTTTCAGCTCCTGTCAAATATCAGCTGCACATTTTTTACGTTCAATCCAATTACTATAACTTTGGACGTTTTTCACAGTTTTTTGCCTAGTTTTGTAATGATGTGTTATGTACTTTATTTGAGCCATCACTACAGGTTATCTTGGGATTTACCATCTCAAGATTAGGATGTCTATGGTCACCATAACTATAGATCCTATAGGCAGGGTAAGGGTGGGGGTTATGTAAGCGGTGCAGAAAAAGTGATGCAGAATGTATACAGGATAACATGCAAAATAGTTTTACCTCTTTTTTTAAGACCTAGCAAAGATTATAAGAGGGTTTTCTAAATGCTGAAATGTTGAATGTTGATATAGAAATATTTTACTTATCCTGCAGCATTTCTGGTATGTCGGGATATGAATCATTTTCACATGTAGAAAATGAATAGTAAAGCAACAATTTTTAGAAATACACACATAAGTGTGTAATTAAAGGCACGCACTAGTTCATATTTGCCAACGTCTACATCCCAAATTGAGTGACATTTGAAGTCAGGGGCGTAACTAAAGGCTCAGGGGTCCTGATGCAAAAGGTGAGCTGTCCACACCCTCTATCTGTATCTGTACCCGTACCCATACCTAAACCATGCTGCCCAGAGGCATAACTTAAAGCTTCTGAGCCCCAATGCAAAACCTGTAACAGGGCCCCCAACTATAATGCTTTATTCATAGTACTGGGCTCCCTATATGGAGAAGAGAGGCCTTATGGGCCCCCTAAGGCTCCTGGGCCCCTTTCTCATATCTGAACCTTCTCCCGTGCTCCCTTCCCGAATCTCTACAATTCTCTGCCAAGAGAGAAGAGGTAGAGAGTGTCAGCAAACACACTGGAGGGCTGAAAGCTGGACAAGCCCTAAAGCTCTCCACCCTGCCAGGAGCCGCTCTAGCTGCTGGTTTGCTGTTACTTGTAGCCCTCTCAAACTCCAGTTCTTAGGCAGCTTTCACATCTGCAGTGGGGGTTCTGTTTTCCTGTTCCTTTCGCGGAGCAGAAAGGGGAAATCCCCTGGCTGAACTGGTCGGTCTTATGACAGAACCGAACAACGCCGATAGGACCTCATTGACTATAATGAGGGTCCGTTCGTTTTTCACTCTGCAAAGGATCCTCCAAAAGATGCTTCCAGCACAGATGTGGACTTGGCCTTAGAGACCCAGCCACCTGCAAAAAAGTTTCTATGTGCAAATTGAAGGTGCATATTTTTATGTATACTGTATGTACTTATACATGTGTGTCAGTGTGTAATATACATAATTGTGTGTGTATATATGTATGTAAGGTGTGGCATCATCAGTAGGATATACCATCATCACTTTATGATTGGTGGAGAGTCTCATTGGCGATCATCGCTCTTGTGCTTTCACACAGAAGCAATAATGGTTCAGTGAATGGAGGCGGAGCTCTCCACAGATGACTTCTGGGCCCGCCCGCCCCCATACAGAGTAAATAGGCAGTTATTCATAGAAGATTGACTGTAGAGTTCAGGTACTGGTTCGGAGCCTTGTGTTGTGACCCGAGCAGACAGAAGGCTTGGTCTGTAAAGCCAGAGGTCGGTAACGGTAGGTATCTGTCGCAGTACAGAGGAGCAGGCAGGTTGCATAGTCAGAGGAATGCCAGGGGTTGGTAACGGAGGAGCATGACCAAGGGCTGCGAGGCACAATAATCACATGATGGTGCAATGAAAGGCTCGGGCTTACATAGGAAGTCCAATCAGGAGGAGCCAAGACAGGAAGGCAGGAACTGAATTCAACTGGAGCAAGGACTAACTAACTAGCCTGTAGGGGATAGCTCAACAGGTAGAGCTGGCACCTGGAGCTCAGAAGTTCCAAGGTTCAAGTCCTGACAGGTCTTTTAGATGGAACGCTAATTGTTCAATCGAAAGTGATCATCGTTCATTTCATGCATAAAAACCATCGTTGGCTCATTCATTTATCATTCGATTTAAATGGCACTCATTCAGCCTATACAGTGAATGTGAACAAATGAACGATTCAGAACAATTCTCCTTTGAACGAGCCAACGATGTATCTACTTGTCTAAGCCGGCTGCATGAGAGCCAATGAGCTAGCGGTGACGTCACTCGCATGTTCAAACGATAAATGCTAATTGTCCTAAAGGACCCTTAGCCATAAGCTTCGGGAGTGGGGGACACCAGTCTGAGTCTTTGCCCCAGGTGCAGAGAAACCTAGCTACACCTCTACCTGTTAGTACAGGGAGGTGGGGACTTTCCCTAATGAGGCACATGAAGAACTATAACTATGGTCATGTGTCATCTTAAGGGCAATGTCTACTTTGCATCAGTTTTACAATTTTCTGACATAATATAAAGAAATATTAGAAAATTGTATGGATCGGGATGCTTGACCTTCGTCAGTGAACTCCCAAGGCCATTGTGTCTTCAGCTTAGAACTTGGAGATCTGAGCTTCGGCTATGGATTCCCGTTTGACTGCAGCTGAGCTCTCACACACACGTTATTTTATTCACTGTTGATAGAGATGTGAATATCATGGGTTTATGAGCATGGCAGATGTTATGAATGCCCGATCAATAATTAAAGTGGCTGCAAAGGTAGACTAAGGATAAGCTGAGAATCTAAAATTTGCACCAAAAGGAAGGGACGCTTAAACAGAGCCAAAGTCAATCTTGTTGTTGTTTCTTAAGTATACCCCAGGATCTCCTATATTAATGTGACAGACAAAAAGGCGCTCCATAATGCAGTCCAGGAAAAACAAGGAGCAGATAATGAGTGAGGTGGAGCTCATCTTGTGGAGTTGTGCTGGGCAGGCACCACACTGACAGAGAACACATACTACATCCTTTCCAACTTCTGAGCAATGAAAAGAGGGACAACAAATTACTACAATAGGCCACACCCTTTTTGTGCTAAGACACACCCTTTGTATCCCCTCCCAATAATTGTGGCCCTCAGTGAACCCTCACAATAACAGTGCCCCTCAGTGATTCCCTCACAGTACTAATATACCTCTAAATAATAGTCTACCAGTCCTGCACAGTAATAGTGATTACAGTGCAGTTACCTCCAGTGATCACAGATGATGTTATTCTTGACTGGTGACATTTGTTTTAGTATTTCTTCTCTCTGGGCTCCAACCACTGTGAAGACTGCTCTCAGCTATGATTCACCTCTGCACTCTCCTCATCCTGCCACTACTCCAATGTCCCACTCAGTAACCCCCTATAGTAATGGTGCCCCTCCGTGACACCAATTAGTTACAGTGACCCCTTAATCACAAGTGACCCTCTCTGTGGCCCCTTAATTACAAAGGCCCCTCTGTGGGCCCTTAATTATAAGTGACCCTCTCTGTGGCCCTTCTTTGTTATAGTGACTCCATGTGGACACACTTACAATGCCCCCATTCCACCAATTAATTCATGTACAGTAAAGGCTGAAATCACTCACAGGTCCTGGCAGTATAACTTAACTCTCTCCTCACTGGCAGCGCCATGGCATCCTGTTTTTTCAATTCCCATTGTGACTCCTTTATTAATGGTCTTCAAACTGTTACGACCAGCAGGTGTGGACCCACTGTGCCAACTAACCGGCTTGGCTTTGAACTAGACTTGAGGGCGTTATGCTAGTCGTTCCCCAGTATTCACCCTTTAACCCCTGTACAGGGATCTGATCTTTTGCTTCGGGGAACCAACCAGGCCACTACCTTCTGGAGTAGTCCCCGTGTAGTTGGCAGCTGACCCATGGAGGTCGGTGACACTGGTGCAATGCACATACAGACAGGATACGGGTCAATGTCAGTGCCAGTGGCGTTCAAATGATATCCGGGTTACGAGTCTGAGGGTCGAAGTGAAAACAGACGCTTGTGGCAGTATATATGAGGGTATAGAAAATACTACAAAGCCATTTATGTTTGACCTGTGCCGTCTTTCTCTAGCTTGACAAAAGCCACACCGGTCGAAATGTAGCTGTACTTTCTTTGGTTAGGGGAGAATACATGGCTTTGTAGTATTTTCTACACTCTTATATGCTGCCACAAGTGTCTGCTTTCTCTTGGACTATTTTGGGACACAAGATTCATGTTCCAGTGTGGCTGTTCCATGCTACTGGTTCCACCCAAGATGGGTGTGTAAATGTGCTGTTGGTAGAAATCTTCATTTTGCATCTGAGTCCGAGGGTCGAGGCAGGCAGAGTTCAGGCAAGTTCATGTAACTTTTCCAAAGGTCAGGGCAGGCAGAGTTCAGGAAAATCCAATTAACAAATCCAAGGATCAGTGCATAGGAATCAGAGGATACTTCAGTAGGAGCAAGCACAAATTAACACCACATGTATGGAAACCTGCACAGACACACAGGAGTTTAACACCGTTCACATCTAAACACACTGAACAAACAGCGAAAAGACCAGCAACCTCTAGCAGAGGAGCTGGTATATATGAGCAGCAGACCTGGGGGATTGGCTGGCTGGAGCAATCTACACCAAGCCAGCACAATGAGACCCACCTACGGAGCCTTAAAGGGGGCCTCTGGAGACACCAGTACCTAACACACAGGGGTGTGGTGCAAAGTGCAGACATACAGAACACGATCATACTGCGAATAGCTGGAAATGACAGACCACAAAACAAGTCTGCAAATAGCACTAGACACTGGAACTGACAGACCATGAAACAACAAAACTGCAAATAGCACCAGAAGGCTAGAAGCTGGAACACACCAAAGAACATCTCATTGTTCACACACACAGAAAGGAAAACAGACATAAATCAGAATGACAAAAAGATGCACAGGACTTTTCCATATGGGCCTAGCACAGATGTACATGTATAACGGATAAAGAGAGGGAACAGAACAAATGCACAACCCTCACATAGGGAAGCGGCAGAGATGCTATGCATACCTCCCACCTGAAACATGTGCATTCTGTTACGTCCAGTTCACACAAGAACTCAGACGGAGCACAGAAACTGAGAACTGGACTCATGGACCGACATACCACAGACACAGAGGAGGGGCCAAAACAACATGCATACCTCCCCCCTGAAACATGTACACTTTGTTATGTCTTTAACACCCACAAACTGGTGAACACAGAATTGCAGAACTGTGAAACGGACTTCATACTCACCAACAGGCGAACTCAGATGAAACCGCAGAACTGACAAGCACTCAAAATACTTACCTACATACCTGCACACATAGCCAGATGGAATAACTATAGGATGTACAAGGTATTAGTTTGTATTTTGGCAAATATACTTAAGCCCACGAGCCCACTACAAAGGTACTCGTTGTCTCTTGGGTCCCTACTCTAATGAGACAACTAAGCCCAGGAAACCTGCCTGCATGCAGGGTAATCATCCCATCAGGGATAAGCCCATGCTGGAACCTAGGGACCTACTTAATCGTAGATGATAAACAATCACCGGTAAGACACAGTTCATACCACACATACGGAAACCTGCACAGACATGCAGGAACATGACACTGTTTACATCTAAACACACTGAACAAACAGGAAAGACAAGGGGAGCTGGTATATATGAGCAGCAGACCTGGGCGAATGGCTGGCTGGAGCAATCCACACCCAGCCAGCTCAATCAACCCCCACCTGTGGAGCTGTGCTGCTAGAAACCCATGTAGTACAACAGATCCCAGCAGAATGCTCTAACACAAAGCAAGGGTGTGCGTACCTTAGAAGCAACCCATACGACTGCTACATGGCCATTGGAGAGAGTGAGGCAGTCTTGGTGGGCTCAATGCCTTTTGCTAGGAGATGGGGCGACCTATACATTACTCTTTTCACCATGAAAATCGGTAGATGATGGGTCTTAGAGTCATGGAAAGGAGATGGAGGATGAAACAAACATCAGGCCTTTCTGTACTGACTCAGAACCCAATGTCACATAAGGAGATCTGGTTTGATCTTCACTATGGGTTCCTCTATATATGACCCTACCTTGAAGAACAAAATTATAACAACTGTGACACATATCTTAGTGTTTCTATCCTTAACCTTTTTGCGAATTTTGTTAAGAACTCCAGTTTTTCATGATGCTAACTCAATACATTTTCACAAAACCACTGGGTGACCAGACATAGACACATACAACATAGACATCTCTTGACAGAGTACTATAAAATCATGTTTTTTAAAATCTGGTCATCTCATGCTGTCCCTCTTAGGATAGGTTGAGCCAAGAAGAAAAGCAAGGAAGAACATATCTGTAGGAGTTCTAGGCTCTATATAACTTCTACACTTTACTTAAAAGAGGTTTTCTGCCACAAGAAAATAAACCAATAAACTATGTAATGATGGTAGACAGGACGCACCACTTAACCTCCTCAAGGACTCCCCTCAGCTTTCTCTGAAGGCAGCATAGTCATCCCATTATAATTAATGGTTATCCTTGTGGCCATTCAGAAAGCATGAAGCCAACAGAAGTGGTATAATTATTTCCTAGCGCCTCTGTCACTCCATTCTAGCAACTGACAGGAGTCACAGTAGTTGGACCCCAACTGATTAGATATACTACTAGACGTTCTCTTTGAAGCACTGCTTAAAATACCCCAGTGAGTGAAGGTAATCTAATGGATTTATGTAACGCCTCACATTGGGATATCATACTAAGTTATACAAAATTACAAACTTAACTCTATAGGTCTGCGGCCAACATAGAAAGTCTTGTTATAGAGGACAGAATACCATTAAACTCTTATGAGGACGTTAGCATGTGTCCTTCTGACTCAGCCTCTGGCTTGATTTCCTCTGTCACATTTTGGCCCGGTTATATAAGGACGCGGCGGAGCTTTTGAGTTTGGTTTCCTCTATTTGGAAGGGAAAGGTTTAAGCAGAGCCTGTCACTGTGACAGCTCAATGTTTTCCATCCATAGTAAACACGTCAGAATGCGCTTGACTACCGCTACATTCTGTCATGTTAATTCTGAACACCAGCACAGAGACCCATTAAGTAAATTGCGAAGGATCCAAAGACATCATGATGTATGAAGGAAATGTGTTTAATCAAGTTATGCTTGACACGGATCTTTTTGCCTGGTCGAATTATATGTCTTGTTCTATGCAGGGAAAATAGACAATAATTACAGGCAATGGCCTAAAGGCAGAGAGATGCTCATTCTGCAGGCAACTTTCAGTGGTTAAAACATGCCAAAGCTACTGGAGACTAAAAATTGCCCAGTGAAGCAACGTCCCACATAGCAATAAATTATACAAGAAGCGGCGTACATAGGAGATGGCTCCACTGAAAAACAGGGACAACTGCAACAAAGCCAAAGCCGAGTCGTTCTAGATTTATATAACTTCTATTACTACCACTAATAGTGTAGGCGAGTGGAGAAGTATCATACTGGTTAATAGCACATAATTGCGTATTGTTATATTGGTGTAATGTATATTTATAGTTTGTTTTTCTGCTTCTAACAAGTGTTTTCTTCCCTTTGTACCAGATGTACAATAGGGACCTGTTTCTACGGCAATATTAGTGCAGTGACTCCCAGGGGGTTTGGAAAGCCATTCCCTAAACATTATGCAATATTGGTTAGGAACCTGATGATAATGGCACAGGCTATATGAGAGCGCAGGGCTTTAACCATACCGCGCACACTCATGTGAGAAATAGCGTACACCTTTGCACTCTTTTTTTATTTTACTCAATATGATTTTGGAAATGAATACAATTTTTGTAATTTACCGATAGTTTTCATTAAAAACTTCTGATTGTTTCTGACTACTCCCCTGTTGTGAACATGCATTCACTGCCTTTTGTACTGATAAGCTAATACAGTGTCGGGGGATGATGGAGGAGATCAGGCGGACAGAGAGTAGAGAAAACTACTATTACAAAGGGCAGTAATTCACTCTGGGTGAATTCTCTGCTCCTATCAGCAGTGAGTGGGAACCGGACCAGCAGCTACTCAGAGAGAGGATGAGAGATAGCTGTGAGATAGAGAGATAGATTGAGTGAGTGGGCGTGGTTATGTTACACAGCTTCTAAAAGAGAGCAGAGGAGAGGGTGAGTTGTGCGCATTCACTAGAAAAACCATCTGATCAGTGCTAGGAACATACCATAGCCAGAAACTTGAATGCAGGAGAGCCTGCAAACCAAGTATGATGCTTTCTAAATGCACGAGAAAGAAAACTCAATGCAAAAATGCAGATAAGTGCATGTTTTTTTCTGCAGGGACTTTGTAAGATATATGTGTATTGATTTCTAATCCATAAAGGTTTCCATAGCCTTTAAGGGAATGGCTTCCCGCAAATACCAAAGTCAGGTGTCAGTGACTGTAACACCATCAAGGGAGAGTGAGTGCGTGACAAGCCATGATAGTCGGTGAGATTAAAGCAATGTATCCAGAAGGGTAAATAATTGCTAGAGCAGTCATGTGCATCAACCCCTCAAGATCATCTGATGTGGAGTGGAGGGTCAGACTGAGGCTGTGGTCAAGAGCTTTGTCTTAGGGAGAGCACCCAGAAGGGGAGTGAGTGGGGAGACTTATAAGGCCATTCATGCTCCTCTGGGTAATATGTAAATAGGGGAGATTGAACAATACCTCTGCAGCACCACCTATTGTAAGGCAGCATTCCTGCAAGTCAATGTTAGACTCTTTATGCAAGCCTTGTAACAATGACTGGGAATTGAAAGTCAAGCTAGAATCCATACACAAGCAGCTATTTTGGGGTGTTTGCCCCTCATCGGTGTGCAGTAGGTTTCTGGCTTGGCTTGCAAGAGACCTGTGATGTGGGTCAGGAATGCTGTCGTTTCTTTATAGGGAAAGCACCTAGAAGGTGAGTGAGGAGATTGAAAAGGCCAACTGTGCTTCTCTGGGTAATATGCAAATAATGGACATGGAACAATACCTCTGCAGCACCACCAATTGGAAAGCAGCATTCCTGCAAGTCAATGTTAGACTCTTTATACAATCCTTGTAAGGAATGCTGCCTTCCAGTAGGTGGCGCTGCAGAGGTATTGTTCCATTGCCCTTATTGGCAGTGGAAGAGCTGAATCACATCAAGATGATAACTGCAGAGGACCTGAGACAATAGGGGAGTAAAACAGATGCATATCAAACGTTACCGTGACACTTAACAAGGCTTCAATCAAATCTTCCGCTGCAGATCCATCCAAAGATCTTGGACAAAACAATGCATTGTGATGTGCTATTTCATTGGGGTAAATGCTGGAGGTCATGACGGAAGAGAGATCGACCCATTATGGTCAACAAGGTTTGTCTGGCGCCATTTGTTTCTGTCACAGGACAGAATGATAGAATAAAAAGCAAAGTGCTGACGTGAACCTAGCCTTAGACAGTAGCAGCAAACTTTACCTTGGCACCTTAAAGTGGTCGTATCAGATTCTAACAACATGGCTACCATATTGCAGAAACAGCGCTACTCGTATCCATGGGTTGTGTATGGTACTGCAGCTCAGGCTCATTCATTTGAATGGGGATAATTTCCAGTACCAGACACAGTGCATGATTGAGAGTGGGGCTGTTTCTGGAAGAAAGCAGAAACTTAAAGAGACCCTGTCACCATCTTTTTGCACCCCCCTCTGAGGGCAGCACAAGGTAGTGCCTGTTACACTGATTCCAGTGATATGTCTGTTGTGTGGATCAGTGTAGTGGTTTTTGGGAAACTTGCCTTTTATCAGTAGCAGCAAATGCATAGAGAACTACCTAAGGTAGTCCTGGATATTCATGAGCTGCAGGCTAGCTATGCCCACTCCACTCTTCAGGCATGAATTGACAGCTCTCTGCTTATTTCTGTGCATAGACAGAGAGAGAGAGCTGGCAATCTATAGCTGGAGGCCAGAGTGGGAATGACTAGCCTACAGTTTATGAATATGTAGGACTAGTTCTGTGCGATGCTATTACATGGATTTTACCACAGAAACTGCCTGCAGGGGAACACAAGTATTCCTGTCAGCCACTGATGATGATTACACAGCTGCTGTCATACAGTTATAATAGAGGAGATCACAGTTCCTCCTCCTGACTGTATACTTATGGTGTATAGCTGACTATAGAAGGTAATAATAATTAAATTGTCCCCTAAGCAGGCAGAAATAGCCTTTAGCTAATCTTGTGCTGATGCATTATGGGATTGATTGATGTGAAAGTGAAACAAAAAAACAAAAAAAACAACTCACCATCAAGATGGTGCCTGATAAGCATCAGACAGGGGAGCTGCACGGCATGGAAGTGGCTGCACTACACAGAGGAGACTTTCAGGGTGTGACATGCAATCAGGTGAGGGGGGCATGGATGAAAAATGTGTTTTTGCCAGAATTGCCCTTTAAAATAAACTTTTAACTCTGTCTCCCAGTGTCTCTGCTTCCCTACTCATGACTATTTCCTGAGGATGCCCTACCCTTGTGGAACCTTGTTAAATAATTATTAGAAGAGTTCTATATTTAGGGTCCCCAACCCTTTCTTCTACCTTGCAAGCCACATTCAAAATGAATGGCAAAACTTGTACTACTACTACTTGAGCCGATGGTTTACTGGATGGGTGGCCCTATTTAATAAGTCATAGAGACAGTCAAGCCAAAAGATGTTATTATAGTTAAAGTCCTTGAACCAAGAAGACGACAAAAAAACCAAGTGTCCACGGCACATAACAGACACATTGATCTCTATGAGGTCTTCAAGTAGTGCCCATTGAGGTTATCACTTTCTTTCCCCTCACAGATGATTGCAGATGAAAGTAGGTCTCCTTACCCCGCACTGCTGAAATTATCCAGCGGTCTTGGTCATTGTATATATTTCAGTATACCATATCTCACAAGTTACATTTTTGACAGGCATACTGTCCTTTCATACAGATGCAGTATGATCCTATAATGATATATGGCGTAATAATATGCTTCCTGCGGTTATTAAAAATTACGAGGCACACAGGCAAAGTATCAATTGATGTAATTATGGGTCTCAGTTCCACATTACAGTGATGACTATGAGTCAGCGAGATCCTACCGTCTGTAGAGAATCCCCCATTCATCATCTGCCTTCGATCTGGAGTGAAATTATATACAGATTTCTTACATTAAACAGTAATGCATCAGAGGTCCGCACCGCGCTCATTACAGGCTCCTTATCGATTGCACCTCTTTCTTGGGATGTCTAATTTGCTATTGATTATTTGGAAAGACTGCAGTAGACATATGATATAAAGAGGTGGCGCATTAGAAAAAGGTTACAAATCCTAAAAGTATGTATACAGTAAATATACACATGATATATGCATATTCAGTATGCTTTGAAATCAATGGAGCCTTCAAGCGTTTTTTTCTGCATGCATGAAAACGCAATGAATACTCATGCAAAAAAATTCAGGAAGTAGAGAACACGCGTGTGAAAATGCTGCATATTTCACGGACTGAAACTAAATATGTTAATGTGAATGAACCATAGTAATCTGATGATGTTGATGCTTAACAGATATTAGAGCAGATGGTTGATGGAAATAGAAATAATAACCTGACAGTAACTGACCCTAATTTCAGCTCTTCCTAAGTCTTTCCCTAATCTATTCGTGACACTGACCAGAACAGCAGACACAACTGTCCCTGAGTAACCAGAGATAACTGTAATGTAAACCCTGTCTGAAACACTCTCCCTGACAAGCAATGAGAGGCCACCAGGAGCCAGAGACATGAAAACCAAACTAAGCAAAGCTGAACTATGAAACAAGACTAGGCAGATACAAGCAGGCAAGACGTAGATAAGAAGCAGAAGTCTAGGAAGCAAAGGCTGGATTAGATTTAACCATAAAGCACCTCTGGGGGGAGCTCATAGTATATAGATGAATGCAGCTCCTCAATAGGACCTGTGTATATTTCACAGTAGTGAGCTCCCCCTAGTAGTGGTTGCATTTAAACAGACTTGTATCAAAGACTAATTCTCTCCCTTTTCAATGTAGTTAAGCCCCCCACTCTGTGCACAATGACCCTACTTCAAGCTTGTGTTCCCAATTAAGCCTATGACTGTTCAAGTTTAAACTCCATTAGAATTATCATCCTTGACAGTCATTTCACATGTTCTCACTGAATAATGCATTGCTTTTCACGTATACTTTATAATAAAGTTTCCATGAGAGTCTCTGTTGGTCACTAAGACTAAACAGGTCCCAGTAGTATCTGTGATATCAACAGTTAGAGGATATTATTGCATGGTGATGCTATCCTGGCAGTTACCATCTAGGGTGAGGCAGGCTGCTACGTTGCAGCCTGGGGCCGTCCCTATTGGGACGCTTGACCCGCTTGTAGGCAGGAGTCCCTTTTTGGGTTTTAGTTGGCTTGTTAGAGTAGGGACTCACAAAACAACAAGGACGCTTAACGTAGACTTGTAAGCTTGTGTATTTTGGCCAAAATACTAACCAATATCTCATATGTACTAACTCATTAGATATTCCCATCTGTCTGTGTATTGTGGTAAGTATTTTGGTGTCTGTTACCTGTAGTTGTTGCTTGAATGACCATTCCGGTTTATGTTTGATGTTGGTGTTCATTTGTTTGGCATGGTTGAGCATCTTACACTCAGGGCAAATGTGACATTTAGAAGCTTCACCACCCTATGGTTTAAATTGAAAATTAAGAGCCTCTAATTTCACCGTGTTCAATTCTAGTCTGCAAATCTCTAAGAATTGTTTCAGGAAATGGCATAAATTGGGGACAGTGGTCAGAAGAGAAAGAAACCATAAGGTCCAATGCACAGAAGCATATTTGTACTGCAGAATCTCAGCTATCACAGTGGACGGGAAGCGGAATCCATGTCATCGTCTAGCAACGCTGCGGCGTCATCTGTACTGCACATCCGCATTACAGATAAAGAACACTGTGGACAGGTACGCAGGGGTCACCAGCCGGGAACCTGGTTGGACTTCGCATGCAGAATCCGACCTGGCCGTGTGCATTTGGCTTAAGGAGCAGATCAACTGTGAAGAGGGCACATTAGCCAAGATGAACAAAAGGGGGCATCCTTTTAGAGCACTCCTACCATAAACTGTATTTTTTTAATGGCATCATTCAATGTGATATCATGTATTCAGAAACATTGAGAAAAAGAAAATGCTGGGTGGAATGAAAAAATGAAACAGCACTTTGGATTTGGTTTTCATAGTCTTCACCGTGCAATAACATTGAAAAGCAAACTTCATTCTGTGGGTCATTATGATGATGGTGAAACCAAATTTACATAGCAGCTGCACAGGTTGCCCATGTGGCACAGTACGTCTGCCCATGCCTACAATGCAGATGATAGACGGAATCCGCAGAGGGACCTGGAACTGCTAGTATTCCTCGCACACGCCAGTCCAGCGCAGCAGGGATAATATATTCCTCCTCAGGTTCTGCATATGATAGGTTTGCCTTCTTAAATTCGTGCGGACGACCCTTTCTGATTTATTTATGTCGTTTTTCGGAGATAGACGGCTGCCATGAGACACGTCCCTAATGTAAACAACACACCGCGCACTTGTATACTGAGGTGGCAAGTACCATTTCAGGAAAAGCCCCCGGGACAACATTAAAGGAAGCCGTAAGGAGGAAAGCGAGAAGCTTAAAGATATCACAGCAGAATGAGAGCGGGTAAGCGATGTCAGCGAGAGTCTATAGAGAGTATGCAGAGTGCAGAAAAACAGCCAAACAATGTCAGCCCGTTGTCAAAACAAAATGTCAGCTCAGGTGCGAACGAGACAGCGCCGGTATGAGGAAAACAGTCAGACGCAGGAATTCTGGTCTGCAGAGACATTGCAGCACACCGAGGAGGGGAGAAGAGAGGTGAAATATATACATGTATACCGGCTCAGCAGTACATGCTATTCTTCCTACAATAAACAGTTACAATGTTGCAATCTACTTCCTGTAGGAACATCTCTGCTTGCTGGCATCCAATGGGAACTTCCATTCTTTCCTTCTAGTAAGTCCAACTCTTCCCAGGCCATGTGATGGACATACAAATGTACAGTAGTGACCGCCAGCAAGCAGGGATTTTGCAAACCGTGAGGAATTGATGCATGTTGGAAAATCGTTACATCCAGATAGACACAGTCCAGCGCTGCAGCAGGACTGATAGATTGCTGGACTTCTATATCCGAGTGTCTACTAGGCTGCTGTATGCCCAGGGTGTCACCTATAACAAAAGTGGGGAGCAGTCCGTTCTCCTTGTTTGTTGGAACCAGGATACCCTTTAATATTTTCGGAAGTCCTCAAATGTTAAAAAATAGACATGAGAAAGACAAGCAAAATAAAACAAAAATCTTGTTATTTGTATAGCGCCAACTTATTCCGCAGTGCTTTCAGGTAAATTTATTTATTACTTCCCACCAAGCTGGGTACTCATTTTACATACCTCAGAAGGATGGAAGGCTGAGTCAACCTTGAAGCGGCTACCTGAACCTTGCAGGGATTGAACCCACAACCTTCAGGTCGTGAGCGAGAGCTTAGGACTGCATTTCTGCTGCCTTAACAACCTGCGCCACATGAGCACAAAAAAAATTGAAAAATCTAAAAGCAGTTGTAGAATATACTATAATCATAACTCCCACTATTTGGGCAGCATGGTGACTCAGTTGTTAGTCCTTTTTATCATGCATCGCTGCGGTCCTGGGACTAAATCAAACAGGGACAACATCTGCATGGAGTTTGTATGGTTTGCCTGGGTGTTTATCCACACACTAATAGGTGAGGTTAGATTGTGAGCCCCAATGGAAATGATGACAATCTAATGCAATGATTACGGCAGGCTTCACCCGGGCATATGCACATTTATGCGCAGTTGAGCACCGCAATTTAAGGAATGAACATTGTTTTTTTGCCCGTGAATTGGTGTGTTTAACAGTACTTTATGCGTGTGCAAGGCATGTACACTTACACGTGCCAAAAAAGGGCACTGATGCTCCCAGCTATTGAAATGGCTAATTAGTCTATTGCGTTCAAGAGGTGTTCCTTTTCATGTTCAATTTAGCAGTGTTTCACGCATCTGCTAGCGTATTGCATTCGCATTTGCGCATCCCCATTGACTTTTATGGGGACTTTTGGTGCACAAATGAGCAGGAAAATAGAGCATGCTGTGGGGTTTTTTGTGTGACCGAAATGCACTGGAAAAATACACTTATGTGAACAAACCAATGGAAATCTATGTGTTCTATTTACAGCATGTTGAGTTTGCAAATTTTGTGTGCACAAATACACTGACATGTGAAGTCGGCCTAAAGGCCCATTTACACGCAACGATTATCGCTCAAAATTCGCTCAAAAGCCATTGTTTGAGTGATAATCGTTGTGTGTAAATGCTCCAAATCTTTAACTCTTCGGCTGAACGATGATTTTTAGGTGAGCATAAAATCCATCGTTCAGTCGGAGAGAAGATAACACAGACCGAATGCTGTGTTTGCTGTTCATGGTGTTGTATTCTCCATGGGAGCTGCTGATTACAGACCACCTGCTGTTCTCTGCATACAGCTCCAGAGGCTCATTTACATGCAAATGAAAGTGATAATCTGCTAATAGACATTAGTGCCCATTAGCAGCTTATGCAAAACAATTGCTCAAAACCTATCTTTTGAACGACTATCTTTGTGTGTAAATGGGCTCTAAGAGCTGCTGCTTGAAACATGTAGGTGTTTAAATACACATACTGAGATTTTTATCCACGTGTTTACTGAAATTCTTTTATAGCGCTTGAGTTGCTGGAGAACTTCCATTCTTTCTTCTACAATTACAGTCTTAGGAAGCACTGCAGTATATGCAAGTATTACCAAAATAAGCTAAATAAACGGTTTAGGCTGCACACGGGTTTATAGCAAAAATGCCACTTTTATGCAAATCTGCATAAGGGTGGACACCCACTGGCGTTTTTTTCTCCACTGCGGTGCGATTCTAAAGTTAAAGTCTCGCATCGCAGTGCGAGAAAAAAATCGGCATGATGCCGGGATATCGGCATCACGCCGACATATCACCAGTCTTTTCAATGGGGCCAGCGGCAGCAGCGCTAGCCCCATTGAAAAGAGATGGAGAATGCCGGGGACTTCTGCCACAGCTGTGACAGCTGTGGCAGGAGTTTCCTTCATCCCCCCCCCCCCCGCGCGGAGACCGCGGGGATGAAGGAATCCTCTACCACAGCTGTCACAGCTGTGTCAGAAGTCCCCGGCATTCTACTCCATTGCTTCAATAAGATCAGCACTGCTGCCGATCCCATTGAAAGCAATGGTTTCAGGCAAGCCCCGCAGAATGATTATCGGGGAAGGGCTTGAAATATAAGTGCTAGCCCCATTGAAAGATATGGAGAATGCCACAGCTGTGGCAGGAGTTTCCTTCATCCCCGCGGGATTCTCTGTGACAGCTGTCACAGCTGTGGCAGAAGTCCGCGGCATGCTATCCCATTGCTTTCAATGCCGATCCTATTGAAAGCAATGGTTTCAGGCAAGCCCCGCAGAATGATTATCAGGGAAGGGCTTGAAATATAAGCCCTTCCCCGATAATCATCAATAAGTGGTTAAAAAAATAAGAAAAAATTTTAACTCACCTCTCCAGCGCTCAGCCGTGTCCTCCTGCTGGCTCCCCGGCACAGCTATGAAGCTCTTTCAGCAGTCGAGGATTTGAAAATCCCCGCCTCCTGAAAGGGCTGTGCACATTGGCTGAGGGCTCAGCCAATAGCAGCTACTGCTTAGCTATTGGCTGAGCTCTCAGCCAATCACACATAGCCCTTAGCTATTCGCAGGGATGAAGGAAACTCCTGCCACAGCTGTCACAGCTGTGGCAGCAGTTCGCGGCATTCTCCCTATGTTTTCAATGGGGCTAGCGCTGCTGCCGCTGGCCCCATTGAAAGCACTAGCAATATACCGTTTCTATTCCGGCGTCTTTCTTGCACTGCGAGGCGAGAGTTTTCTCATGCTCTCGCAGCGCAAGAAAGAAAATATCGCCAGTGAGTGTCCACCCTAAGACCCATTTCTTTGTGGTCTTGTTTTTGGGACAGTGGGTGTTGAGGTGGAGGAGCAGGGGTCTACTCTTGACACCCGTGCACTGTCGTTTTACAGTTGACTGTTGGAGTGGTTTACTTTTACTTTTTAAGTAGAGGTTGTCCACTTGGGATGACCCATTTGGAGGCCCGTTGATCTGAAACAATAGCTGATATTTTTTATTTAGCTTTGTTTTCTTGTCTTGCTTATTTACATGCTTTCTGTATCTGGCCCTTACCGTTGACATAATCTGCTGCTGTATACCCAGTCTGTACATTACCATATTGTACAGTCATTGGGCGCCCTTCAATGTTCCGCTTTTATCATTATCACTTTTGGACGTTTCCCAGTCAAATTAATATCATTTTTGGGACCAGATGTGCAGAGACGCTCCATGTCGGTTTTAGCATTGATAGAGGTTTAATTCAGGATCTGCTTGTCTGACATCCACTTTATTACCAGGTCACGCAGCTGGAACATTAAGTTCTTCAGCTGTCATTCAAAAAATGTTCTCGGAAACCAGACTGGAATTGGGTACAATCCAATTATATTAGGACTATTTTATTTACGTGGATTTATTTCACTACATTCCACTCATATAGTTGATTAAATAACAACAATATACAATGCCAGCACCATGCACTGGAAAAATAACCTACTACAAGGCCGGTTTCACCTGGCTGAGACTTGTGTATTGCGTGACGCACAAATGCCGCACGAATACGAACCCCTTTCTTTTGAATGGGGTCATGCATATGAGCAATGTTTTCCTGCATCACATCGCATCTCAATGCAGGAAAGTAATCGCAGCATGTTCTAGCTTTGGGCGTGCCCTCACATCGCCCATTACTCTCAATGGACCAATGGCAACATTGCGCCCTGTGCTAGGTGCTCGCAAGTGCAATGCAAGGTCTTCATTGTCAAGTTCACTTGTCATCTCTGGACATTTGGAGTTGTACATGTGCAGAGGAAACCTGCTGTAGAATGGAGCATGACGAGCGGCTCATGGATGATGTAGAGGACATCCACATCAGTCAAAGATATGGGTCCGACTGAAGATAAATTCAACTTGCAGCTCTCACTTTCTGGATATGCCCACTGGAGTGTTGAGAGCCAGTTAGCATTTGTGGCAGGCCTTATATAAACTACTTCACCAGAAGTACACTATCCTACCAAGAGTAATTAGACACTGGAACAAGAATCAAAAGTATTTATTTCCCTTAAGGGCCTGCTTTGGCCCTAATGATACTCTTCGTGGCATACTTTCTACTAATGTCTGATACTTCAGCTGGTATTTCCCTCCATCCATCCTGCAAATGTCTGGTGAGTTCTTTGTGATTGATGGCTTGTGTGCAGCGGCATAAACCATATATTAGCGTGTAGGCCCCATAACAAACTATGGCTGACACCTCCAAGGGTCTGCATGTTATGTAGTATGTGTGGTTTAGGACACATGAAATGCCAGTAAGACATGATCCATTCTATTGATATGGGAGTCCAATTAGTATAGTGTATGCAGCACTTCTGAATAGCAACAAATATACACTTGGTAATATGTTTCACATACTGATAATGTGGTAAGGATGGTCTGGCAGGGGAAAACCTGGTGAAAGGTTCCCTTTAGGGCTGACCCTGACGGCACAGCAAAGGGGAATATCAGAGAAAAGGTACAATGTAAAACAATAACTCTAATAATCATTGGATAGCCATCCGCTGTAGCACGATACATGAAGAGTTAAACGTCATCTGCTACGTGACATCCCTCTGCAGCCCCATTGCCACCATGATATTATGCCACACAGGGACCGCCGACTCTGCAGTCCTGCATATCTGTCCTCCTGTAAGAGTCCACTAGAGCCTAATAGAAAATATGACAAACTTAGTTTCAATCATTTATGATGCGGGGATAGAAAAGAAATGGCTGGATAAATGTGATGAGACTGTGAAGTAGAACGGCCCGCGCGCCTATTAATCTGTCACAGTGTTTTACAGCACAAACAATGGCTCTTTCTAGAGGTGGAAGTGTTACCGCCGCAACTCGCTTTAGCCATTGTTTTTTAGCTGCACCCTCAAATCGCTCACGGCTCTAATGAGATACTTGGAAAATATAAGATTTTGTACATATGCCAACTATTTTTAGGACTGCGCATTGGTGGAGGCTAAAATAAAGTCATAGGCCTTCACTGCAAAATTTGGAAAGGTTAACCCCCTGCCCTAAAAAAGTGAATAAAAACACAGAGAATAGAACCCATTGATTTCAATGGATTCATTCCTATGAGCGTGTTTTGCATGCATTTCGTGCACACGGAAGAACTAAGACCTGCTGTATCTTTCTGCGTATTGCAGATTTACCCCCGTTCAATGGGCCAACCAATCTGCATGAGGAATTCCTGAGATGGGATCTGCTCCAAGAAGTGACAAGTCTAAAAGAAAGGAGCTCTTTCTTTTAGACGGCACCATTAGATGAGGATTTTGCCACTGAGGACTTTCCACAGCAAATATGGCCAATGTGACCATAATCTTAGAGTGATATAGCTGTGGGGGGCTTGTAGTGTATACCACCCCAGATGCTGGGTGCTAGGGGGCTGCAACAAGCTACATTGCCTCGGCCAGGGCTATGGCAGCAAACTGAATCATTTGACCCTGGGTGAAGGAAAGATAGCCATGAGTCTGGGGGTCAGAGTTCCCTTTTTATGGAGTACTTTCATAATGTAATAGAGTTAGAGGGGTTTCCTGGGACATTTCAGCATCTGGCTAAGAGCAGGGAATGTAATAAGACATTAAACTATGCAGTACTCATTGTATGTCAGGGCACCATGACAGCCTTGCAGCACTGGGTCCTGGGTTCAAATCCAACCAAGGACGACATCTGTATGGAGTATGTATGTTCCTCAGGTTGGAGTGGGTTTCCTCCAGGTACTTCAGTTTCTTCCCACACTCCAAAAACATACTAATAGGTAAACTTAGGGAGAACGCACACAACCACCTGAAAGAAACATCGCAGGGACACAGCTCAGGAACGGGGTGCCTTGTGAGTATCAAACACAGCTCCCCCCTCCCCGTTCCATCACACTTGAGTCCCATAATGTAGTGAATGGGGCTCAAAGGTGATTACAGGTTTCCTGGACAGTAAGATGCCACAGAACATGTACAAGTCCTCTTTTAATTACATCCTAAATGATGCCTTTACCATTATGGGCACCGGTTCTCTCATTAATAATACTAGCAGGTTCTTTCAGAGTTTACATGTATATCTAGCACCATTGCCTTCTCCTAAGCCTACCAGCTGATTCCCCGGTACTTGGGTGGGCCAGTCCGACCATGATGGTACAACATACGCCAGGGGTTGGCAACTTGACAAATGCCAACAGATGCCAAATAGATCGGAATAAACGTCATCCAGTACTGAATATTAAAGTAGAATCTACAGTACTGACTGAACTGATGCTGGGCTCCCCATTCTAGCATCTGTCCATTCTGTTCAGTCAATGTGTCGTTGCCCTGCGGCCGTAACCGGGAGGCTCCTTGCCCAATTCCCTATGAGGAAAGCAAGGGTGAAAACCAGGTGCTCTCAAAGACCCTACCAAGTAAAGCAATCAGCACCAAGTCCAGCCACTGTGGACTTTTTAAACGGACAAACTAGACTTATGTCATGGTGGGATGTCTTAGGAGGTGCTACTTGAGTTATGACCTGGGTTCCTGCAGGGAAGTCGAGAAAGTGTCACAAAGCTCCTGCTTCTTCCATGTCCTGAGTCATTGGAACTACCTGGAGCATCATGTTACACAGTGCCTTAAAGCTGGTGGCTTCCAAAATTCTTGTACCTTTGCTTGCTCAGATCAGGTACCTGTGGCTCTCCATTGATTCTATTGGGAAACTACAACTACTAGCATCAGCTTTTAGCTGCAGAACTTCGGAGTATGCTAAATGTTTTAGTTTATCCAAAATTCTGGTTAATTTAGAGGTGAAGTCTAACAGCAAGAAAATATCTGCAGCGTGCCATGCCTTTCACATTGCTTGTGCCTTTTTCCATTCTACAATAGATGGAAGGTACATCAGTTCACATCATCTGTCTCCATAGACTCTCTTGCACATTGCAATAAATCTTCTTTTTGGCCGGCGTAGGAGGCTTTTATATTCTAAAATGTTTTGCAGAACTTTCAAAGAAAAGATACAAGAGGCGCTAAAAGAAGCGAGGACATTATAAAAATAGCTTTTTAGATGAGCAGGCTTTTCTAAACCTACTGGAAAAAATATAACTTTCACAGTCACACCATTCTTCCCCCTTGGTCTTGCAACAACCCAGTACTAAGTACATCTCAGGACCCTCTGAAGTTACAGCAGTAGATATCAACCTTATTAGGTTACTTATACATTGAATGACCACTTTATTAGAGAAGCCGGCCCTTTCACAATTGTATGGAAATTAGACCCGTGACCCCATAGGGAAAATCAAGGGACAAGTTTTCCATGGATCAGTTTCGGTGTGAACCCCCATTAGAATGGGAAAATCCAGTGATCTGAGTGACTTCTGACATGGTTTGGTCACCGGTGCTAGTATGTGTGTTCCGACATGGCTTGGTCACTGGTGCTAGACTAGCCGGGGTCAGGATTTTACTGCCCACCTTGTGGTTTTTTTTCATGCAATGGTGTGGAGAGTATACAGAGACCAGTGTGATCGAGGGAAAACATCTAGTAAAAGGGGGTTCTGGGGACCTAAAAGACTTTCCAACGGAACGGTTCAGAGGAGGCTGTGACCAATCAAGCACTGGCACCCTAACATAACACTGGAGCTCCGACTATAGCCCTGGTTGTTGTTCCCCCTGAGGACGCCCAAAGGCAAAACATGTTGGGGTGGCTATAGGTTAGACTTTTTTAATAGGGTTCTGGTGGTGCTGACCAGCTAATTTCTATATAGGCCTTTCGAAGTTGGCCATCCAGGCCTATGTTTAAGTGTGTATATCCACAATTACACACATGATACTAATTGATGACTGTTAGTCACACTATATTGTTACCACTAGAGATGAGCGAACGTACTCGTCCGAGCTTGATATTCGTGCGAATATTAGGGTGTTCGGGATGCTCGTTACTCGTAACGAGTACCACGCGGTGTTCCGGTTACTTTCAGTTTCCTCTCTGAGACGTTAGCGCGCTTTTCTGGCCAATTGAAAGACAGGGAAGGCATTACAACTTCCCCCTGTGACGTTCAAGCCCTATACCACCCCCCTGCTGTGAGTGGCTGGGGCGATCAGATGTCACCCGAGTATAAAAGTCGGCCCCTCCCGCGGCTCGCCACACATGCCTTGTGAGTTAGCTGAGGGACAGTGGTATCGTGCTGGAGCTGCTGTAGGGAGAGCGTTAGGAGTTAGTGTAGGCTTCAAGAACCCCAACGGTCCTTCTCAGGGCCACATCTAATAGTGTGCAGTACTGTGTTAGCACTGTATTTTATTTTATTTTTTTTCAAAATTGGATCTGCAGAGCATTGCGCCCTGCAATAGGGACAGAAGTGGTGGTTAGGCAGGGAGAGTGTTAGCAGTGAGTGTAGGCTTCAAGA
Source organism: Eleutherodactylus coqui (assembly GCF_035609145.1). Classification (NCBI taxonomy): domain Eukaryota; kingdom Metazoa; phylum Chordata; class Amphibia; order Anura; family Eleutherodactylidae; genus Eleutherodactylus; species Eleutherodactylus coqui. The sequence goes on from NC_089839.1 coordinate 53,842,196, forward strand.
ACCCCAACGGTCCTTTCTAGGGCCACATCTATCCGTGTGCAGTACTGTCCAGGCTGCTGTTAGCAGTGTTGCTTTTTTTTTTTTTTTCTCAAAACCGTCTGTGCAGACCATTGCACCCGGCATTAATACTACAGGGATAGAATTGTGTAGGCAGGGCCAGAAGACATACATTATTCATTGAATAGACGCAGTGTGGCTTGTCCTTTGAAAAACAAGGGAAAAAATTGTATTTCGCCTGCCTCTGACAGTCCTCAGGGCTCTGGGTACGTGTGTGCTGCGTGCAGAACGTTAAAAAAAATCTGACGCAGCCAGCTACGTTTTACTGCAGGCTTGCGCCAATTTTTTTCCTGCATGGGAAATCCCTGATCTGCTGGAGCCAATAACTTTGCATCACTGCAGTTCTCTGACACATTTGCAGGGCCACAACACAGTTATTAAACTTAGTAGTATTCATTGAATAGACGCAGTGTGGCTTGTCCTTTGAAAAACAAGGGAAAAAATTGTATTTCGCCTGCCTCTGACAGTCCTCAGGGCTCCCGGTACGTGTGTGCTGCATGCAGAACGTTAAAAAAAATCAGACGCAGCCAGCTACGTTTTACTGCAGGCTTGCGCCAATTTTTTTCCTGCATGGGAAATCCCTGATCTGCTGGAGCCAATAACTTTGCATCACTGCAGTTCTCTGACACATTTGTAGGGCCACAACACAGTTATTAAACTTAGTAGTATTCATTGAATACACGCAGTGTGGCTTGTCCTTTGAAAAACAAGGGAAAAAATTGTATTTTGGCTGCTGGCTTGCGCCACTTTCTTTCCTGCCTGGGAAATCAAATCACTGGTAATACACCATGCTGAGGGGTAGGGGTAGGCCTATAGGACGTGGACGCGGGCGAGGACGCAGAGGCCCAAGTCAGGGTGTGGGCACAGGCCGAGCCAGTGTGGTGGCCAGGGGTAGAGGCAGGGCCAGACCGAATAATCCACCAACTGTTTCCCAAAGCGCCCCCTCGCGCCATGCCACCCTGCACAGGTCAAGGTGCTCTACGGTGTGGCAGTTTTTCACAGAGACGCCTGACGACCGACGAACAGTGGTGTGCAACCTTTGTCGCGCCAAGATCAGCTGGGGAGGCACCACCAACAGCATGCGCAGGCATATGATGGCCAAGCACCCCACAAGGTGGGACGATGCCCGTTCACCGCCTCCGGTTTGCACCACTGCCTCTCCCCCTGTGCCCCAACCTGCCACTGAGATCCAACCCCCCTCTGAGGACACAGGCACTACCGTCTCCTGGCCTGCACCCACACCCTCACCTCCGCTGTCCTCGGCCCCATCCAGCAATGTCTCTCAGCGTAGCGTCCAGACGTCGCTAGCGCCACAGTTAAATGTGCACATTGCAAAATTGATCAGCCTAGAGATGCTGCCGTATAGGCTTGTGGAAACGGAGGCTTTCAAAAGCATGATGGCGGCGGCGGCCCCGCGCTACTCAGTTCCCAGTCGCCACTACTTTTCCCGATGTGCCGTCCCAGGCCTGCACGACCACGTCTCCCGCAACATTGTACGCGCCCTCACCAACGCGGTTACTGCCAAGGTCCACTTAACAACAGACACGTGGACAAGCACAGGCGGGCAGGGCCACTATATCTCCCTGACGGCACATTGGGTGAATTTAGTGGAGGCTGGGACAGAGTCAGAGCCTGGGACCGCTCACGTCCTACCCACCCCCAGAATTGCGGGCCACAGCTCGGTGGTGGTATCTGCGGCGGTGTATGCTTCCTCCACTAAAGCACCTTCCTCCTCCTCCTCCTCCAACGCAACCTCTGTCTCGCAATCAAGATGTGTCAGCAGCACGTCGCCAGCAGTCGGTGTAACGCGGCGTGGCAGCACAGAGGTGGGCAAGCGTCAGCAGGCCGTGCTGAAACTACTCAGCTTAGGAGAGAAGAGGCACACGGCCCACGAACTGCTGCAGGGTCTGACAGAGCAGACCGACCGCTGGCTTGCGCCGCTGAGCCTCCAACCGGGCATGGTCGTGTGTGACAACGGCCGTAACCTGGTGGCGGCTCTGCAGCTCGGCAGCCTCACGCACGTGCCATGCCTGGCCCATGTGTTTAATTTGGTGGTTCAGCGCTTTCTGAAAAGCTACCCCCACTTGTCATACCTGCTCGGAAAGGTGCGCCAGCTCAGCGCACATTTCGCAAATCCCACACGCACGCTGCCACCCTGCGGACACTGCAACATCGGTTTAATCTGCCAGTGCACCGACTGCTGTGCGACGTGCCCACACAGTGGAACTCTACGCTCCACATGTTGGCCAGACTCTATGAGCAGCGTAGAGCTATAGTGGAATAACAACTCCAACTTGCGCCGCGCAGTGTGAGTCAGCCTCCTCAATTATTTACAGAAGAGTGGCCCTGGTTGGCAGCCATCTGCCAGGTCCTTGGAAAATTTGAGGAGTCTACCCAGGTGGTGAGCGGCGATGCTGCAATCATTAGCGTCACCATTCCTCTGCTATGCATCTTGAGAAGTTCCCTGCAAAGCATAAAGGCAGACGCTTTGCGCTCAGAAACAGAGTCGGGGGAAGACAGTATGTCGCTGGATAGTCAGAGCACCCTCCTGTCTATATCTCAGCGCGTTCAGGAGGAGGAGGAGGAGCATGAGGAGGATGAGGAGGAGGGGGAAGAGACAGCTTGGCCCACTGCTGACGGTACCCATGCTGCTTGCCTGTCATCCTTTCAGCGTGTATGGGCTGAGGAGGAGGAAGAGGAGGAGGATCCTGAAAGTGATCTTCCTAGTGAAGACAGCCATGTGTTGCATACAGGTACCCTGGCACACATGGCTGACTTCATGTTAGGATGCCTTTCTCGTGACCCTCGCGTTACACGCATTCTGGCCACTACGGATTACTGGGTGTACACACTGCTCGACCCACGGTATAAGGAGAGCCTTTGCACTCTCATTCCCGAAGAGGAAAGGGGTTCGAGAATGATGCAATACCACAGGGCGCTGGTGGACAAACTGATGGTAAACTTCCCATCCGACAGCGCTAGTGGCAGAAGGCGCAGTTCCGAGGGCCAGGTAGCAGGGGAGGCGCAGAGATCATGCAGCATGTACAGCGCAGGCAGGGGAACATTCTCCAAGGCCTTTGCCAGCTTTATGGCTCCCCAGCAAGACTGTGTCACCGCTCCCCAGTCACGGCTGAGTCGGCGGGAGCACTGTAAAAGGATGGTGAGGGAGTACGTAGCCGATCGCACGACTGTCCTCCGTGACGCCTCTGCCCCCTACAACTACTGGGTGTCGAAGCTGGACACGTGGCCTGAACTCGCGCTGTATGCCCTGGAGGTGCTTGCTTGTCCTGCGGCTAGCGTCTTGTCAGAGAGTGTGTTTAGTGTGGCTGGGGGAATCATCACGGATAAGCGTACCCACCTGTCAAACGACAGTGCCGACAGGCTTACACTCATCAAGATGAACAAAGCCTGGATTTCCCCAGACTTCTCTTCTGCACCAGCGGACAGCAGCGATACGTAAGCAATACGTATTATGCACCCGCGGATGGAAGCATCGTTCTCTCTCACCATCCAAAACGGGGACATTTCTGCTTCATCAATCTGTGTATAATATTCCTCCTCCTCCTCCTCCTGCTCCTCCTCCTGAAACCTCACGTAATCACGCCGAACAGGCAATTTTTCTTAGGGCCACAAGGCTCACTCATATAATTTTTCTAAACAATTTTTATACATTTCAATGCTCTTAAAAGCGTTGAAACTTTAACTTGAACCAATTTTTCGTTAAACTGGGCTGCCTCCAGGCCTAGTTACCACTTAAGCCACATTAACCAAAGCGATTAATAGGTTTCACCTGCCCTCTTGGTTGGGCATGGGCAATTTTTCTGAGGTACATTAGTATTGTTGGTACACCAATTTTTGTGGGCCCTCGCCTACAGTGTAATCCAATTAATTTTTTGCCCACCTGCATTACAGCTGACGTTACATCAGCTGTGTTGGGCACTGCAATGGGATATATTTATGTATCGCCGGTGGGTTCCAGGGAGCCACCCATGCTGTGGGTCCACAGGGAATTATAAATGCATCTGTTTCCACTTGTAAAGAACCCCAGTCTGACTGGGGCATGCAGTGTGGGCCGAAGCCCACCTGCATTAAGCACGACATTACTACCTCAGCTGTGTTGGGCAATGCAATGGGATATTTCTATGTACCGCCGGTGGCTTCCTGGCACCCACCCATGCTGTGGGTCCACAGGGAATTATAAATGCATCTGTTTCCACTTGTAAAGAACCCCAGTCTGATTGGGGCATGCAGTGTGGGCCGAAGCCCACCTGCATTAAGCACGACATTACTACCTCAGCTGTGTTGGGCAATCCAATGGGATATTTTTGTGTATCGCCGGTGGGTTCCAGGGAGCCACCCATGCTGTCGGTCGACAGGGACTTCACAATAGGGATTTGTACCTGCCTGTGTCTATGAATTAAAAAGCCCGGTCTGACTGGGGCATGCAGAGACACCTTGACAGAATGAATAGTGTGTGGCACATAGGTTCCCCATTGCTATGCCCACGTGTGCAGCTCCTGATGGCGGTGGCACAGGATTCTATTTCTCATTGCTTCTGTACAGCATAGTGGGCTATCGCCCCGCCCCTTTTAAAGAGGGTCGCTGCCTAGCCGTGCCAACCTCTGCAGTGTGTGCCTGGGGTTCCTCCTCATGGCAGACGCACTTCTAAATAGACATGAGGGTGGTGTGGCATGAGGGCAGCTGAAGGCTGCGCAGGGACACTTTGGTGTGCGCTGTGGGGGGGAGGGGGGGCGGTTGGGCAGCATGTAACCCAGGAGAAGTGGCAGCGGAGTGTCATCCAGGCAGTGGTTGTGCTTTGTTGGAGGTAGTGTGGTGCTTAGCTAAGGTATGCCATGCTAATGAGGGCTTTTCAGAAGTAAAAGTTGTTGGGAGGGGGGGGGGCACTGTTGCCGCTATTGTGGCTTAATAGTGGGACCTGTGAACTTGAGATGCAGCCCAACATGTAGCCCCTCGCCTGCCCTATCCGTTGCTGTGTCGTTCCCATCACTTTCTTGAATTGCCCAGATTTTCACACAAGGAAACCTTAGCGAGCATCGGCGAAATACAAAAATGCTTGGGTCGCCCATTGACTTCAATGGGGTTCGTTACTCGAAACGAACCCTCGAGCATCGCGAAAAGTTCGTCCCGAGTAACGAGCACCCGAGCATTTTGGTGCTCGCTCATCTCTAGTTACCACCATTTGCCCCTTTATTTTATAATATTTTTGATGTTGTCTTGTTTATTTTTGAATAATGAAGCATTTATATTTAGCGGATATTACTTATGGGTATTTTTTGCCTTTGGCAATTAGAATTATGATTATATAGCCCGGAGTATTCCTAGGGCGATCTGTCAATATGTTCAAATGTATAACTTCATCATTCCTTAGCACAGATGGGCTATAACTGCAGACGACCACTTCCAGCATCATTGCTGTCTAAGGCCTCAGTCACACGGGCGCATCGGCACCCGTACACCGGCGCCGAATGAGCCCGTGTGACTGACACCAGCAGACGGACGTACCTGAAGACAGCCGTCTCTCTGCAGCGCCGAAGAAAAGAACATGTGACCGGCTTCATTGCCGGTCATGTGTTCTTTCCTCTGGCGCTGCAGAGAGAAGGCCGTCTTCAGGTACGTCCGTCTCCTTCCTGCAGTCACACGGGCGCATCGGCGCCAGTGTACGGATGCCGATGCACCCGTGTGACTGAGCCCTAAGAGAAATTAATAAGCAAGACTTCAGATGGCAAAAACGTCCAAAAATGTGATCAGTGAGCAGTGGAAAAACATCACCTAGGCAGATGAATCCAGATTTCTGTTGCACCATGATGGGTCAGAATTTGGCACAAGCAGCATGAATCAAGGAACCCTTCCTGTCAGCTGGTCAGAACATATCAGTAGCTCCATCTGATTTGTGGCAGCTGCAATAAGCTTCCTGTCCACATGGGCCAATATTTCTGCAGAAGCATTTCGACACCTAGTGGAATCTATGCCACGATGAATTACTGCAGTTCTGAAGGCCAAAGGAAGCCCAATGTACTACTAGATGTGGTCTCTAATAAAGTGTCCATTCAATATACATCAACAATGTACTTCTTAGAACTGCCATGAATATTGGGTTAACATCTGTGGATGAACACAACCTAACCTGAGAATACATCAGTATATATCTTCTAAAGCACTATAACCAGTGCAGTCCTCTACATGTGATGAGTATAAGAGGACTGGATGTATATTGGAAGTGACATAGTTAATCTGCTCTTATTCTAGACTCCATTATAATAAGAGACCCCTAACACCTGCGCCATACTGTGGCATTAGAAATCATATTTGATGAGACAGCAACTTATCACCTGCCCCATTGCAATCCATGACAACCCAAATCACAAGCATCATTCAACCACTTATATGTGTAATGTCAGGTTAGCTCATGCAGACAAGGGGAGGCGGGAAAGAAGCTTACAAGTAAGAATGGAAGGAGATCTGGACACCGACCCTTTTACGGTTGGAGTTTCCCTGAGTGGAACTCAGACACATGGCCTGGAGTGCAGCAAAAAAAAACAAGTGGCAAGTTGTCCGTGGATCAGTTTGTGTTACTTCACATCAGATGGGAATAACAGCTATCTGAGCTATTTCCAATGAGCCTAGTCATAGGTGCAAGGCTAGCTAGGGCCAGGATTTCACTGCCAGCCTTGTGGGGTTTTTCATGCAACAGTGTGCATAGTATACCAAAAATGGTGCAATTTTGTGGGCCAAAATGACTAATGGATGAAAGGAGTCAAAGGAGGATGTCAAGAATCTGTCAAATAGGTACTGCATGGTCAAGCAAATTGTAGTCGAATACAATGCTGGTGCTCCAACTAACATGTCCAAGCATACAACTCTTCATTCCTTAGCATAGATGGGCTATAACAGCAAATGACTGGTTCCAGCGCCATTGCGATCTGAGGGTGCCTTCACACTGACAAGAAAATCATGCGAGGTTTGTGCGTCGCAAGAAACACAAGTCTCACACAAATATGAAACCCATTCTTTTGAATGGGGTCATTAACATTAGCGATGTTTTCCTGTATGGCACCGCGTTGCGATGCCATGCAGGAAAGAAATTGCAGCATGTCCTTACTTTCTGCAAGATCGCCCATTGTTTTCAATAAGGCCGGGTGGTAGCACCGGCCCCATCGTAAGCAATGGGAGAACTCCATGATCCTCTGCTGCGGCTGTGACAGCCACGGCGGGGGATTCCCTTCATCCCTGCAGTGATGCAAGGCTGTTTTCACATGAAAATGCCTTGCATCAACAGGTTCACATGGATGGCGAGGGCAATATTGGGCCATGATTCACAGCCCTATATCGCCCTCGCCAGTGTGAAGGAGGAAGAGAAACACAAAGGCAAAACGCTGGTGGACAAAACTTTGCAAAAATTGGATCACTGAGAAGTGGAAAAACATCAACTGGTCAGATGAATCCAGATTTCTGTTGCACCGTGCTGATGGGAGGTCAGAATTTGACACAAGCAGCATTTATAGACGGACCCATAGGCCGTTTTCACATGGGAGCTAAAATCATTTGAGATGTGTGCGTTGCAAGACAAATCTCGCACAAATATGAACCCCATTCTTTTGAATGGGGTCGTACACATGAGCGATGTTTTCTCGTATGGCACCGAGATGCTATGCGGGAAACAAATCGCGGCATGTTCTGTCTTGCAGTGAACCCCCCTTTGTTTTCAATGTGGCAGGTGGCAGAATCATACCACGTGCTATACAATCCAAGGTCTCCCATTGAAAGCAATGGGAGAAACTCCGCTATCCTCCAGGATTCCCTGCATCCCCTGAAGTGATCCAAGGCTGTTTTGGCAACTGCAAGAAGCTTCCTGTCCACAAGGGCCAATATTCCTGCAGAATGATGTCAACACCTGGTGGAATCTATACAATGATGAATTGCTGCCGTCCTGAAGAGCAAAGGAGGTCCAACCTACTACTAGATGGGGGTCTCTAATAAAGTGCCATCAGCATATGATGATACATATGCCAGGTAAAGAATCCATTGCCCAAGAACTGCATCTGTCATCTGCTGGGTTTTATTCTTGCTGCTCCACGGACAGGTGGGTGATAATATCCACATGGCTGATATTTATCCAGCCGAACATCCGTGTTGTTTGTAGTGTTGGAAAATGAAATCCATCAGCCTCTCTGAAGAATTGAATTTCATTACTCCAGATTTCTCCAATTAAAAATGTATGTGCTGTAATAACGGCGCTGCTATATTTATGGGAAGTCTTCCTGTCAAATGCAAAACTTTACAAGTTCATGAAAATCAGGTTTTGACAGAATGGGGACTTGGACAATCAGCGTTCCTGATTTACCAGAGACATCTGTAAATGAGGACATCACGCAGACATCCTAATGCTGCACAAGAGGACCCGACTCCTTATGGCTACACAGCGACCTTTAGCACAATTCCCATTCGCCCCTAAGTTGTATGTCAAGTTGCACAAGCAGGTTCTGCTCTGACGTTAATGAATCTTGATTGTGCAGCTTTATTTTTCATGGCTGGAGAATTGGTAAGAAGCATTAGTCAGCAATCGACTGGCACTGAAAAAACACATATAGTGCACTCCATTGGCATAAATTAACCGTTAATGTCTATGGGTATGCCGGTGTATTTTCCCACTGGCATTGCCTCACAGACATGGTGTGGATTGAGACACACAAATAGTTCAATTCAATGATTTTCTATGCACTTTTCAACCATGCAAGTGTAACATTGCACAATTGCAAATAAGGGAGATGGAATAAATCCTCCACAGTGCCACCTATTGAAAGGCAGCATTCCTTCGAGTCAAAGTGGGACTTTTTATACAAGTCTTGTTACAATGACTAGGAATCAAAAGCAAAGCCAGACTGCTTTTGATTCCCAGTCATTGTAACAAGACTTGTATAAAAAGTCCCACTTTGACTCGAAGGAATGCTGCCTTTCAATAGGTGGCACTGTGGAGGATTTATTCCATCTCCCTTATTTGCATATTACCCAGAGGAGCGTGCGTGGCCATTTGAGTCTCCTCACTTAGTTTATAGTATATAGTTGCTCTCCCTAAGGAGAAAAGATTGCACAATTGTAACACAACCAACCTTCTTGGGTAGCCCTACTGTAAAGGTTAAAATGTTGGCCATGATGATGGAAGCTAAGATGCAACAGAATTGTGCCAAATTTTAGAACATGGGGACTGAGCATGCTCAGATGACTTGTGTTGATTGGCTGAAGCTCATAGGTAAAAGTGGCAGTTTCTTGCTGCACAATAGAAGAGTGCTGTGACTGCAATAGTGAGCTTGAGGTGCTGCTGGAGCAGCATTGGTCAGTAGCAGTGACTACTCCCATCCAACAGAACTGTAAGTGAGGTGTCCTCAAACCTAAATATTAGGCATGCACAGCATTAGGGCGAGCACCCACTGGCGTTTTTTTACCTGCGTTTTGCGTTTTGCGTTTTTCCTGCACAGGCATAGAGATAACATGTGTTCCTGTCCACTGGCGTTTTTTTTGCATTGCGTTTGCGTTTTTAACATAGGAACTGTCAGTTGCATATGTGTCCGTATTTTTCTCCATGGAAATTAATGGCAAAGCCGCGAAAACGCCGCGGAAACGCCGCGAAAAACGCCGCGGAAAAACGCGGGACACGCGGCGAAAACGCTGCGTTTTTTTCCCGCGGGAAACGCAAACGCCAGTGGGTGCTCGCCCTTAGAGAGGCAATTGGTAAATCAACAATCCTCATTTACATGTAACTATTGTCACTCAAACGAACGAAAGTGCGTGATAATCATTATGTGTAAACGTTAACCCATCATGCACTTTTCGTTCGCTTTTTGTTTGTCGCTCAGTTTCAGCCAGCATATAAATCATCGGCGGCTCACTTACTTCTCGCTATGTTTAAACACTCACTGCACAGTGTTTCACATAGTATGTGAAGCACAGATGGAGAAGTGAACAATTCCCAATGATGATCTGCCTGTCTAGACACAAACGCATATAACTGTGAATGAACTAGTGTTGACATCACTCGCTGGTGCGCACGTTGAAACTCGAATCGGCTTGTGTAAAAGGGGCATAAGAGTGTGCTATGAACCAAAAGGACTTGGATTGTTAGCAAACATCTATTAATTGTAGATGCAGACTGAGATAATGATACAGGAGTGCGAGCCTACCTAACAACCTGCCATCGGCGTACCCCTATGGGTCGCTTAGTAAACGGGCGCCCGCAGGCCTCTGCCATATACTATCTAACTGAAGAAGATCACACGCCGGCTATGGCTGGCTCTCGGGAGGAGAGGGGCACTACCCGGCAGCTAATTACAAGCTGCAGAGTCCCGCGGCGTCAGAAGTAGAGATGAGCGAACGTACTTGTCCGAGCTTGATACTCGTTCAAATATTAGTGTGTTCGAGATACCACGCGATGTTCGGGTTACTTTCACTTTCATCTCTGAGACGTTAGCGCGCTTTTCTGGCCAATAGAAAGACAGAGAAGGCATTACAACTTCCCCCTGCGACGTTCAAGCCCTATACCACCCCCCTGAGTGGCTGACGAGATCAGGTGTCACCCGAGTATATAAATCGGCCCCTCCCGCGGCTCGCCACAGATGCGTTCTGACATAGATGAGATATTGATTGAATATAGGCAGTGGGCCTTTGCAAATACATTTGGGGAAAAAAATCTATTTGGGCTGCCTGTGACTGTCCTCAGTGTTCTGGGTCTCTGCTGGGTGTAGTAGTTCTCCAAATTCATATGCAGCCAGCTAAGTGTTACAGCAGGCTTGCGCAAAATTATTTCCTGGCTCTGTCTGGGCTGTGAAATCACCGCTGTATTGCAGTTCACAGTGCAACACTCTGCAGTTCTTTGACATACTCCAGGGCCAGAAGCGCTTAGACAGGGACAGAAGACATATTGATTATTGATTGAATATAGGCAGTGGGCCTTTGCAAAAAAATTTGGGGAAAAAAATCTATTTAGGCTGCCTGTGAGTGTCCTCAGTGTTCTGGGTCTCTGCTGGGTGTAGTAGTTCGCCAAATTCATACGCAGCCAGCTAAGTGTTACAGCAGGCTTGCGCAAAATTATTTCCTGGCTCTGTCTGGGCTGTTAAATCACCGCTGTATTGCAGTCCACAGTGCAACACTCTGCAGTTCTTTGACATACTCCAGGGCCAGAAGCGCTTAGGCAGGGACAGAAGACATACTGATTGAATATAGGCAGTGGGCCTTTGCAAATACATTTGGGGAAAAAAATCTATTTGGGCTGCCTGTTAGTGTCCTCAGTGTTCTGGGTCTCTGCTGGGTGTAGTAGTTCTCCAAATTCATACGCAGCCAGCTAAGTGTTACAGCAGGCTTGCGCAAAATTAATTCCTGGCTCTGTCTGGGCTGTTAAATCACCGCTGTATTGCAGTCCACAATGCAACACTCTGCAGTTCTTTGACATACTCCAGGGCCAGAAGCGCTTAGGCAGGGACAGAAGACATACTGATTGAATATAGGCAGTGGGCCTTTGCAAATACATTTGGGGAAAAAAATCTATTTGGGCTGCCTGTTAGTGTCCTCAGTGTTCTGGGTCTCTGCTGGGTGTAGTAGTTCTCCAAATTCATACGCAGCCAGCTAAGTGTTACAGCAGGCTTGCGCAAAATTAATTCCTGGCTCTGTCTGGGCTGTTAAATCACCGCTGTATTGCAGTCCACAATGCAACACTGCAGTTCTTTGACATACTCCAGGGCCAGAAGCGCTTAGGCAGGGACAGAAGACATACTGATTGAATATAGGCAGTGGGCCTTTGCAAATACATTTGGGGAAAAAAATCTATTTGGGCTGCCTGTGAGTGTCCTCAGTGTTCTGGGTCTCTGCTGGGTGTAGTAGTTCTCCAAATTCATACGCAGCCAGCTAAGTGTTACAGCAGGCTTGCGCAAAATTATTTCCTGGCTCTGTCTGGGCTGTGAAATCACCGCTGTATTGCAGTTCACAGTGCAACACTCTGCAGTTCTTTGACATACTCCAGGGCCAGAAGCGCTTAGACAGGGACAGAAGACATATTGATTATTGATTGAATATAGGCAGTGGGCCTTTGCAAAAAAATTTGGGGAAAAAAATCTATTTAGGCTGCCTGTGAGTGTCCTCAGTGTTCTGGGTCTCTGCTGGGTGTAGTAGTTCGCCAAATTCATACGCAGCCAGCTAAGTGTTACAGCAGGCTTGCGCAAAATTATTTCCTGGCTCTGTCTGGGCTGTTAAATCACCGCTGTATTGCAGTCCACAGTGCAACACTCTGCAGTTCTTTGACATACTCCAGGGCCAGAAGCGCTTAGGCAGGGACAGAAGACATACTGATTGAATATAGGCAGTGGGCCTTTGCAAATACATTTGGGGAAAAAAATCTATTTGGGCTGCCTGTTAGTGTCCTCAGTGTTCTGGGTCTCTGCTGGGTGTAGTAGTTCTCCAAATTCATACGCAGCCAGCTAAGTGTTACAGCAGGCTTGCGCAAAATTAATTCCTGGCTCTGTCTGGGCTGTTAAATCACCGCTGTATTGCAGTCCACAATGCAACACTCTGCAGTTCTTTGACATACTCCAGGGCCAGAAGCGCTTAGGCAGGGACAGAAGACATACTGATTGAATATAGGCAGTGGGCCTTTGCAAATACATTTGGGGAAAAAAATCTATTTGGGCTGCCTGTTAGTGTCCTCAGTGTTCTGGGTCTCTGCTGGGTGTAGTAGTTCTCCAAATTCATACGCAGCCAGCTAAGTGTTACAGCAGGCTTGCGCAAAATTAATTCCTGGCTCTGTCTGGGCTGTTAAATCACCGCTGTATTGCAGTCCACAATGCAACACTGCAGTTCTTTGACATACTCCAGGGCCAGAAGCGCTTAGGCAGGGACAGAAGACATACTGATTGAATATAGGCAGTGGGCCTTTGCAAATACATTTGGGGAAAAAAATCTATTTGGGCTGCCTGTGAGTGTCCTCAGTGTTCTGGGTCTCTGCTGGGTGTAGTAGTTCTCCAAATTCATACGCAGCCAGCTAAGTGTTACAGCAGGCTTGCGCAAAATTATTTCCTGGCTCTGTCTGGGCTGTGAAATCACCGCTGTATTGCAGTTCACAGTGCAACACTCTGCAGTTCTTTGACATACTCCAGGGCCTTCTGCACTACTGGTAATACACCATGCTGAGGGGTAGGGGTAGGCCTAGAGAACGTGGACGCGGGCGAGGACGTGGAGGCCCAAGTCAGGGTGTGGGCACAGGCCGAGCCAGTGCGGTGGCCAGGGGTAGAGGCAGGGCCAGACCGAATAATCCACCAACTGTTTCCCAAAGCGCCCCCTCGCGCCATGCCACCCTGCAGAGGCCAAGGTGCTCTACGGTGTGGCAGTTTTTCACAGAGACACCTGACGACCGACGAACAGTGGTGTGCAACCTTTGTCGCGCCAAGATCAGCTGGGGAGGCACCACCACCAGCATGCGCAGGCATATGATGGCCAAGCACCCCACAAGGTGGGACGGAGGCCGTTCACCGCCTCCGGTTTGCACCACTGCCTCTTCCCCTGTGCCCCAACCTGCCACTGAGATCCAACCCCCCTCTGAGGACACAGGCACGACCGTCTCCCAGCCTGCACCCACACCCTCACCTCCGCTGTCCTCGGCCCCATCCAGCAATGTCTCTCAGCGCAGCGTCCAGACGTCGCTAGCGCCACTGTTTGAGCGCGAGCGCAAGAACACCGCCACGCACCCGCACGCTCAAGCGTTAAACGTGCACATTGCCAAATTGATCAGCCTGGAGATGCTGCCGTATAGGCTTGTGGAAACGGAGGCTTTCAAAAGCATGATGGCGGCGGCGGCCCCGCGCTATTCGGTTCCCAGTCGCCACTACTTTTCCCGATGTGCTGTCCCAGCCCTGCACGACCACGTCTCCCGCAACATTGTACGCGCCCTCACCAACGCGGTTACTGCCAAGGTCCACTTAACAACAGACACGTGGACAAGCACAGGCGGGCAGGGCCACTATATCTCCCTGACGGCACATTGGGTGAATTTAGTGGAGGCTGGGACAGAGTCAGAGCCTGGGACCGCTCACGTCCTACCCACCCCCCGAATTGCGTGCCCCAGCTCGGTGGTGGTATCTGCGGCGGTGTATGCTTCCTCCACTAAACCACCCTCCTCCTACGCAACCTCTGTCTTGCAATCAAGATGTGTCAGCAGCAGCACGTCACCAGCAGTCGGTGTCACGCGGCGTGGCAGCACAGCGGTGCGCAAGCGTCAGCAGGCCGTGCTGAAACTACTCAGCTTAGGAGAGAAGAGCCACACAGCCCACGAACTGCTGCAGGGTCTGACAGAGCAGACCGACCGCTGGCTTGCGCCGCTGACCCTTCAACCGGGCATGGTCGTGTGCGACAACGGCCGTAACCTGGTGGCGGCTCTGCAACTCGGCAGCCTCACGCACGTGCCATGCCTGGCCCATGTCTTTAATTTGGTGGTTCAGCGCTTTCTGAAAAGCTACCCACACTTGTCATACCTGCTCGGAAAGGTGCGCCGGGTCAACGCACATTTCCGCAACTCCAAGACGGACGCTGCCACCCTGCGGACCCTGCAACATCGGTTTCATCTGCCAGTGCACCGATAGCTGTGCGATGTGCCCACACAGTGAAACTCTACGCTCCACATGTTGGCCAGGCTCTATGAGCAGCGTAGAGCTATTGCGGAATACCAACTCCAACATGGGCGGCGTAGTGGGAGTCAGCCTCCTCAATTATTTACAGAAGAGTGGGCCTGGTTGGCAGCCATCTGCCAGGTCCTTGGAAACTTTGAGGAGTCTACCCAGATGCTGAGCGGGGATGCTGCAATCATTAGCGTCACCATTCCTCTGCTATGCCTCTTGAGAAGTTCCCTGCAAAGCATAAAGGCAGACACTTTGCACTCGGAAACGGAGGCGGGGGAAGACAGTATGTCGCTGGATAGTCAGAGCACCCTCATGTCTATATCTCAGCGCGTTGAGGAGGAGGAGGAGGGGGAGGAGCATGAGGAGGAGGGGGAAGAGACAGCTTGGCCCACTGCTGAGGGTACACATGCTGCTTGCCTGTCATCCTTTCAGTGTGTATGGCCAGAGGAGGAGGAGGGGGAGGAGCATGAGGAGGAGGGGGAAGAGACAGCTTGGCTCACTGCTGAGGGTACACATGCTGCTTGCCTGTCATCCTTTCAGCGTGTATGGCCAGAGGAGGAGGAGGAGGATCCTGAAAGTGATCTTCCTAGTGAGGACAGCCATGTGCTGCGTACAGGTACCCTGGCACACATGGCTGACTTCATGTTAGGATGCCTTTCTCGTGACCCTCGCGTTACATGCATTCTGGCCACTACGGATTACTGGGTGTACACACTGCTCGACCCACGGTATAAGGAGAACCTTTCCACTCTCATTCCCGAAGAGGAAAGGGGTTCGAGAATGCTGCTATACTACAGGGCGCTGGTGGACAAACTGATGGTAAACTTCCCATCCGACAGCGCTAGTGGCCGAAGGCGCATTTCCGAGGGCCAGGTAGCAGGGGAGGTGCAGAGATCAGGCAGCATGTACAGCGCAGGCAGGGGACCATTCTCCAAGGCCTTTGCCAGCTTTCTGGCTCCCCAGCAAGACTGTGTCACCGGTCCCCAGTCAAGGCTGAGTTGGCGGGAGCACTGTAAAAGGATGGTGAGGGAGTACGTAGCCGATCGCACGACCGTCCTCGGTGACGCCTCTGCCCCCTACAACTACTTGGTGTCGAAGCTGGACACGTGGCCTGAACTCGCGCTGTATGCCCTGGAGGTGCTTGCTTGTCCTGCGGCTAGCGTCTTGTCAGAGAGTGTGTTTAGTGTGGCTGGGGGAATCATTACGGATAAGCGTACCCACCTGTCAACCGACAGTGCCGACAGGCTTACACTCATCAAGATGAGCAAAGCCTGGATTTCCCCAGACTTCTCTTCTGCACCAGCGGACAGCAGCGATACCGAAGCAATACGTAGGCTGTACCCGGGGATGGAAGCATCGTTCTCTATCACCATCAAAAACCGGGACCTTTTTGCTTCATCAATCTGTGTATAATATTCATCCTCCTCCTCCTGCTCCTCCTCCTGAAACCTCACATAATCACGCCGAACGGGCAATTTTTCTTAGGCCCACAAGGCTCAGTCATATAATTTTTCTAAACAATTTTTATACGTTTCAATGCTCATTAAAGCGTTGAAACTTTCACCTTAACCAATTTTTATTTTAACTGGGCTGCCTCCAGGCCTAGTTACCAATTAAGCCACATTAACCAAAGCGATTAATGGGTTTCACCTGCCCTCTTGGTTGGGCATGGGCAATTTTTGTCAGGTACATTAGTACTGTTGGTACACCAATTTTTGGGAGCCCTCGCCTACAGTGTAATCAAATTACTTTTTAGCCCACCTGCATTACAGCTGACGTTACATCAGCTGTGTTGGGCACTGCAATGCGATATATTTATGTACCGCCGGTGGGTTCCAGGGAGCCACCCATGCTGTGGGTCCACAAGCAGTTGTAACTGCATGTGTCCACTTCTAAAGAACCCCAGTCTGACTGGGGCATGCAGTGTGGGCCGAAGCCCACCTGCATTAAACATGACATTACCTCAGCTGTGATGGGCAATGCACTGGGATATATTTATGTACCGCCGGTGGCTTCCTGGCACCCACCCATGCTGTGGGTCCACAGGGAGTTGTAACTGCATCTGTCCACTTCTAAAGAACCCCAGTCTGACTGGGGCATGCAGTGTGGGCCGAAGCCCACCTGCATTTAATCTGACGTTAGCTCTGCTGTCCAGGGCACTGCAATGAGATACATTTATGTACAGCCGGTGGGTTCCAGGGAGCCACCCATGCTGTGGGTGCACACGGAATTCCCATTGCGGAGTTGTACCTGCCTGTGACTATTTATAAAAAAACACAGTCTGACTGGGGCATGCAGACACCTTGACAGAATGAATAGTGTGTGGCACATAGGTTCCCCATTGCTATGCCCATGTGTGCAGCTCCAGATGGAGGTGGCACAGGATTGGATTTCTCATTGCTTCTGTACAGCATTGTGGACTATCGCCCCGCCCCTTTTAAAGAGGGTCGCTGCCTAGCCGTGCCAACCCTCTGCAGTGTGTGCCTGCTTTTCCTCTGGCAGACGCACTTATAAATAGACATGAGGGTGGCGTGGCATGAGGGCAGCTTAAGGCTGGGCAGGGACAGTTTGGTGTGCGCTGTGGACACTGGGTCATGCGGGGGGGTTGGGCAGCATGTAACCCAGGAGAAGTGGCTGCGGAGTGTCATGCAGGCAGTGATTGTGCTTTGTTGGAGGTAGTGTGGTGCTTAGCTAAGGTATGCATTGCTAATGAGGGCTTTTCAGAAGTAAAAGTTGTTGGGAGGGGGGGGGGCCCACTCTTGCCGCTATTGTGGCTTAATAGTGGGGCCTGGGAACTTGAGATGCAGCCCAACATGTAGCCCCTCGCCTGCCCTATCCGTTTCTGTGTCGTTCCCATCACTTTCTTGAATTGCCCAGATTTTCACAAATGAAAACCTTAGCGAGCATCGGCGATATACAAAAATGCTCGGGTCGCCCATTGACTTCAATGGGGTTCGTTACTCGAAACGAACCCTCGAGCATCGCGAAAAGTTTGTCCCGAGTAACGAGCACCCGAGCATTTTGGTGCTTGCGCATCTCTAGTCAGAAGACAATGCTGACAGTATGTACTGTATCTATATATATAAAGACGAAAGCCCTCACTCACTCACTGACTCGCCACCAATTCTCCAACTTCCCGATGTCGTAGAAACGTGAAATTTGGCACAACCATAGATTATGTCCAAAATAGGAAAAGTAAATGGGTCTCAAATCGATTATTCAATTCTAGCGCAAAAGAATTAGCGTCCAAGTTTTATGTACGGAATCTAATTCTCCAACTTCCCGATGTCGTAGAAACATATTTGGCACGCGCATTGATTATGTCATAAGTAGGAAAAGTTAATGGGACCCAACTCGATTATTGAATTCTAAGCACAAAAGAAATAGCGTCCAAATTTTACATACGTAATCTAATTCTCTCACTTCCCGATGTCATAGAAATTTGAAATTTGGCACGGGCATTGATTATGTCATAAATAGGAAAAGTTAATAGTTCCCAACTCGATTATTTAATTCTAAGCGCAAAAGAATTAGCATCCAAAATTTACGTACGTAATCTAATACTCTCACTTCTCGATGTCATAGAAATATGGCACAGGCATTTATTATGTCATAAATAGGAAAAGTTAATGGGTCCCAACTCGATTACTCAATTCTAAGCGCAAAAGAATTAGCGTCCAAAATTTACGTACGTAATCTAATTCTCTCACTTCCTGATGTCATTTTATATAAAGGAAACGTCGCATGGTTACCACCATGTGGTGTTTCCTGGGTAACGCAAAGAACCATGCAAAATGCTGAACATATTTTTTTCCCGGTATCTCTAAAGTAACCACAAATCCATAAGATTTTGCATGTGAACACCAGATAAACACCAGTACCAAATTAACTCGGACGAAGCCGGGTATATCAGCTAGTCTATATATATATAAAGACGAAAGCCCTCACTGACTCACTTACTCACCACTAATTCTCCAACTTCCCGAGGTCGTAGAGACATGAAATTTGGCACAAGCATTGACTATGTCCAAAATAGGAAAAATAAAGGAGTCCCAAATCGATTATTCAATTCTAGCGCAAAAGAACTAGCGTCCAAATTTTACGTACGGAATCTAATTCTCTCACTTTCCGATGTCGTAGAAACATGAAATTTGGCACAAGCATAGATTATGTCCAAAATAGAAAAAGTTAATGGGTCCCAACTCGATTATTCAATTCTAAGTGCAAAAGAATTAGCGTCCAAATTTTACGTACGTAATCTAATTCTCTCACTTCCTGATGTCATAGAAACTTGAAATTTGGCACAAGCATTGATTGTGTCATAAATAGGAAAAGCTAATGGGTCCCAACTCGATTATTCAATTCTAAGTGCAAAAGAATTAGCGTCCAAATTTTACATACGTAATCTAATTCTCTCACTTCCCAATGTCATAGAAACTTGAAATTTGGCACGGGCATTGATTATGTCATAAATAGGAAAAGTTAATGGGTCCCAACTCGATTATTCAATTCTAAGCGCAAAAGAATTAGCATCCAAATCTTACGTACGTAATCTAATTCTCTCACTTCCTGATGTCATTTTATATAAAGGAAACGTCGCATGGCTACCTCCACGTGGTGTTTCCTGGGTAACGCAAAGAACCATGCAAAATAGTGAACATATTTTTATTTAAGTAACCACGGCTTCATAAGATTTTCCGTGTGAACACCAGATAAACACCAGTAACAAATTAACTCGGGCGAAGTTGGGTATATCAGCTAGTGTAATCATATATGTATAGCTGGTATGTACATCTCCAGTTTATAGTCGTATGGACCATGCTGGAATAACTTGGGTATATCCTGTGTATAATTATATATGTTCAGCTGGTATAACTAATACATCCCCCTGCATATAGTCATATGGACCATGCTGGTATAACCTGAACAGTGCCAAATGGACTCCATTGATTATAATGGGGTCCGTGAGCTTTCTGACCAGCTGCCCGGCTTTTGGATGGGAGAAAAAGTGCTGCATGCAGGGCTTTTTGTTCTGGTATTTTGATCTGGATCTGTGACAGAACCTCCGATGTAGATGTAAAACCGACCCTACACCAACATGGTCAATATCACTATATACAAGAGTTGTATATACATCTCCCTGTATATGTGTTATGTCCAACCAGGACTCACTGGATCCGTAACCTGAAATACTCACACAAACGCACACCAAACAGTGGTTAATAATACAGACAACTGCAACAAAGAAAACACTATGCCTGAATAACCTAACCAGGGAAGGGACCAGCCTAAACGCAGGTTACCATCCCTGAGAAGGGCAAACCTGACCACGTACCTAAGCCGCTAGCTAACCCTATGTGGGAAGAAAACCACAGCAAGCTAGATGAAAAAATAATAACTGCTGTACTTAGCTTTGAGAAGACTCAGGAAAACTGGACATCCAGCTTCAAGTTCTGACTTCACCCAAAACAAGGGGAAGGTTGCCTTCACATGAGCGTTTTATCGTAGCAATTTTGCCGCAATAAAACGCTGGCCAAAAGCTCGACCACCTGATGCATTGTACTCCAATGTATCCATTCAGATGGACGATTTTCCGGTGTGTAAAAATGGGCGGTTGGAAAAGATAGCGCATACAGTGCGCATTCCAGCTAGCCGATTTTACACAGGCTAATTTTACGCCGGCTAGAAAAGGTGGTTCTGGACCAAACTTCCAGCCGGAATATGCTGGCCAGTCCCATAGACTCCTATGGGAGGCTATGAGAGCTGCCGGAAAAAAGAAGATAATAGGGAGTTTAGAAGCGGCTCTGCTAAACTTCCTCCCTCTCTCTGCCCCTTTCTGGCTACCTGCAAAGGGAGAGGGCGAGGCGGGAGATCAGCACACTAGCTCCTGCCTCCTCCCATTGCCGTGAGCCAACAAGGGTCGGAAAGGGGGAGGGAGTTTAGCAGAGCTGAACTTTCTTCCCCTGCCTGATGGTATCCTGGCCTGAGGCATAAACTCACCGCACCCAGGCCATCTGAACGGGCACTTAACCTGGAGATGCAGCCATGAATTGGTCACAGCTGCCTCTTGCTCATGCGATTTCCGGCCGCGCTGCTACTGTGACGCGGCCAGCCAAAAATTGCAGTGCCCACGTGAAGGAGCCTGAAGACTAAGATTAAACAGTACCGAAACTAAGCACCAGGTCAAGTTAAATAGTCCTGACAAAATACCCACAGGTGAGGCCAAGCACATCTCACCTAATACCACTCCCACCAGAGCCAGAAGATAGAGAAACACATACAAAACCTGAACCAGATTACTAGAAAGGAAGTATATAGGGATATCGACCATGCAGGAATAATCTGGGTATCTCCTGTATATAATTATATATGTACAGCTGGTATAATTTATGCATCCTGTATATAGTGCTATGGACCATGTGATTGCACGCTTTACACATAATTAAAAAATGCATCAAAAACCTGCATGCAGGTGTATATGCAATGTTTTGATGTGTTTTTAATTTTGGTTTAAAAATGCAACAAACAACATGAACACAGCCTAAGGCCTCATGCTCATGTCTGAGTCAGACTCCAACTGCGAAATCTCGCTGCCGAACCAGACCCTGTGCCTCAGCATTGACTCCCGCGTACCTGTCTTGTCTTCTCTCTCTGCACTGCGGATGTGCCGGCTGGCGCGCCGACGCACATGCGCAGTGCAGAGAGTTGCGCTGGTGTTGACACGGATCCGCCGCAACTCACAGCGGGACGGACGGCCTCCATTGACTGCAATGGAAGCCGTCCATGCAAGCTTCGCACTAGAATAGGACATGCTGCGATTTTCCCTCTCGAGCGGAAAATTGCAGTTGATTTCTGCTCATGGGCATGGAAAAGTGTTTTCCTTGCATGTCGGTGCATGTGGAGTATTTGCTGCGGGATCCGGAACCCGCAGTGCAAATCCGGCCGTGGGAATTGGGCTTAACGGGCTACAAACAAATTTTCACGTAGTCCAGGAATGAGTCATGTTTAGAAAGCTTATGCCAAGGGGCTAGATCATGTATGTAAATTCATGTTTCAGCTGTATGCAGCATGGTTTAGGTATTGTTATGTGTACAGGTTAAGGGCGGGGGGGACTTTTGCACCCGGACCACTGAGCTTTTAGCTATGCCCCTTGAGTTTGAACAATGCATTTCTAACATACCACATTGGTATTTGGAGAGTCTGTTAACCCTTTAAAGACAAACTGTGAGTTAAATTATGTTTAGTGATTTGTGTTGCTGTTCAAAGAAACTTATCCTGGTACAGTATCAATAACATTGTTCTGATGGTACTATTCTGCATTGTGCACAAAATATTAGCAATCCTTGGATTGAGTTAGCCGCAGTTAACGTTTACTGTAGAATTCCTTAACACTAACTGCTTACTTGTCCTTATACCATTATTTAGTTGCATTACTCTGAACTTAAATAAACATTGCATAGTTTTGTAACTCCTACTGCTGCATCGTATCCTGAATCTGCCCCGCGATACCACCACCTGTGACACTGCCATAAATCCAAGAAGGTTGGAAAAAGGCCAAGAATATCCACTGTTGGAAAAGCAACGAGTGCTCATTAGGTTAGGTTCCAGCCATGTTTTTGCCATACATACAGTATAGACGTATACTGTACAATACCCATACGTTTCAGTATGCAGCTGTGTCAAAACAGTCTCCACTGGACATACAATATACAGCTTCATTTTAAAGGGGTTGTACTAGAATTTTAAGTTATCCTCTATCCACAGGATAGGGAATAAGTTGCTGATCGGTAGGGGTCTCACCGCTGAGAATCCCGTCGACCTGAAAAATAGTGGAGGTTACTCTGAATGGAGTGCTGGCCGAGCATGCACAGTCAGTGCTCCATTTATTTCAATGGAGCTGACCGAAATAGCCAAGCAGTACCCATCTCCTCACCGTAGTGAGAACCCCACCGATCAGCAAGTTATCCCCTATCCTGTGCATAGGTGATAACTTGAAATTCTGTATTCTTGCTGCAAAACCCAGACTCTTAAAATTTGACTGACCAGAATGACCATAGAACCCGACTGAGATCGTAGCAAAACCACAGATGGCCGGGTCCTATAGCTGCAATATGGGTGTTAACTTTTAACTGTGGACATAGAGTCTCAGCGACCCCTCCTGATTCTAGATTTCCGAGAGTCGCCTCCTCCCTTACTCTTTATTATGTAACATTACTAAAATATATAAATAAAAGTTGATTATTTCTACATGTTTTTTTTAATTTATAACCTGAAAATTAATAAAAACAAGTTATTGTACACATCTAGTTCATTACAGTGCAAAAAATTCAACCACAATGTATAGGAGACTGTGAGACCCCACGTCCACGGAAACAAATAAGTCACAGGCTCCTTCCGAATTTCCGCTGCACAATACGCGGCGTAAATCCGCTGCGTTGCCCGCTGCTATTAGGTTCTATTGAACCTAATAGCACAATGCTTACGGTGCGGAATTCCACCGCGGAATTCCGCACCGTAAAATCACCCGTCCTCACCCGCGGCATGCTCTATTTGCCGCAGGTGTACGCGCGGACGGCTTCCATTGCAGTCAATGGAAGCCGTCCATCACGCTATCTTCCGCTGTAAGCACATCGGGAGATAGCGTGAAACCGCTTCCCCGCCTACCACCAGCCGCGTCATATGACATGGCTGGCGCGTCATGTGACGCTCTGGGCGTGTCACATGACGCGGCCGGTGTGTCACATGATGCTGCAGCGCGTCACGAGCTCTATTGTGCATGCGCGCAGAAGCGTCTTGCGGGACGTAGGACGCCGGATCCGGAGGTAAGTATTGGGGTCTCTGGGGGGCGCCGTGACGGGCTCCACCACGGAATTCCGCGGTGGAGCCCGTCACGGCACTGTGAAGCTGGCCTTAATGTGGCAGAATTGTAGCAGTTTTACCCCGGCGACACTTTATATTTTTTGCGTTATTTCTGTTGCATATACATAGAACATATGAAAATTTGATGTTGTTATTGAGCTATCCCTCCACCATTCATCTTCAGAAGGGGTGTGCAGTGCGCCATTAATTTCTACATGGTTAATTGTTGCATTACCAGCAACAGAGCAATAATTAGATTCCATTTGCTGCTCGTTAAAGCAGACAATACTGCACCGCTACGAGAGCCAGGGAGCTGATTTCTCATTATTTTACTGCACTGTACTTACAGATTATGACAGGCAAGAGCATTTAAATGAAATTGTTTATTCTAGGCTGTTTGTCTGACACGGTATCGTCACATTTCATTCATCTCATTGCACCAATATAAAGTCAGCCACAACGACACCCTTCACCCCGTACACAACACTCTGTAGTTCGACATCTCTTAGAAATGCTGCTGCCGATGCTACATTAATGCATCAAAAGTAAACTATATGGTAATTAGTTCATTAAGTGATTTCAGTAGAACATTCATGATGCTATTAGGTAAGATTGGGGCTACAACCACACTTGTTGCAAGACTTTAGCTTCAGCCTAAAGGTTGCCCTACATATTAGATGGACATCAGCTGAGCCTACCAATTTTTATGAAACTGACCAACCATCCAACATGTATGAGGGTATCAAACTATCCCCCAACGGCAAATATCGGGGGGAAAAAAGGTTGGACATATTGGCTTTTAATAGTTGTCTGGCGGCAGCTTATTCTCCATTGTTAGTTTCTCAGAGTGCAGTATGCCCTTGGCCACAGATGCCAAACTGCTAACCACCAATGGTCATGATTGTAGACTCATAGACTCATTGAGAGCACGTGCGTGCTTGACTTAGTCTAATGAAAGCACATGTGTGATTAGCTAAGTAAAAAACGTGAGTGTATGGGATCAATCTAAGGCGCATGGGCACCATAAAGTAGTATTACGGGCATTTTCTATTGATGACCTATACTTAATAGTTGATGATTGAGGGTCTGCTGCTCAGGATCCTCTGGCTCGATGTCCACATTAGTGGTAAGGGTCAGGAGTGTAATAAACAGCTTCACTCCCATTGAAATCAATGGGAGCAATGTCTTCTATTACACTTCTGACTCTGATCACCAATGTGGACATAAGGCGCTTCTGCACTGACAGCGAGCCAAAGGATCAGCTGATCGGCGAGGATCCTGAGCAGTGGATACCGCCAATCAACTTTTGATGACTTATTCTGAGGACAGGTCATAATAGTAAATGCCAGGACTACCCTTTTAAGTCTTTACTCTTGCATATGGGTGCCGTTAGAGGAGTATGCAAGAAGGCTGTACAATGGCTAAGTGCCTTAAGCTTCTACACAACATAGCTGTGGTGCATCTGCATAGTAACTTATGACAAAGATATGCCCCACAAAGTACAGTAGTGCTTCTAAAACTCCATTCACAGAATGGATTGTTAGAATGAGCGGATTCTGATGCAGAATCCCATTGTTTTTTATATGGCATGGATCTGAAATCCATTATCGCTGAAAAAAAGAGTGACAAATCACTTAGGCTACCTTCACATCGGACCGAGAAACCCAAGGCTAATATCGTGCTTGTCAACATGCGTTTTACCCACGGGTGCGAGATGTTTGCATCACTTCTGTGAAGTTGCGATCCTCGGGCGCTTGTTTCTCACGCGGCCAAGGACTGGCACACATTTCCCTTTTTTTTCCACAATCGGCTGTTGCAGTTAGTCTGTAACTTTCAGCTTCATTGCTGGCAAAGTTTCCTCTGAAGCCGCCTTCTGACAGCACACAGATACAGGTTCTATTTTTGTCTGTGATATGGACCAGAGAAGGACACTCTGCGGTGTTTTGCACATGGACCATTGGTTCATGTGAAAACCCGCACATGTGAATAGCCTCATAGCTATAATGGGTCCATGTGCTGTCTGTGAAATACACAGAGTGCACACAGTGCCCATGTGAATTGGCCTCAAGCTGTGAAACACAAAACTGCAAACAGAAAATATTAATGAATGGTACCCTATTGGCTCTAAAGAAGTCAGATATACAGGTACGTAAAGCATCCAGGTCTAGTATAGTGAAGGTTATTGACTGCATCCCTGGTGATCTGGGGGAGTAAGAAGTTAATGTATGGGTGGTTTCTAACAGTAAAGGAGTAAGTGTTAGCATTCCTGCTGATCTAGAACAGTGAAAGGGCTAATGTCAATATACCTGGTGGTACAGGATTTTTCTGACTGCCATTATGGAGTCGGGAAGAAATTTTTCCCCCAAAAATGGGTTTTTCTGCCTTCTTCTGGATCAACAAGGGGGTGGGGTCAGGGTGGAAACAGGCTGAACTAGATGGATACTTGTCTTTTTTCAACCTACTATACTATGGTACAGCACATTGAAAAGGTTAATATTAGTGTACCTAGTTACGTAGGGCAGCGAAGGGGTTAATGTAAGAATCTGTGCTGGCCTTTGGTGGTGAAATTGTAATATCCATGTGGGAGGGTAGCGGAAGAGTTAATACTGCATACCTGGGGTACAATGGTTACTCGCTAGTTTTGCGGTCGCGAAATGAACTGTTGGGAGCATTTACAGGGCCCAAAATAATGCTTGTTGACTAGTTAGAGGGCCTGAGGTTCTTTAGTGGGTGTGCACTTTAAATTTTGACCTTACCCCAGTGCATAGTTTATTGGTTGCTGAGTCCACTGAACACACATAAATACATGTGAACAGTCACTTTGTCTCACTGGTTCAACTGTACAGTCAGAGGTGAAGCCTCTCGTTCTTCTCGCCTGCATTAATGAGTGGTAAGTTGGAGGGCAAAATGTAAAATAATGGTGCAAGCCAATCAGCGTTCGATGAGAGTCACAGATAGTGTAGTGTCCCGAAGTCTATATATCTGGCCCCTCCATAATTGTCATACATGTCATGTCTTTTATGTGGATGCACTGTGCAAATTGTCTTGTCTCCAGTTATATGTATTGCACAGCTGCAGCATGTAAGAGGTCAATGTCTGAAAATGGCTGGGATATGTCTGGAAAATGTAACAAGTTTATCTAGTCCATGATGATTGAATGCTATAAATATGAGTGCAAGTTGTGTTTGGAGAGAGTTCTCTGAAGTGCCATTCCATTTTCTTCTGAGTGAGAGTGCCAGCCACATGGGGGTACCTTCAACCCTCATGTGGTAAAGGGAGGTATCCTGAGGTCTCCAATTCCAGGAACCATCTTTAAGGAGTAAGAAAGAAAGGAGAAGGAGTCTTCCGGGCAGCCAGTAAGCTACTAATTCTCGAGTGAGTGTCTGTGGAGTATTATGTCCCACTCCGGAGTTATCCTGCATCCCAGTGTGTGTCCAGGAGCGGAGTCATACAGAGAGCAACTGTAGGACCAATTGCATCCTGTGTCCTCCTCCCTGACCGTCTTCTAAACTGAGTCTCCTGCACTGGCATGTAAAGCTGTATTGTACAAGTGAGAAGTATAGCTTTCCAGTCACTGCCCGTTCCCAGTGATTGAGTTTCCAAAGTTAACCATGTGTTGACTTGTTATTTCTACTGCTGGAGAATCAACAGTGTGAAGGAACAGTGGCGTCACGAGGGACAACTTCTCAGGTCCACTACACATCTATTCAGGTAACCGCTGTCCCAGGGTTGCCTGGGAGAAGCCTAGCAGTACCTTGGCCGAGGTTACATGCGTCCCTCCGGGGAGGAGTCTGGCAGAGCTATCCTGACAAGTGCCATCTCTACCCCGCCAGCTCCTCAGCATGGGCCTTGTGGCTCGGTCGCTGTATTACAATAGTACTGCCCCATGTCTCTACATCATGCTGCAATAGGAGTTATGTCTATTAGTTCAGGTGCTCGGAAAAATAGAGGTCTCAGCTCTTGGAACAATCCTTGTGAGAGCTTCTATACTATTTTATTGTTATGTCAGGTTAAAAAAATTGAGGCACAATTTAAAGGGGTTTTCCAGGACTAAACTATTGATGACCTATCTTCATCAATATTTGATCAGCAGGGGTCCAGCACTTGCGATCGCCGCTAATCAGCTGATTGAAGTGATAAGGGCGCTCAGGTCCATGCCAAGTACAGCACCGTACAATGTGACCTCACAAGCCTAAGAAGAGGCCACAGTGCTCATCCACATGCTATGGCCTCTTCAGTCAGCTGGTCAGCAGGGTTCTCAAGCGGCGGACCCCAATGATCAACTATTGATTGTCTGTCCTGAGGACCGGCAATCCATAGTGTAGTCCCAGAAAACAAAACGTTTTGCTTTGTAGCCCCAGGTATATGCAAAAGATTTAGTTTTCTTCCAAATACCCTGTCACACCAATCTGTGGATTGTGGTTTTACAGCTCAACTGCATTAAAGTGCATGGTACGGAGCTGCAATACCAGACACAACCTATGGACAGGTGTGGTGCTGTTTTTTTTTAGAAGAAAACAGCCATGTTTTTCTATTCCTTGTCAATCCCATTAAATTCAGATTTTTGTGGTTACTGTACACTTGCTGGAAGAATATGGAATATGTCGTTTTATAGAAGCCTTTTTTTATACTCCCTTGGCCTTTAGCTAAATATATATCTGTCAACATCCCAGCATGTAATTGTAGTCTGTCATTGCCCTGCTATAGCCAAAGTTATAGCAACAAAAAGTTCTAAAAGAAAAGCAAGAAACAAACTTCAGCGTTATTTCCTTCAGACCACGCAAAGACCTCAACATGACAAATAGTTTTAATATTAGTCTATAATTTGCATTTCTGTTGCACCTAGAGATTTAATTCTACTGAATTAAAACCTGGGGCCGTGTCATATATAACACGAGTCATGGCGCCACTTGGCTTTCAGCTCCACATTTGTGCTCATTCGCTACATTTCTGTCCGCAGCAAATATAATTTGATCAAATGCAAGGGTGCCAAAAGTGATGTAAACTATGCAATTATAATGTTCTAACATACGATTTGCTCACTTTACCATCCCTTGATCGGAGATCCCTAGCATTGGTTCTAAGTACTGCTGAGCACTATCCTACCAAAAGTAATTGGACACCTGAGCAAGAATCAAAAATAGTATATATTCCCATATGTTAGTACTAAGTGGGTTCCTTTGGTCCTAATGACATCAGATACTCTCTGTGGCATACTTTCTACTAATATATTATACACTTCAGCTGGTATTTCCCTCCATTCATCCTGCAAACGTCTAGTGAGTTGTATCAAAGAAGATGAACACTGTTCATATTTCCTGACCTGATGTTTCAGTTCATCCTTAACCCGTTAGTGATAAAGTCTTTTTGCGCCTTAGTAACGGAGCCAAATTTTGGAAATCTGATGAGTCACTTTAGCATAGAATAACTCCGTAACGGTTTTGCATATCCCAGTGATTCTGACATTGTTGTTTTTGCCACATATTGTACTTCATTTAGGTGGTAAAAATAGACCAATAGAATTAGTGTATATTTAAAATTGAGTCATTTTAAAAACAGGTTTTTTTGTACATCACTCATAGGAATGAAGACTTGCGCCCCAAAATCGATACCCCTGTTTGCCCTGTGTTCAGAAATATATCCTTTGTGGCCCTAATCTTATGTCTGTATGCACAACGGGGCACAAACTGAAAGGAGCATCAAACTTCAACTGCTTTTAACCTTTACGTGATCGCCATTATCCGTTGGATAACGACGATTACGTGACCTGAGAGCGCTCACCGTGGCCCTCACTCACTGCTCCAGGCTCTCAGCTACCTTCAGTAGCCAGGAGCAAGGAGATTCTAAATTTCCCGGGCCCTCCTTAGCTTCTGCGCTTACGTCCGCCACTATGCAGATGGGTGCATGCGCCGCAGTTGGGGAAAGGTCCGCGGATAAAGATTCCTTCAGGGGACATTGCCGGAGGCCTTAGGTAAGTAACTTTACTTCCCTTCACGGATTGGGTCCATGACAGAAGGTGAAATTTTAACTTTTTTTTACTTTTACGTGATCGCCGTTATAAATAGGAGAGCGGCCATAACGTAACCAGGGACCGCGTACGGCCGGCCCCATAAAAATCTGCAGGCTCTTGGCTACGTTTGGTACCCAGGAGCAGGGAGATTTTAAATTACCCTGGCAATCCACAGCTTTTGCGCATGTGTCCGCCATTTTGGCGACGAGCACATGTGCAGAGGCCGAGGTAATGCCTGCGGATAAATCCGGGGGCCTTAGTTACATCATTTCATCCTCCGTCATGGATATGATACATGATGGGAGATGAAACATAAGCTTTTTATTGTTTTTTTTACCCTTTTTTTTAAACTTTAATCACTGTTATCCAATCGATAGCAGTGATTACATCTCCAGGAACCGCATACAGCGGTCCCCAGTGACATCTCTCTACTCCTGGCTACACATGGTAGCCAGGAACAGAGGGATTTTAAATTTCCTGGGGCTCAAGCCCCTCTGTGCACATCATGCGCAGAAGGGAACATCTTGTCCTGGCAGACCGGGACATCGTGAAGGACGGGGGAATTTTTCCCATCTATGAGGGGAGGTTCAGGCAATTTCAAATGTCCAGCGCCGGTCTTCTCTTCTGTGCATGCACCGCCATTTTTTCTTTGGCGCACATGTGCAGAAGATGCCAGAGGGTCCGTTACGGATCAGTTTATTGGGGAACGTTGTGGAGGATGGGGGTGAGTAGTTTCAGCCCCCCCTCATAGATGTGATCCGTGAGGCTAGTTGAAACTCAAACTTTTAAAAACTTTTTATTTGCTTTAATGCGATAGCATGGAACCAGGAACCGACAGCATGGAGCTGTCATGTCCTCAGCCCACGGGGCTTTAATCCTTAGAGGATGCATGTTTTTAGGTTCTCTAGGATTAAAGCCCACTTATCTAGGATGTAAAAACACTATAGAACCGTCGCTTTGGGGTTAAGATGTTCAGTAGGGTTCAGGCTGGGACTCTGTGCAGCCAGTCCAATCAGGGAACTTCCATATCTTCAAACTAATGTAAAACACTGTTGGATCTGTGACAAGGCACATTGTCTTATTGGAAGTATGGCTGACCATTCCCAGAGTATTACCACATTGTCAGCAGCCCATTATTGTCTAGAATGTCAGGGTACACCTCCGTGATCATGGTTCTTGTCATTACAACCAATGGACCGAGACCATGCCACATAAAGCATCCCAGACCCATCCCAGGGTGGCTGAACACCTTTCTTTAATGCAATAAAGGCAGAAAACTGTGGAAACGGGCATAGAGAATTATAGATGGTGTAGAGGTAGTAGTGGCACCTGTGCTCTGAAAGGGCTCAAAGATGCTAGTGCCACACAAAAAAAAACACCTGTATCATAAATGATGCATGATATGTGGGGTCCGTATTACAGAATAATACAATCATATATACATGAATCAATATATATATTCTACCCATTGTTTCAGATCTAGAACGTGATGAAGACTCTGACGATGTCATCAACACGAGACGAAGATGTGTTCAAGTTCCTCCACAGCGTAGATTGCAGCAAGATAGTGCAGACAAAAGCCAGTCTCCAATGTGACACAAGCCCACAGAATAACCTGAATGCAGACATCGGATTAAGGGCTCATTCACATGAGGGAATCTGCGCAGCTAACTTACATGTGCAGAAAAGCTTGCAAATATTAGAACCAATGGTTTCCTATGGAGACATTCAGGTGAAGGAATTTTAGCCCCGCAAAAAAAAAAAAAAATCACACCTCAAAAGATAGGACATCAAATTCCCTGCTGAACGAAAATGTAGGTCCTGACCTATCTTTGGTGCACAAAGCGCAAAAACCTCCATAGACCCCTATGGGAGCTTATGCAGGCCGACTGGCAAAGGGAGCTGAAGGGATTCTCCATAGCGGGGAGAAAGGGATTTTCCTGCAGGGGAGTTGGAGGGATTTCCACCGTTGCGGGGAGAGAGGGATTCCCCTGCAGGAGAGAAGAAGTAATACCCCCATAGTGGGAAGAGAGGGTTTCCCTCCATGTCCCCTGCAGGGGATTCCCTCTAGCTCCCCTGCAGGGGAATCCTTCTCTCCCCACTAGAAGGAAATCTCTCAATCCCCGCTGAGCCCTGAAGTGAATGTCCAACGCTCAGAAAAAACTGGTTGCAGGCTGGGAAGGGCAGAAAATAGTAACTATTGACTTCTTCAGACGACCATATTTACGGAGGGATTTCAGCGCGTAAAAAAAGTCGCACAAAAAGCACAACCATGCGATGCATTGGATTTCAATTGCTACAGACAAACTTTTTTGCCGTGCAAAATATTTGCATGAGAAAAAAATAGGACCTAAGCGATCTTTTTCGGCCATGTTTTTTATACGGTGCGTGAAAAGATAGGTCTTGTGATATGCAGCATGCTCTTATAGACTTATATGGCAGCTGGAAAAAAGGGAGGGGGAGTGAGTTACGCTACGCACAAAGCTGGGAAAAGATGACAGCTCGCCGTAATTAAGCATCTTATTGCCATTCCGAGGATTTCTTTCGATTGTTGCCTGCCATTGCTACAGTGTGTTATTTTGCGTACATACAGCAGCGCCCCATGTGAATGGCTTTAACGCCACTTAAGATTGGGACTCAATCGGGTCAAAAATTCATTGATGCGAATATATGGGACACACGGGTGAACGTATAAATACATACAGTCGTGTAAAGGAGCCCTCAGGCATACAGAGCTGCTCTAGAACCAGGAGGTTACTGCAGCAGTTACATGCTGTTCACTGTGCAAAGGCAATTCCAGGCTTCAGTGGCCATGTGCCGTTTATGAGTGATCATGTGCACAATGAATGGTATGTGACCGCTGAAGCAATTTACTGGTTATGGAGTGATGGGAAAGAGTACATGCAATTGACCCGAGGACATCTGACTGGTGAGTATGTAATGGCGTAGCGGTGCCCTATCCTTTACAGGATAGCGGCCCCCAACCACAGTGTTGGTTCGACCAACGGCCATGATTTTAAGCCCCACCAATTGTAGTTTGGGAACTGGTCGGGAGGGGGTGGGAGCAGATGGCACTTGCCTACGCAGGTCCGCCCAGTGCAGCAGCACTATATTGCCAGCTCCCCTCCAATAGCTATAGTCATGGTTAAGGAGAGGAAGCATAGAGTCCAAGGCACCATATTTTGTGATGCTGTGTGGCACTGAGAATGGGTACCATATTGTTGAAGCCCCCAAAAGGCGTCAAGAGAGCGTTCCACCCTCAGATAGCGCGTCACTGCCCAGAAGACCTGGCCCCATGTAGGAATCATGACAGGGCTAAGCCTTGCCCACCTCCCAAGCACTGGCATTGTTTTGGCATAATAGGCCCACCAACATATAAGGGCTGGAGCTTCAGACCCTGACGGACAGTCAGAGATGCAGGCAGATACAGCAGGAGCAGAGCCAGAACAACGTGGTGGCGGCCATTCAGCGTGGCTATATCCCTAGGCTGGGTAGCAGCCACGGAACAGCAGAGGCAACCAAAGGCCCCTGACGATCTGGGGGGGGGAAGGTGAAGAAGTAGCACATATGGCAGATCAGCTTCAATCCTGGGGTGAAGAGTTCTGCAGAGCGAGGATGGAGAAGGAGTCTTTCTCCCCGCTTTGTCGGACACTGCGGCGGTGGGCCAGAAGATTCACCACGGATGGAGAAAAAGGCAAGAATGATTGAAAGATGGTTTGTTTAACCCATAAAGGAGCAGGGTGTTTTGGTCCTAAAGATATGGACACTTTTTAGGGTTTTTACTCATGTGGTGGTTTTACTGCCCTATTTTATTTTATTCAGCTACCAATATTATTTTTGCTGCATTGTTTCCCTGTTACATTGAATTTTTTTTCTGTTTTTTTTACTTTTATTGAGGGTAAAAAAAACAACATTTTTTTTTCTTCATTTTTAGTTGCTTATTTTTGAAATTAGTATCTTTATGCTAAAGTAAAGTACAGGAATGGGTTCCTCATTTAGTTTTGGACATTTTGATATCTTATATAAATTAACCTACAGGCTTTTTCCTGCACCACACTTTGACCCCTTTGCTTGACTTAGTGACATCCTCACTGGCGCTGTAAAATCATAAAATTTGACTTTGGTACATCGAGTGACCTGTGAGGGCAGCCCAAAGTTCCTATGTAAGGTCTATGGGCGCACGCTGCTAGGGAGAGTGAACCGTTGCTAAGCAGCGCGAGCAGTGAGAGGACAAGTGGTTAGCGCTACAGAGGGCGAGCGGTGCAGAGAGGTGAGCGGTACACAGGGCGAGCAGTAGAGAGGACAAGCGGTGTAGAGAGGTGAGCGGTGCAGAGAGTGAGCGATACACAGGACGAGCGGTGCAAAGAGGTGAGCAGTGCAGAGAGGTGAGTGGTACACAAGGCGAGCGGTACAGAGGACAAGCAGTGCAGAGAGTGAGCGGTACACAGGGTGAGCAGTACACAGGGCGAGCAGTGGGTGTGTGTATATATATATATATATATATATATATATATATATATGTGTGTGTGTGTGTGTGTGTGTGTGTGTGTGTGTGTGTGTGTGTGTATATATATATATATATATATATATATATATATGTGTGTGTGTGTGTATTCGAGAGGAGGAGAGAGGGGGGAAGACGGGAGAAGAGGGGGGATGA
Source organism: Eleutherodactylus coqui (assembly GCF_035609145.1). Lineage (NCBI taxonomy): Eukaryota > Metazoa > Chordata > Amphibia > Anura > Eleutherodactylidae > Eleutherodactylus > Eleutherodactylus coqui. The sequence continues at coordinate 53,876,454 of NC_089839.1, forward strand.
GGGGAAAAGAGAGAGGAGAGATTGGGAAGAGGCGAAATGAGAGAGGGTAGGGAAGCTCTGCTACATGCAGCTGGACACACTCAGCTCTATTACACGCAGCTGGACACACTCGGCTCTGCTATGTGCAGCTAGACACACTCAGCTCTGCTACACACAGATGGGCACACTCACTTCTGCTACACGCAGCTGCACACACTCAGCTCTGCTACACGCAGCTGCACACACTCAGCTCTGCTACACGCAGCTGCACACACTCAGCTCTGCTACACAAAGCTGCACACACTCAGCTCTAATACACAAAGCTGCACACACTCAGCTCTGCTACACATAGGCATATAGTGGTCTACAGCTCTGTGACTGTATTCTCTCTCTGTAGTAGATGCAATCTGTAGAGTATACCAGTGATACAAGATATTACCGCACAATATACAAATATACTGGGGGCTGCACAGTAACATATACTATATGTGGGGTAAGTGGGGTAATATACTGACATGTAATATACACTAATTGACTGTTGCCATGTCCCCAAAACGTGGAACACCAAGCCGTGGACGGCGAACAGTTCAAGCCGAATCCTCACTCGACAGTTCTTAAAATATTTACAACCCTTTTTCCAAACATTTTATGTGTAGCGAACATCGGGTGAATCTAGGATATATAATTTGTATAGTTTTGGATTACAGGGCGCATATGGAGAGGGGAGTCATTCACATTGCTAGGACCCTGCAGCTCTGCTGCACCAGGTAGCACCAGGCATTCACGTCACCAGGTCGCATAGTGGAGATACTTCCACTTTCACTCTTTAGTACATAGTGCTCATTAAAGTGTTATGCACCCAGTAAAGGAGAAGGTAGAAGCGGCTAAGAACCGCTTTTTCCTCCTTTTCTGGGTCATCAGCTGACAGCCGAGGACCTGACCTGCTCCTGCTTGACTACAGGAGCAGAGGCTTTAATCCCGCTATCTACTATCGGCCGGGATCAAAGCCAAGGACCAAGCAACGTATATTTATGGCGCTTGGTTTGTAAGGGGTTAAGTATGAATGGACTACTAGGCCCATTATTGCGTGACGTAAATCTCTCGCCAGGCTGAGAGTGAAAGACTCACGGGACAGCGATATTTTAGTGTGATATGATAATGATGTTATAGATTATTTACGCAAGGGGTAAGGGGGCTATTAGATATAGGGATGTTATATACAGTGATGCGTAATGTGATGTAAGACGTGTTTACTGATGTGTGATGGAGTGTTCATAATGTAGCCAGATGATGACGAGGGATAGGCAATGGCGTACGCTGAAGGTGACTCAGCAGTTAAAATGTAGAATAATGTGTAACGTGAGACAATGATGTGACGACCTCTGGAGACGTAAAGGACATCAAATATGTGTGACGCGTTCTGTAAGTCTACGGGAGAGAACGCAATCTGGAAAGAGTCAGATTTTAGTGCGCCGCGTGATTTCAGCGGTGGGAACCAGGTAAATATAAAACACTTCTTACCCGGCTCCCTGTCACCTTCTCTAAATTAGTTCATTGAGCTATAGGGGGGTGACAGGTTCTTTTGAAGAGAAGGGGTGGAGGTACGCACTCAAAGCCTACGGGCAGAGGCCAGGGAGTGGCCAAGGGAGGACGTGTGGTGTGCAGTGTGCGGATGAGAGCAGCGCCCGACCACAGCCCCTGCAGCAGGTGAATGGCGTCGGTGGAAGCCGCACACCATGGCAGCCGCACTCTTTCCGCTTTCATTGAAGTCTATGGGAGCTTTCTGCATATCTCGGCAAAAAATAGGGCAAGACCTATCTTTTGACGCAGCATATAAAATCGTCGAATGGACAGATGAATTTCTGAGAAACCTGACGTCCTGGACTCCACATGCAGCAGTTTTCAGCATCCAAAAATAAGATAAAACTTGAAATTTTTTGCATCATGTTAAAAACCACAACCCGTGTGCACACAGGTACCTCAACATTTCTGACACGTTTCCACAGAACGTATACGCAAGATTGTATAACGTCCAACACAACACTGCCATATACAGTCTGATACTTCCTGTTCTGTAGAGAAACTTTCTTAGCAGTCATCCCATTATCATCACAGGCAGGATTACACTGAAAGGTAAGAGACCTTTTAGACGAGCTGCTTCTCATTTGAGCGTTTCACATCACCGCTAACGCATTCGTCATACATTAGCCAGACAAATGCATCATTACCTCGTTCCACGGGAATCGCTTAGTCGTTCACATTCGCTGTATATGGACTCTTTCACACGGGGACCTACGCGTGCAAAAATCACGTGCGTAAAAAACTTGTGGCTATTAGAACCAATGGTTTCCTATGGAAACGTTCAAATCTTTTTCACGTGTCTAAACCTCCTTCATTTGAACATTCCCATAGAAAATTGTGGTCGAAAATTGCATCAATAAAGAATAGCCGTGATCGAGTCCCGAGCTTAATTAGTATTTTCTCATCCATTCACACGGGCATATCGCGGGAAAAATACCTAGCAGCCCAGAAATTCTTGGTCGGCAGAAATCTCCAGAATGACTTCTAATAGTGTGAATAGATTACATAGTGTTAGCTGCCCTAGTTTCCGAGCGCCAGATGTGGGTAAGCACCCTACATCTCCCTTTTTTTTAGCTCCCATAGGAGTCTATGGGAGCTTCCTGTGTTTTTTGATAAAAGATAGGTCAAGAAGACCTATCTTTTCACGCAGTGAGAAAAATTGACAACCAAAAACGGTTCGCCGATTTTTCATTTTGATGTCATGATTTTCTTCACGCAACCAAAAATCGCTCACGTAAGTGAATGCATTGGAATCCAATGCTTCACATGGTTGCAATTATCGGCCAATGTTTAATGGTGGCTAAATCACCGCATAAAAACGCTTGCGTGAATGAGGCCCTATCTGACACAGCAGGGCAGCAGCTCAGAAAGGATAGCTTCCCCATATTAATCTTCAGAAAATAGTATTAAAAACAAAATAAAACCTGAAAATAAAAACAGGCTAGAAAATAAGAAAAACTCTAGGTGTTACATTGCCTTTCTAAAGCTCCACATAACATGCAGTTGTAGTGGCCCAGCATTTGGGGTCCCCTCCAGCACCTCAGAATACATGTTTTATGTTTGTCTTGTATTACTGTCTTAAATGTGGAATGCATCAGATTTATGTGTATTGGAGTTTGCAGGCATGAAAGGGTTAATGTCAGGTCATGTCTGGTGTTGTCTGGAAAATGTATCCAACTGTCTGTCTATTGGTCTGTGTCCAGGTGATGTGATGATTTTGAGTGAGAGGTGTCAAAGGTTGTGAGTGAGTTAGTTAGTTGGTTGGGATTCAGTCGGGAGTGAGAGTTGAGAGTGGAAAGATGGAAGAAGCAGAGAGACGGTCTGCCGCCCACGCCAGAGCACAGCCATGCCAAAAATCCCTACTTCTAGAAGTTACCCTTAAAGCATATGAAAGCCGAGACATGCCAGAACTGTGTGAGAGTACAGCGCAAGAACCACATATAACCGGAAACAGAGAGAAACCGCAAGCGTGCGAGGAAAAGTGAGTGTTTGGCAGTAGAGAGAGAGTTTAACTGGGAGGAAAAATCCTGCAAATAACTAGGACTGTGGATGCATAATGCCCTGGGAATCCTCACTGCTTCAACACTATGCAAATTGTTGTGTGCCAGAACCGTTTATTGTTACTGTCCGAAGAGTTTAAGTAAACGGACAGGACCGGACGTTCCCTTCTCGTTCAGAAAATACTCTCTGTGTGTGGACTACTTTATTCAAGTTGGATGATTCACCGCAGAAGAAGGAATGCTGGCATGGTGACAAATAAGAGTTAAGGTAACTCAGGTTACTAATTGTGATCTCCCCCAGTGGTAACGAGGCCGGATTCCTAGCCACCCGTAGTGAGGAGACGGTAGAGCCCCGTGACAAGGTTATTTCTCTACCCCTCTGTCTCCTCGGCTGAGGGCCTGCTCCTGAGAATCAGCAAGCACATCAACACGATTCTTTCTACATAACCTACCTCCATATGTATCCAGTATATAGAGCCTGAACACAAACAGTACAGTAAGAAGGAAATGAAACATTAAGACGGTTGCAGTGCATTGGCTGGAATCAGAGAGTGGAGCCAGGATGACTTCACAACGTCAGACCCGACAAATATGACAGCGCCTTTGACATATGTGCCCCGTCATTTGGCGATGGACGCCAATGAGTATCTTTTTCCGGTCACTGCAGAAGTTCCCTAAGGTGTTATCTATTGGAAATCCTGCAATGTGTCCTTCTTCACAACCCTTCTACAATATCTCCTGTGGTGTGCGGACTAATTGGCTTACAGGAAGGTGTTTCCCCTATCTGACCAATCGGCCATAATGGAAGTGCCTTTATTCTGGGCCCGCCTCCACATGGGCGACGGTTATTGTCCTGCCTGAGATGTTTGGTGAGACAAATACTGTGTTACATGCATTGCTTTTTCTATCTGCATTAAACATTTTTCGTATCCTCCATCTAGGGACAGACTAGGTTCCATCGGTTCTTGACTTGAAACCGCCTTTTATCAGGGCGATTGTTCTGAATCTAGGCAGGGTGTGCCAAGTGTTAAGCAATTTTTGACGAGTCAATTTTTGACACTCTTGCCTCACCCTTCGTATTCATCTTATCTTGCTCCATGCAACATTTTTTTTTAGTGCTTTGAGCAGTGGAAAAGGAAACAAAATTTCCCAGCTGCACGTTGTTCACAGCCATCACAAAATAGGCGAAAAACTGAATAACTTGTTGAAAAAACAAAATTACTGAAGCAGAACGCAACCTTCCCCAACGACAGCGGCTGACATACCATCTCAGAAGGGTTACACGGACACTCAACCAGCAACAGAAGCCTGTGCTAGTAATGTCCCGCCAACCAGAAGAAGATTCCTGTTTCTTTTGGGTACCCCCTCGTATAGGTCTATATTGGTCCATTAAGGACATTAATTATGTCTTGGTCTGACCTGTTGGTGATATCCCTGAAGGGCACCATACAGTCACTTCTCTTCAACCTCCTCTGGGACATTATGTCTTAGATCTGACAGTCTTTATTTATTGAGTGCATCCAGTTACTAGAAATGTCATACGCTGTAAATTTATGATATGGATTTGATTGATTTGACCTTGTGTATTCCCTTCTTGTGTGAGAATAATGCTGCATGGAGAATCCCATATCACCCCCGTGTTACAGCTCGGCAGTTTTTTCTGTGTCCTAATGAAACTCATGTTCATTCCTAAAGGGCAACTTTATACTTAGATGCAATCAGCACCGATGTCTAAACATGGCTTTAGGGGCAATTTAGAAAATATATATATTTCATCTAATTGAAAACAACATAGTTCCAAAGTTATGGATTTGGTGACCAAAGATACAACTTGAAGCCCTTAACTTGTGTGAAGGCAAAACCCATATCCACCATGTAAGTGGACCTACTTCATAATCTTTCATACAATTAAATCCTAGTGTCCAATTGTAAAATCAAGCATTTGCACAGTGTGATGCCCCAAACAGCATGATTACAGAATTATACTGTACAGTAACACTTTAAAGATACCAGCCCTTTCACGATTGGAGTTTCCCTGTATGGATATAAGACCCCGGAAGGCAGCAAAAAATCATGTGACAAGTTTTCCGTGGATCATTATCCATGTGAATTCATATTAGAATAGGAAAATCCAGCAATCGGAACAACTTCCAACAAGGCCTGGTCATCGGAGCTAGAGTAGCTGGAGCCAAGATTTTACTGCTAACCTTGTGGGGTTTTATCGTGCAGCAGTGTGGAGAAGATACAGAGAATCATGTGATCAAGGAAAAATATCCACCAAAAGGGGATCCTGTGGATGTAAACAACTCCTTGCCGAAAGGAGTCATAGGAGGATGTCAAGAATTGTTCTGATGAATAGACAGTGTACAGTCAAGCAAATTGCAGCCAAACTCAACGCTGTTGCTCTGACTAATATGTTTGAATGAACAAATTCAACATTTCCTAGCATGGATGGGCTATAACAGCACATGACCAGTTCCAGTGCCACTACCATCTAAGAAAAACAGAAAGGCAAACCTCCAATGGGTAAAGGAGCGCAAAAATTGTATCACTGAGCAATGGAAAAACATCAACAGGTCAGATCAATCAAGATTTCCATTGCACCATACTGATGGGAGATTCAGAATTTGGCACAAGCAGCATGAATCAATGAACCCTTCCTGTATGGTGTCAAAAGTTTAGGCAGGTAGAGGTCGAGTAATTGTGTGGGAAATGTTTTCTTGGTACACCCTGGAGCTTTGATACCTGTGAATGGATGCCATGATGAATTGCTGAAGACCAAAGGAGGTCCAACAGACTACTAGATGGGGGTCTCTAATAAAGCAAGCGTATTGTATATATAGAGCTACTGTATTAACTGAGGACCCAATGGAAGTATGAACCTGAATGTGAAAGCTACATTTGCGCCCCCAATAGCTACATCACTATTCAGGACCATGATCCTATTTGGAAAATATTAATTATTTTCCAATCCAAGGTCTGTTGCGATCATCTCTACAAAGTATCCGAGACTAGCTCAAAAGATGAAGTCCTGACAAAATTATAGGATTTCAATATTAGAGGTTCTCTGTGACCATACGTAATTTTGATGTAATGATAATTGTGTCCTGTCTAATCCAACATTGACCCGTGAGTGCTTGGATGCAGCCAGATGGACCTTTTACAGCAAACTCTAAAACTGAACAGCTATTTAAAGCCATAATTTACTGCGTCATCTTGGGCCACTTAAATATATTAAGTGTGATGAAGCCTGTGATAACCCTGAGAGCAGAGTTTCGTACCTGAAAATTGATCGCACTTCATGCGGTGCTGCATACTGCTAATCTACCATTATTTTATGACTGTGACAATGAAGAATGGATTTGTGTGACCTCCACTATTAAGCTCATTACTATAACTCACACATGTACCATCTCTGGTGAAGGACGTCCTTGCTGTGATAAAGGTCACTGTCAAGTACTGGATAAGGACAATTGAAAATGATTAACACCAAAGACATTTGTCTTAATGACTCTAATGTAAACACTCTCTAGACTCCTTGGATCTTGTGGCCAGTTTACATTTTCCATTATAATACATAGGAAGAACCTAGACAAGTAATGGCACCTCCTTAGGTTAGCTGGATACACAGTAATAGTATTTTTTTCAGTAAGGCTAATTAACCTTGTTTATGGCAAATATTAATGGAGTTGTCCGCTATGGAAAATTAGAGGGGCCTCCAAGACATAAACTAGATTACAAAACTATCCTCCTGCTAGTGATCAGTGATAATCTGTGGTGGAACTCGTTTAGTTCCCCTACAGTGACACCATAGGGGAAATTAGGTATTACACAGTTCTCATAGTGCTGTCCAAGAAATGTACAGTTTTTCTGGTTCCTCCAGAGTATATACCCTGATTCACCGAAAATAAGACTTACCCTAAAAATAAGCCCCATTCTTATTTTTTGGAATTTTTAGGGAGGCTTGAAATATAAGCCCTGCCCTAAAAATAAGCCCAAGCTGCATTACATTTAAAAAAAAAAGAATACATTACCTAGCAGGCTCGGTCCAGGTCCCTTCCACTGTTTTCCGAAGCTTCAACGTGCTTCTGCATTCCTCGGCCGCCCACAGAAGATCACTTCCTGGTTACGGGATTCGTAAATCTCGCCTCCAGGAAGCGGTTGCTCTTGTTGGTTTTCAAGGGCTGCTCAGCCAAGCAATGCAGCACTCAATGAACCAATGTGATGGCTGTGATTGGTTCTTCGACTGCTGCTCAGCCAATCAATGCAGCGCTCGATGAACCAAACACAGCCATCCCATTGTGGAGGCGGTATTTATGTATTGGACAATCAATGCCGCAGCTCAGACAATTTATAAATCCTGCCTCCACAATGCGATGGCTGTGATTGGTTTATCGAGGGCTGCATTGATTGACTGAGCAGCATTCGAGAACCAATCAGAGCCATCGCTTCCTGGAGGAGGGATTTACGAATCCCATAACCAGGAAGTGATCTTCTGTGGGCGGCCAAGGACTGCAAGAAGCGTATAGGAGCTCCGGAGTACAGAGAGAGGGACGTGGACTAAGCCTGCTAGGTAAGTATAATAAGACATCCCCCAAACATAAGACCTAGTGCCTCTTTTTGGGCAAAAATTAATATAAGACAGGGTCTTATTTTTGGGGAAACACAATATGTGGCAGGTCAAGGTATGCCGTTGCAAGATGCAGAATATAATGCAGCAGATGAAGCATCCAAAGTATACAATATTTATTCAAAAGCGTGGTAATAAAAGTAAAGAATAAAATAGTAATAAGTAAGCAATTGAACTTTCCCTCTCAACTCTAGAAACAATGTATAAATAACTATAACATAGTAATACCTTCAAAGCAACACTTTAGTGATGTCACTATGGTTTCATGCAAATACAGATATTGCACACAATTTTCAGTTTCTCTTTGGAGGTTTAGCCTTTGTGACCTCGTAGATGTTTTGTTATCTCCCCTTGCAAAATATCTCAGCCCCGAAACTAGAAGATCTCGATGCTCCCTGCCCTAACTTTCAGCAGCTCGGGTGTTACCCAATGTACCTTACAGTTCACGCTCATTCTACACTTGTGATTAGAAATTATTATAGCAGGCCTGCTGGGTAGGTAATACCTGTCTGTGTTGGTGTGCACACCTACAGTCCGTTGAGAAGCCAACCCCATAGTTCATTGCGCAAGAGCTATAGCTTCCACTGACTCCAGAAATCCCACAGCATTGCCTAGGTGTCAGGAGTGCTATTTTCCACTCCTCTCTCCATTCTTCAGCCAATTCTGCTCTGTTTTCCCTATGTCCGGGCAGTAGTGATACTCGCAACCAGTAGCTTCCGTGAGTTAAAAGTTACCTCTTTCATATCAGTATATCTTCCAATTTTTTGCACATCTCTTCAGTCCGTCCCTATCGAAAAATTAACCCCTTGAGGTCAGTCTCTTACAAATACACCGAATGGTCATCTTATTAGAAACAACAGACCTTTAACAATTGGGACTTCCCCATATGGACCTTAGACTTGTGACTCCGGAGTGCAGAATAAAATCAGGTGACACATTTTCTGTGGATCAGTTTTAGTGTGAATCCACATTAGAATAGAAAATTACAGCGATCTGAGCAAATTCCATTAAGTCATGGTCATCATGAAAGACAAGCTTGGGCCAGGATTTCACTGCCAACCTTGTGGGGTTTCATGTACAGTGGTGTGGAGAGTATAACAAGAACGGCAAAATGAAAGATAGCGTGCATAATCACTGTAGACATAATAATCACAAATACTTAAAGGGATTTTCCAAGACTAAGATATTGATGATCTATCCTCAGATTAGGAAATCAATACCAAATAGGTGGAGTTAGCTGCTTGGGACCTCCACTGATCAGCCTTTTGAAGTAGCTGTCGACGCTTCAGTGAATATCAGATATTGTGCCATACAATGTATAGCAGCTGTATCTGGTATAAGAACTGACTTCCACTCACCTGAATGAGACCAAGCTGCTCTCAGGCCTTGTGATTGATGAACGTGACGTCACTGGCCTCAGAAATAGCAGGGTATGATGCAGCAGAATGAGTTACAAAACCCCCACAATATTTAAGGATAAAGCAACGCAAGAGTAACAGTATAACAACAAGTAAGCAATTAAACTCGCACGGCTCAATGGCTTGGCACTAGCATCATAGAATCATAGAATGGTAAAGTTGGAAGTGACCTCCAGGGTCATCAGGTCCAACTCCCTGCTCAGTGGAGGATTCACTAAATCATCCCAGACAGATATTTGTCCAGCCTTTGTTTGAAGACTTCCATTGAAGGAGAAGTCACCACCTCCTGTGGTAACCTGTTCCACTCATTGATCCCCCTCACTGTCAGAAAGTTTTTTCTAACATCTAATTTGTGTCTCCTCCCTTTCAGTTTCATCCCATTGCTTCTAGTCTTTCTTTGTGCAAATGAGAATAGGGCTGATCCCTCTACACTGTGACAACCCTTCAGATATTTGTAGACAGCTATTAAGTCTTCTCTCAGCCTTCTTTTTTGCAAGCTAAACATTCCCAGATCCTTTAACCGTTCCTCATAGGACATGATTTGCAGACCGCTCACCATCTTGGTAACTCTTCTCTGAACTTGCTCCAGTTTGTCTGGGTCTTTTTTAAAGTGGGGGGCACTGGACACAGTATTTCAGATGAGGTCTGACTACGGAAGAGTAGAGGGGGATGCTTCTCTTAATACATCCCAGAACTGTGTTTGCACATGAGTCAACAATGTGATGCAGCAGCCAAAAAGGCAGTCTATGATCTATTAGTATACCCAAGTCTTTTTCACATGTGCTGTTGCTTAGCCGAATTCCTCTCATTCTGTATGTGATTTTTTTCATTTTTCTTGCCCAGATGTAGGACTTTGCATTTCTTCTTGTTAACTACTAGAGATGAGCGAGCACCAAAATGCTCGGGTGCTCGTTACTCGAGACGAACTTTTCGCGATGCTCGAGGGTTCGTTTCGAGTAATGAACCCCATTGAAGTCAATGGGCGACCCGAGCATTTTTGTATATCGCCGATGCTCGCTAAGGTTTTCGTTTGTGAAAATCTGGGCAATTCAAGAAAGTGATGGGAACGACACAGCAACGGATAAAGCAGGCGAGGGGCAACATGTTGGGCTGCATCTCAAGTTCCCAGGTCCCACTATTAAGCCACAATAGCGGAAGAGTGGGCCCCCTCCCCCTCCCAACAACTTTTACTTCTGAAAAGCCCTCACTAGCAATGCATACCTTAGCTAAGCACCACACTACCTCCAACAAAGCACAATCACTGCCTGCATGACACTCCGCTGCCACTTCTCCTGGGTTACATGCTGACCAAATCCCCCCCCACGACCCAGTGTCCACAGCGCACACCAAACTGTCCCTGCCCAGCCTTCAGCTGCCCTCATGCCACGCCACCCTCATGTCTATTTATAAGTGCGTCTGCCAGAGGAAAAGCAGGCACACACTGCAGAGGGTTGGCACGGCTAGTCAGCGACCCTCTTTAAAAGGGGCGGGGCGATAGTCCACAATGCTGTACAGAAGCAATGAGAAATGCAATCCTGTGCCACCTCCATCTGGAGCTGCACATGTGGGCATAGCAATGGGGAACCTATGTGCCACACACTATTCATTCTGTCAAGGTGTCTGCATGCCCCAGTCAGACCGCGTTTTTTTATAAATAGTCACAGGCAGGTACAACTCCGCAATGGGAATTTCGTGTGCACCCACAGCATGGGTGGCTCCCTGGAACCCACCGGCTGTACATAAATGTATCCCATTGCAGTGCCCTGGACAGCAGAGCTAACGTCAGATTAAATGCATTCCAGTCAGACTGGGGTTCTTTAGAAGTGGACACATGCAGTTACAACTCCCTGTGCACCCACAGCATGGGTGGCTCCCTGGAACCCACCGGCGGTAGATAAATATATCCCATTGCATTGCCTATCACAGCTGAGGTAATAAATTCATGTTTAATGCAGGTGGGCTTCGGCCCACACTGCATGCCCCAGTCAGACTGGGGTTCTTTAGAAGTGGACACATGCAGTTACAACTCCCTGTGCACCCACAGCATGGGTGGCTCCCTGGAACCCACCGGCGGTACATAAATATATCCCATTGCAGTGCCCAACACAGCTGATATTACGTGAGCTGTAATGCAGGTGGGCAAAAAATTAATTTGATTACACTGTAGGCGAGGGCCCCCAAAAATTGGTGTACCAACAGTACTAATGTACCTGAGAAAAATTGCCCATGCCCAACCAAGAGGGCAGGTGAAACCCATTAATCGCTTTGGTTAATGTGGCTTAATTGGTAACTAGGCCTGGAGGCAGCCCAGTAAAAATAAAAATTGGTTGAGGTGAAAGTTTCAACGCTTTAATGAGCATTGAAACGTATAAAAATTGTTTAGAAAAATTATATGACTGAGCCTTGTGGGCCTAAGAAAAATTGCCCGTTCGGCGTGATTATGTGAGGTTTCAGGAGGAGGAGCAGGCGGAGGAGGAGGAATATTATACACAGATAGATGAAGCAAAAAGGTCCCCGTTTTGGATGGTGATAGAGAACGTAGCTTCCATCCGCGGGTGCAGCCTACGTATTGTTTAGGTATCGCTGCTGTCCGCTGGTGGAGAAGAGAAGTCTGGGGAAATCCAGGCTTTGTTCATCTTGATGAGTGTAAGCCTGTCGGCACTGTCGGTTGACAGGTGGGTACGCTTATCCGTGATGATTCCCCCAGCCACACTAAACACACTCTCTGACAAGACGCTAGCCGCAGGACAAGCAAGCACCTCCAGGGCATACAGCGCGAGTTCAGGCCACGTGTCCAGCTTCGACACCCAGTAGTTGTAGGGGGCAGAGGCGTCACCGAGGATGGTCGTGCGATCGGCTACATACTCCCTCACCATCCTTTTACAGTGCTCCCGCCAACTCAGCCTTGACAGGGGATCGGTGACACAGTCTTGCTGGGGAGCCATAAAGCTGTCAAAGGCCTTAGAGAGTGTTCCCCTGCCTGCGCTGTACATGCTGCCTGATCTCTGCACCTCCTCTGCTACCTGGGCCGCGGAAATGCGCCTTCGGCCACTAGCGCTGTCGGATGGGAAGTTTACCATCAGTTTGTCCAGCGCCCTGTGGTATAGCATCATTCTCGAACCCCTTTCCTCTTCGGGAATGAGAGTGGAAAGGCTCTCCTTATACCGTGGGTCGAGCAGTGTGTACACCCAGTAATCCATAGTGGCCAGAATGCGTGTAACGCGAGGGTCACGAGAAAGGCATCCTAACATGAAGTCAGCCATGTGTGCCAGGGTACCTGTACGCAACACATGGCTGTCCTCACTCGGAAGATCACTTTCAGGATCCTCCTCCTCCTCCTCCTCTGGCCATACACGCTGAAAGGATGACAGGCAAGCTGCATCTGTACCCTCAGCCTTGGGCCAAGCTGTCTCTTCCCCCTCCTCCTCATGCTCCTTCCCCTCCTCCTCCTCCTCTGGCCATACACGCTGAAAGGATGACAGGCAAGCAGCATCTGTCCCCTCAGCAGTGGGCCAAGCTGTCTCTTCCCCCTCCTCCTCATGCTCCTCCCCCTCCTCCTCAACGCGCTGAGATATAGACATGAGGTTGCTCTGACTATCCAGCGACATACTGTCTTCCCCCGCCTCCGTTTCCGATTCCAAAGCGTCTGCCTTTATGCTTTGCAGGGAACTTCTCAAGAGGCATAGCAGAGGAATGGTGACGCTAATGATTGCAGCATCCCCGCTCACCATCTGGGTAGACTCCTCAAAGTTTCCAAGGACCTGGCAGATGTCTGCCAACCAGGCCCACTCTTCTGTAAATAATTGAGGAGGCTGACTCCCACTACGCTGCCCATGTTGGAGTTGGTATTCCACAATAGCTCTACGCTGCTCATAGAGCCTGGCCAACATGTGGAGCGTAGAGTTCCACTGTGTGGGCACGTCGCACAGCAATCGGTGCAGTGGCAGATGAAACCGATGTTGCAGTGTCCGCAGGGTGGCAGCGTGCGTGTGGGACTTGCGGAAATGTGCGCAGAGCTGGCGCACCTTTCCGAGCAGGTATGACAAGTGTGGGTAGCTTTTCAGAAAGCGCTGAACCACCGAATTAAAGACATGGGCCAGGCATGGCACGTGCGTGAGGCTGCCGAGCTGCAGAGCCGCCACCAGGTTACGGCCGTTGTCACACACGACCATGCCCGGTTGGAGGCTCAGCGGCACAAGCCAGCGGTCGGTCTGCTCTGTCAGACCCTGCAGCAGTTTGTGGGCCGTCTGACTCTTCTGTCCTAAGCTGTGTAGTTTCAGCACGGCCTGCTGACGCTTGCCCACCGCTGTGCTGCCACGCCGCGTGACACCGACTGCTGGCGACGTGCTGCTGCTGACACATCTTGATTGCGAGACAGAGGTTGCATAGGAGGAGGGTGGTTTAGTGGAGGAAGCATACACCGCCGCAGATACCACCACCGACCTGGGGCACGCAATTCGGGGGGTGGGTAGGACGTGAGCGGTCCCAGGCTCTGACTCTGTCCCAGCCTCCACTAAATTCACCCAATGTGCCGTCAGGGAGATATAGTGGCCCTGCCCGCCTGTGCTTGTCCACGTGTCGGTTGTTAAGTGGACTTTGGCAGTAACCGCGTTGGTGAGGGTGCGTACAATGTTGCGGGAGACGTGGTCGTGCAGGCCTGGGACGGCACATCGGGAAAGGTAGTGGCGACTGGGAACTGAGTAGCGCGGGGCCGCCGCCGCCATCATCTCCAGGCTGATCAATTTGGCAATGTGCACGTTTAACGCTTGAGCGTGCGGGTGCGTGGCGGAGTACTTGCGCTTGCGCTCAAACAGTGGCGCTAGCGACGTCTGGACGCTGCGCTGAGAGACATTGCTGGATGGGGCCGAGGACAGCGGAGGTGAGGGTGTGGGTGCAGGCCAGGAGACGGTAGTGCCTGTGCCCTGAGAGGGGGGTTGGATGTCAGTGGCAGGTTGGGGCACAGGGGGAGAGGCAGTGGTGCAAACCGGAGGCGGTGAACGGCCTTCGTCCCACCTTGTGGGGTGCTTGGCCATCATATGCCTGCGCATGCTGGTGGTGGTGCGTCCCCAGCTGATCTTGGCGCGACAAAGGTTGCACACCACTGTTCGTCGGTCGTCAGGCGTCTCTGTGAAAAACTGCCACACTGTAGAGCACCTTGACCTCTGCAGGGTGGCATGGCGCGAGGGGGCGCTTTGGGAAACAGTTGGTGGATTATTCGGTCTGGCCCTGCCTCTACCCCTGGCCACCGCACTGGCTCGGCCTGTGCCCACACCCTGACTTGGGCCTCCGCGTCCTCGGCCGCGTCCACGTCCTCTAGGCCTACCCCTACCCCTCAGCATGCTGTATTACCAGTAATGCAGAAACAGAACGCTGTAATTAAATGTGCCGCTTATTGGCCTGTGGTTGGAGGCTGACTTCGCTTACGGAACGCCAGGAAATCATTTGGCGCAAGCCTGCTGTAACACTTAGCTGGCTGCGTATGATTTTGTAGAACTACTACACTCAGCACACACAGACCCAGAACACTAAGCACAGTGACAGGCAGGCCAAATAGATTTTTTGCCCAATATTTTTTAGAAAAGGCCCACTGCCTATATTCAATCAATAATATGTCTTCTGTCCCTGCCTCCACACTTCTGTCCCTGGACTATGTCACAGAACTGCAGAGTGTTGCACTGTTAACTGCAACACAGCGGTGATTTCAGAGCCCAGACAGAGCCAGGAAATAATTTGGCGCAAGCCTGCTGTAACACTTAGCTGGCTGCGTATGATTTTGTAGAACTACTACACCCAGCACACACAGACCCAGAACACTGAGCACAGTGACAGGCAGGCCAAATAGATTTTTTGCCCAATATTTTTTAGAAAAGGCCCACTGCCTATATTCAATCAATAATATGTCTTCTGTCCCTGCCTCCACACTTCTGTCCCTGGAGTATTACTGCAGGGTGCAATGCTCTGCACGGCCGATATACCAAAAAAAAAAAATGTACAACACTGCAAAAAGCAGCCTCCACAGTACTGCACACAGTTAGATGTGGCCCTAAGAAGGACCGTTGGGGTTCTTGAAGCCTACAATAACTCCTAACACTCTCCCTGCCTAAGCACTTCTGTCCCTGGAGTATTACTGCAGGGCGCAATGCTCTGCACGGCCGATATACCAAAAAAAAAAAATGTGCAACACTGCAAAAAGCAGCCTCCACAGTGCTGCACACGGTTAGATGTGGCCCTAAGAAGGACCGTTGGGGTTCTTGAAGCCTACAATAACTCCTAACACTCTCCCTATAGCAGCTCCAACACGATAGCACTTTCCCTCAGCTATGTCAGAACGCATCTGTGGCGAGCCGCGGGAGGGGCCGATTTTTATACTCGCGTGACACCTGATCTCGCCAGCCACTCACTGCAGGGGGGTGGTATAGGGCTTGAACGTCACAGGGGGAAGTTGTAATGCCTTCCCTGTCTTTCAATTGGCCAGAAAAGCGCGCTAACGTCTCAGAGATGAAAGTGAAAGTAACCCGAACATCGCGTGGTACTCGTTACGAGTAACGAGCATCTTGAACACGCTAATACTCGAACGAGTATCAAGCTCGGACGAGTACGTTCGCTCATCTCTATTAACTACCATTCTGTTAGTCACCGACCACTGTTCAAACTTTTCTAGATCATTTTGAATACACTCTTTCTCTTTCCTAGTGTTAGCTATCCCTCCTAGCTTTGTTTCGTTGGCAAATTTGATTAGTTTCCTATTAATTTACTCCTCCAGATCATTTATAAAGCTGTTGAACCACACTGGGCCTAGGACAGAGCCTTGTAGTACCCCATTTGAGACATTCTTCCACATGGATGTGCAGCCATTTATGACCACTCTTTGAGTACGATCACTCAGCCTGTTGTGAATCCACCTAACAGTTGCCTTGTCAATCACATACTTGGTCATTTTTTCAATAAGTATGGTATGAGATACTTTGTCAAATGCTTTACCAAAGTCAAGATATAGTATATCCACTGCATTTTCCTGATCAACTCAGTCGGTGATTCTGGCATAGAATGATATTAGGTTCGTCTGGCATGACTTGTTTGTTAGAAACCCATGCTGGCTCTGGTTAATTATTGCATTTTTATCCAAGTACTTGCATACATGCTGTATAATAATTTGTTCAAAGATCCCAGTATAGAAGTCAGGCTCAAAGGCCTGTAGTTTCCTGGATCCACTTTCTTCCCTTTTTTGAAGATAAGGACAACATTTGTCCTTCTGTGACTTCTCCTGTTCTCCAGAAATTTTCAAAGATTATGGCGAGTGGTGCAGCAATTACCTCTGCTGCTTCCTTTAGTATCCCAGGATGTAATTCATCTGGACCTTGAGACTTTAATTCATTTAAGTTAGCTACGTGCTCCCTCACCATCTCTCTGCTTATAGATAGCCTGTATTATTTTATTCCCCCAATACCACAGGTAAGATCAGTTGATGTTCCATCTACTTACTGAGAGAAAACAAATACAAAATAGAAAATTAAAGGTTCAGCCTTCTCAACATCATTCTTAACCAATTCACCATTTTCATCTTGTAAGCATCCAATAGCATCTTTGACTTTTCTTTTGCTTTTGACCTACCCCCCAAATTGTTTTTTTTTTTTGCAAGCCTCAATTCATTATTAGCTTTAGCTTTTCTGACACTTGCCTTACAGTTTCTGCAGACCGCATTATATACTTCTTTAGATATCCCCCCTCTTTCCATTTAATAAACATATTTTTCTTCCTTTTTAACATGTGTGCAAGTTCTGTGTTCATCCATCCTGGACTCTTTAAATGCTTCCCATTCTTCCTTCTTTTAGGGATTGTGCTTTGAGAATCTCATTTCGCAACATTTCCCAACCTTCTTGGACATTTCTGTCTATAAGAACATCCAGCCATTGGATTCTCCCTACCCTCTTTCTGAATTCATTAAAATCTACCTTTCTGCAATCTAATCTTGAGGATTGAGTTTTCTCAGGTCTTCCTCCCCTTTTTATCCAAAATTCAAGGATAGCATGATCACTGCCTCCTAAGGTCCCAGCCACCCTTACTTCCTCAACCATTTCCTCCCTGTTGGTAAGAATTAGGTCCAAGATAGCAGTTACACTTGTTTTCTCTTCTACCTTTTGGAAGACAAAGTTGTCAGCAAGAGTAAGAATTTGTTGGATCCATTACTTTTACCTGAGAGAGATTCCCAACAAATGTTTGGATAGTTAAAATCTCCCATGATCACTATGCTGTGTTCTTTCCACTTCTAATAGCGAGGTTCTCAAATGCATTAATTAGATGTATATTATTACCCGGCCTTTCACTTCCCTTCCCATATTGTTCTAGTTTAAAGCTCTTCAATGAGTGAAGCAAGGCACCCACCAAACATATGCTTACCTGTTTTCGTAAGTTGCAACCTGTCTCTGGCAAGCAGTCCATCATATAGGTAATTCACTCCATGATCTAGAAATCCAAATCTTTGCTGATGGCACCATCAACGTAGCCAGTTGTTCACCTCTAGAATCCTGTTCCATTTTCCTATTCCATGGCCATCCACTGGAAGGATGGCTGAGAAGACCACCTATGCTCCTAGTTCCTTCACCTTCTTTCCGAGGTCTTCAGATTCTCTGCAGATAGTTGCAAGGTCCTTTTTTCCAGTGTGATTTGTCCCTACAGGTATTAGTAGGAATGGGTGGTGTTCTGTAGGACTGAAGAGTCTTGACAGCCTATCAGACACATTGTGATTTGTGCACCTGAAAGACAGCACACCTCTCATGAGGTGTCAGGTCTGCAGACAGCGGCCTCTGTTCCTCTCAATGGGGAATCCCCCACAACCACCACTCTCCTTTTCTTTTTCACAACAGCACTTTGTTTTCTCCATTCAAGAGGACTTTGTGTGCTTAGTACACAGTTTATTTTGTGGGTAAAGTCATTTCTTGTTGTACCTCTTTCTCCTCCGCTCTGTTCTTTGTGGGTAGCAACAAACTTAGGATCTTAGGATCAACAATATTTTATGCACAATACAAAATAATGTTTATACAGGATACAGTATCAATACTGCTGTGGCTAGATCTGTCCTATTAACCACTGATGCAAATCAGACAGTCTGTACTTTAGGGGTTGACGATCTACTACTAACAGCACAGTCCATTTGAAACACAGTGTTTGAATCGCAAGCAATATGTCTCTATTGTGTAGGATCACATCCCTGTGGCACCATCTCAGTTTGCAACTGGAAGCCAAATAGAAGAGTTCCAGTCTTATGCAATATAACTGTTGTTTAACCATTGGGGACCCTTAGGGTGTGTACATCTATTGTCAAGGTCGAGACTGGCCTCACTTACAATCCAAGGACAGAAACACTACTCTACCATGGTTTCTGAGAATCCTTGAAGTTGGGGTCTGTGGTACAAGCTCTCACTCTCTCGTGGAGTGTTGGTATTACTTGGCACATCCTGGGGCCTTTGGATGCCTGTGTATGGACACCATGGTAAATTGCTGTCATTCTGAAGGCCAAAGGAAGTCTGGAACGCTGCTGGATGATAGTCTAATAAAGTGGACATTCAGTATAGATCAATACATTTTGAATCTTTAATAACTAAATAATTGGCAAATCGATAAGAAACTTATTGAATATGGATTTCATGGGAGTTCAACAGTGGGGACCCTCCTCTATGAACCAGAGCAGAGAGTTACTCTGATGGTCATTCATTTTACTGGTCATTGTGCAATATTTTTTCCTGAGAAATCAGACCCACAGCTACATTTCCATATAGTTCCTCAAAGGCAATGTTTCTTAGCTCCAATCTTCCAGTATCCCCAGAAGATCCTGTTTTCAGGATTTTCTTAGTATTACACAGAGGTTTGAATTATTGTCAGTGCATCAGGAATTTCCTTAAGTGTTCTGTCTATGTGCTATCCTGAAATCATAGCCTGTTGAGTAATACTACTGTAAGGATACAGTTCTTGATTGGAAAAGACTATCTTCACACATGTATTTTACGCTTGAAGAAAATTGCATCATGTCCCATTTTAGTCCGTATTTCAGATCGAAATTGCCCATTAAAGACAATGGGATTGCATAAATACAGAGCTGTGCCACCACCTATTGTGAGGGTATATGTATATATTGCCATATGTTCTTTATGCTTTTATACCTGTATGCAAGTTCTATTCAAAGTTAAAATGAGAAAAACTTATATGTCGCCTTACATCAGATATTCCAAAAGTTTGCAAGGCTGAGAGAGATGTTTCCAGAAATTCAGAGATGATACAGAACCAGACACGAAGGCTGCGTGTACTTGGCTGTTTTCCCAGAAGCGCCATATCTAGATAACGACTGTTCAACTCCGTACATAACTTTCACTGTCTCAGGCCGGACATCCGGACTTCCCATATATGGTTATGCAGTGAATTTGAGCCAATGAGCCCATCACCCATTCCTAGTGATGAGACCAAAGGGTATAAGATCCCATGTAATCTGTAATAAAGTGCGCAGTCATGTCCCCGTGTGAGGAACTATACCAGACCTCCGTGTGTGGTGTCTCTTCTTTACCGCCGGCAGCGGGGCATTGGGGTGGGCCTGATTGGTGCTGTACGCAGAAATTTCCCTGACACTATGAGCTGCTGAATAGAGCGGTGTGGAGGTGCACACCGAAGCTCAGAATCCAAGATGGCACCCATTCCCTCTGCTGGCGCCGCCCCTCCACCAAGCACTGGCTGCGTCCTCCAGGGAAAGTAGAGTTCTGGTCCTTCTGCATCTGGACCTCATAAAATGACATGGCGGGCTGATTCGACCCATAGGCCTTGAGTTTGGCACACGTGACATACATTGAAGTTTTATTCCTATGTAAGTATTAGCATAGCATTATCTCCTCCATGGTCTCTATTATTTTCGCCATGAATGGTTCATAATAGTACAGTGAGAGTCATTTGCAACAATAAGATCACTTCATAGGTGATGCATGGATGGTTGCGATATGAAGCTGCCACTGAGACTTTAGAAACAGACACTTGGACAATATGCTGAACCATTCCCATTGTATGATGCTGAGAATGGTGGCATTGTGAGAGATTATGGAGAAAATTACAGTGACTCATTGTACTTTATGATAGAAAGGACTTGAGGACTGTGCCAGCCCGGGGTGCCATAGAACAGCCAATAAGGCGCCATGAAAATATATTAGATTTGAAGAGGAATAAAGTTGATCCCCTTCAGTATTTTATCTGAACAGAGTTTCAAAGGCTGCCGCAGACTGGTATTGGTCTGCGAAGTGTTATTCATGGGGACTCAGCGAGGGGCAGCGGAGATTAACCATTCGGGTTTTAAAGAAACTCTTTGCCTTGATTATTTCTGAGGTGCCTTTGTTCAGAAACGGCGATTGTTCAGCTTTATTAAGTTAAAAGAACCCGCATGGATAAAGGGCCAAAAAGAATCGAATAACCCAAGGGTCCATTTTTAAGCACTCCCACCATATCCTAGAAATATAAGTTCAGCATTAGGCCGCTTTCAGATGAGCGTATTATAACACACTCATAATAAGGATCCATATTACAGATGTGTTACAGATGACGTTACAACCATCATGTCATTTGTGTTTTAGGTGTATTTCATTCGTTTTTTGCCTCTGTACATTTTATTTTCTACTGGACTTTTCCCAAAAGACAATGAATGCAATAAAGAAACAAAAACACAAAAAAATAGGTCACGCTAAGAATGGCCATGAGAAATATGGCCATGTGGATATTCATACAGATTTACATTAGCTTTGTATTATGGTCCGCAAAACACAGACCAAATACAGAGCTAAAATACGCTAGACTTAAAGCAGCCTTAGGGCTAATTCACACGAATGCATTGGCGCAGCGTACTGTATACATAACATTTGTGCGCACAATACACAGTGAATAGAATCCATTGATTTCAATAGCTTCGTTCACATGAGCGTATTTTGTGCATGCATTTTGTTAGCAAAAAAAAAATATGCGCAGCATGTTCTATTTTCCTGCCTATTGTGCACAAACATAGCACATGTTAAACTTATTTAACTTAATCGCCCATTGAAATCAATGAGAGCGTGCTTGTGTGTTTTGTTGCGTGCACAAAAAATACAGTATAACACACACAGGTGCAAGCAAAAACGCAAGGCCCATCGCTCAAATGTGCAGGGCATCTTTACCACCTCTTCCTTGACCGGCGCTGTGCTCCTCATGTCACCTGCGGCAGACACCACTTCCTTGTCCTTGCCTCATGGCTGTCACCTCTGCTTGAGGGGTGTGTGTCCTTCCACCTTTCTAGTTCTCAGCCAATCTGGATTGGCTCGAGCTTATTTAAGACAAACTCCCCCATTGAAGACTACCTGAGCAGTTAATGCACTATTGTGCAAAGGTGCTAGAGTGTTCCTGTCGGATCTCAAGTTTTTTTTACTCATGCTTGACCTACTTGGCTTTCTTGGTTTCTCTTGTCCTGACTGTGGCTTGCCTATTTTGAAAGTAACCCACAATAATGTTGTATTACATCACCCTTTCACATCACAGTTCACAAAGTAACAAGTCAACACCTTATAATGAACTGTTCTTTTGAACTAGACACATGTCCTTGTATTTGTACTCCAGACGTACTCCAGTTTATGTACCAAGTGTATTCTTTTCAAGGTTTCACTTTCTCACTTTAATTATTTTATCTTACATCACTGAATTCTCTATGAAATGCTCATTAATGTGCACACACCATAACCTTACTATGTTTCGCTAAGAAATGCTTGTTGAATTATGATTGTATTTTGACGGGGTGAGGCTTCTGACCATGTTGAGGATTTTGCTAAACAAACTATGCAATAATAAAACTCTTCAGAACAGCTTGGAAACATCACTTCAGTGTTTCTCAATGTATTCTTCTCCGATGCATCAAATAATATTAGGCATATCTGATTGATAAGGCTATGATACTAGAGATGAGCGAACGTACTCGTCCGAGCTTGATACTCGTTCGAGTATTAGCGTGTTCGAGATGCTCGTTACTAGAGGCGAGCACCACGCGATGTTCGAGTTACTTTTGACTTTCATCTCTGAGACGTTAACGCGCTTTTCTGGCCAATAGAAAGACAGGGAAGGCATTACAACTTCCGCCTGCGACGTTCAAGCCCTATACCACCCCCCTGCAGTGAGTGGCTGGCGAGATCAGGTATCACCCGAGTATATAAATCGGCCCTTCCCGCGGCTCGCCACAGATGCATTCTGACAGAGATCAGGGAAAGTGCTGCTGGTGCCGGAGCTGCTATAGGGAGAGTGTTAGGAGTATTTTAGGCTTCAAGAACCCCAACGGTCCTTCTTAGGGCCACATCTGACCGTGTGCAGTACTGTTGAGGCTGCTTTTTGCAGTGTTGCACATTTTTTTTTTGTATATCGGCCGTGCAGAGCATTGCGTCCAGAGCATTGCGTCCTGCAGTAATTTTACATAGTCCAGGGCCAGTAGTGGTGGTGAGGCAGGGACAGTGAAAGACATATACAGTCTATATAGGCAGTGGGCTTTTCCAAAAAAATTTGGGAAAAAAAATCTATTTGGGCTGCCTGTGACCGTCCTGACTGTACTGCGTCTCTGCTGGGGGTAGTTGTCCTAATTCATATGCAGCCAGCTAAGTGTTACAGCAGGCTTGCGCAAAATTCTTTCCTGGCTCTGCGTTGCCTCTTACATCACCGCTGTCATCCTGTCCAGAGTGAAACAGTCTGCAGTAATTTTACATAGTCCAGGGCCAGTAGTGGTGGTAAGGCAGTGACAGTGAAAGACATATACAGTCTATATAGGCAGTGGGATTTTCCAAAAAAATTGGGAAAAAAAATCTATTTGGGCTGCCTGTGACCGTCCTGACTGTACTGCGTCTCTGCTGGGGGTAGTTGTCCTTGACAGAATGAATAGTGTGTGGCACATAGGTTCCCCATTGCTATGCCCACGTGTGCAGCTCCTGATGGCGGTGGCACAGGATTATATTTCTCATTGCTTCTGTACAGCATTGTGGGCTATTGCCCCGCCCCTTTTAAAGAGGGTCGCTGCCTAGCCGTGCCAACCCTCTGCAGTGTGTGCCTGCGGTTCCTCCTCATGGCAGATGCACTTATAAATAGACATGAGGGTGGTGTGGCATGAGGGCAGCTGAAGGCTGCGCAGGGACACTTTGGTGTGCGCTGTGGACACTGGGTTGTGCGGGGGGCGGGGGGGGGGGTTGGGCAGCATGTAACCCAGGAGAAGTGGCAGCGGAGTGTCATGTAGGCAGTGATTGTGCTTTGTTGGAGGTAGTGTGGCGCTTAGCTAAGGTATGCATTGCTAATGAGGGCTTTTTAGAAGTAAAAATTGTTGGGAGGGGGGGGGCCCACTCTTGCCGCTATTGTGGCTTAATAGTGGGACCTGGGAACTTGAGATGCAGCCCAACACATAGCCGCTCGCCTGCCCTATCCGTTGCTGTGTCGTTCCCATCACTTTCTTGAATTGCCCAGATTTTCACAAATGGAAACCTTAGCGAGCATCGGCGATATACAAAAATGCTCGGGTCGCCAATTGACTTCAATGGGGTTTGTTACTCGAAACGAACCCTCGAGCATCGCGAAAATTTCGTCCCGAGTAACGAGCACCCGAGCATTTTGGTGCTCGCTCATCTCTATATGATACCCCTTGAGTATTACCTAAATTAAATGATGACTCCAACAGTATTGACTACAATTCTTCTGTCTGCTGCTAGTCCGTCAGGTATTAAGAGAACCAATGAGACAGAATCAAGAAAGAGAGAGACCTGTACAAGTGCCACCATATGCAAAACTGGAAGTCAGAGTCCATGTGTGCAAGCAGAGGAGAGCGGATAGACAAGAATAAGAAAGCAAAAGAATAGTTCAGCTCAAGTGAACCAAAGAGAGAGTGGGCCAACATAGAGAAAATCGTAAGACCG
Organism: Eleutherodactylus coqui; assembly: GCF_035609145.1. Classification (NCBI taxonomy): domain Eukaryota; kingdom Metazoa; phylum Chordata; class Amphibia; order Anura; family Eleutherodactylidae; genus Eleutherodactylus; species Eleutherodactylus coqui. The sequence continues at coordinate 53,900,995 of NC_089839.1, forward strand.
AATAAATGAGTGAGCTTTCATCATTGATCCTTTAGCCCTTGAGAAAGCGGAGATCTTATGGCAGAGAGAGACTTAAGTGTTATTCCATGTACTTTTGGTGTGAATTTGGAGTTACGCAAGGTGTGCAAGATGTATGGAAAGAGACTGTGAAGCAGCCAGATGTATGGAAAGAGACTGTGAAGCAGTCAGATGTATGAAAACAGACTGTGAAGCAGCCAGATGTATGGAAAGAGACTGTGAAGCAGCCAGATGTATGAAAAGAGACTGTGAAGCAGTCAGATGTATGGAAAAAAAACTGTGAAGCAGTCAGATGTATGGTTGGCAGGGCCAATCCAAGAAAAGACTGAGTTTCAGAGCCAGTGGTGACTTGAGGAGTGACAAAAGATATCCTTTTGGGCAATAAGCCCAGCTGTAAAAGACTCTTTCAGCGTGAGATCAAAACTGGTACTCAGGCTACTGTTAGTTATTGGACATAAGGATTATTGCCGAAAGGGCGATTCCATTTTGAGTCGAATTTTTGGGGTGATGTATTACATAGTTAATGGTAACTGAAATTGGCAAGTCATAAAATATATCTTTACGTATAGTGTACAGGTCTCTGAACAGTCCCTGACCGTCACTGACATTCAGGGTCAGATAAGAAAACATTAGCTGATGAACCCATTTCCATCTATCATTTGCTTCGTATTGGGAAATTGGTAGTTGAATGTAATGTTTAAATTTTGTGCCATCCTTTGGAGAGCAAAAGCGGACTCTTTTGTAGAATGTTAGGCAATGTTTAACTACTCAACCCTCCTACAGAGTCATGAAATGTAATTATTATTTCTGTTTAGTAAAAGTTTAATTTATTGCATTAAACGGCTTCCGTCTACAGCTCCATCGTACATAATCCCGCAAGCACTTTACACAGACAACCCTTTTAACTAATGGCGCTACACCAAAGTAGTAAAACCTCTCTGCCTCTTTACTGTAACTAAACATGCCATAGGAGGACATTTAAAAAAAACAAGTATCAGACTTTTAAAAAGTTTCATAAAACCTAGCAGAAAAATTAAACACTGCTTCTATTTTCACAATTTTTGACAATCCATTTAGGACAAAGGGACTATCAACAAGGGATACAGAGGTAGGATTAGCACCCAGATCCTGAAACCCTATTAAAGATTTTGCATTGGGCCTAAGGATGTTTAAGTTATACCTCTGGCATAAAGCATGGAGAAACAATATGTGATATAAAGGAGTTATCCAATACAGTTCAAGTCTGTTGGTGCCAGCATCTCCACTTCTGGCACAGCCCCAACACTCGGACATTCTGCACTCTCATTGTTGGTGATGTCATGGCAGGTGACTGGCTCATATCAATAACTAAGCCAACCCCATTCTCTGTCAACCGAAGCAGGGATCGGCTGAGCGGGCAGGAGAGGTCAGACAACCTAGACATCTGAGTTCATGGATACAGGACGGTTCCAGATTACACAGTAATGGATGGGCTTGGTGCAGTTTTGATCACACACATTGCCCACTAAGTAATGAACATGGAAGGGTGATGTAATATGCCACGGCCATATATTAAGTCCAGAAATCTTGCTTATTATCAGTTTAATGAACTGCAAAGACATGTAATGACAAGGCACTTTTGCTCACCAGCGTATCAATCCTTAGCAGAGAGCAATGTTGTGGCAAAGGTTGTACAGTGAAGCTGGCCTCGTCTCACCCCCGACAGGAGGAATTGGAAATACCTTAGGACTCACTTCTTTATGTCTGTGTCGCTACCTTGTCGAGTTAGATCTGGGACATAGTCCAGAAAGAACAGAGCTCTGAATTGGAACTTTAGAACACCGAAATGGAATCTCTCCACAGAGGTGTTGTGATAAGTGTCTGATTTCAGCAGCAGTACTTCTTCTCTGGCCTTAGGCCCTTCGCCTCCCGATTCCTGCTACAAGAGAGTCTACCTCCAGCATCATTGCACATCCCTTTGTAAAAGGGACAGTCATGTCCTATTCCCTACTCATACACATATATATATAAAACATTAAAATATTATGGAAGGCAAAGGGGTATCAGCTGTGACAGAGAAGGAGATTCATTTAGCAATTGAAGTAAGCCGAACAGCCGCCCCTACAATGACGTCACCCATAATGAAGGGCGAGAGGAAGACCATGTCACTCTATGGCAGAACTGAACCAGAAGTGGAAATGCCAGCAATGCTGGACCCGAACTGGATCTAGTGTTTTCCTTCCGAATAACCCTTTTAAGGCAAATTACTGAGGGCCTCAGTCCCCACCTAAATTACCTCAATTCAGATGCCTTTGGCGTTTCTTAATCATTTTCTACGTCTTGAACTGGATCTATGCAAAATCAGGCAAAAACAAAATGACTCACTCACAAGAACACAAACTCACAATAACACAAACTATAGGAGAAACAAACAACAATAATTGAAACTACGTCACACTGAACACTTACTGCTTCTTGATGCAAAAATACCCACATTTTGTATTAGTATGCCATTTAGGCACACTGTGACCTACATAGTTAATCGCTTATTAGTGTACTAAACTGCGCTCCCATGCGGGCCTATTGAATGGATAATGAGAAAGGCTTTACAGCAGTTTTCATAGCACTAAAAAGTCAGGGGTGAAAGCGTTTAGTACAAGAAAAGACATAATCAGCAAACATGAACAGAAGATACTCCCACACACTGTTAGGTCCCTGGTGATGTGCAATATATTATCAGAGCTACATTAAGGTATGAGATCAGATCGCAAGGACAAGGCACCTATACTGCACCACGAGCAATGCAAGATACATAACACAATCATAGTACAGTACATTCATTAGAATAGTAATGACAATAATATCATAACGTGCAATAACACTAGTCAACAGTGAAAATCTTTCCGACTTGAAAATGGGTATTTCTTAATCATTTCTTCATGGAAGAAACGAAAATGACATTGAAAACTTTAAGTTAGCTCTTGGCTCTGAGATGTAGCCCATTTAAGTTAGAGTTATTGCAATACTGTTGGGCATGCAGTTGGGATACACTGCTGTGTTCCGGCAGTGGGAGAGTCGGGATAGGTCTTCTCACTACAAGATAAAAGTCTGGCCCCCAAGGGGAAATCTCTACCCCGGAGAAACAAAAGTCCACCATGATCCTCTGGTAGAAGCAAGCAAAATTATTTTGCCCCTTTACACATAAAACTTGGACTCATGAAGAACTTTGTAAAGGGGATGAGAAGCTTTTCAGTATCTCAGAAGACAATTTCCACAGCTCAGTGATGCTAAAGTTAAAGAAGGCATCTTCATTGGCCTGCAGATTAGTCATCTTTTTAAAGATAGAAACTTTAAGCAAGTTCTTCAAGGTCATGAGAAAGCAGCATGGGAGGCATGTAAAGATGTTGTGCATGGCTTCCTGGGAAATCCAAGAGTTGACAACTATGTTGGGATTGAGAATAAACTTCCAGGAAAGTACCATCAATTAGGTTACAACATGTCACTCATACATTTCCTACATTATCTCCCTGACAACGGCGGTGCCGCGAATGACGAACATGGAGAGCGATTCCATCAGGATGTATCGAAAATGGAACGACGGTATCAGGGAAAATGGAAGGCTTCTCTGCTTGTGCACTACTTGGTCAGTGACAAGAGACGCCCCAGAAGAGGAGTACAAGCGACTAGCAAAGAGAATCCGTTCACGTGATTAAGCCCTTTAATTTGAATTTAGTGTATCTATAAAACAAAATATAATGTCACATTCATTTTCCTCGACTCAAAATAAGGGTAGTTTAGTTATTTTGAGGAAAGAAAGAACTTCTATTTTTTTAGTATTTTAATTTGAGATTAGTATATCTTAAAAACCAGAGGTAATAAACAAAATCTCAAACAAAAAAAATGTCAAAGTGTATTTTTGTTTTCCAGTGTAATCCATAGACCTGAAGGGTAATTCAAAGTCATCTGGAATATTACCAGAACAAAAAGAGCTACAAGTAGGAAACTTTGTAGAACACTTAGGCCTCATGTCCACGGGGAAAATCAGGCCCGCCGTGGATTCTTCATGTAGAATCCGTAGCGGGTCCCTCCTGCCCCGCGGACATGAGGCCTAAAAATCAGAATAAACTCACCTACTCCGGACGATGCGGATCTTCCTTCCTTTGTGGCCGGATCTTCTTTCTTCGGCCCGGTGGATGTGCTCGGCACGCGAGCAGCGCGCCGCGCGCATGTGCCGGGCACATCCGCCGGGCCTGAGAAAGAAGATCCGGCCGCGAAGAAGGGAAGAGCCGCATAGTCCGGAGCAGGTGAGTTTAATTCTGGTACGGGTCTCCCGCGGATCCAGAAGGCTTCCATAGGCTTCAATAGAAGCCTGCGGGAGCTGTCTCTGCGGGAGACCCGCACGAAAATGGAGCATGTCCATTTTCTTCCCGCACGCGGATCTCCGCCTGACGGGGAAAATGACATCCGCAGGTATTTAACTACCTGCGGGTGTTCAATGCATCCCTACGGGCACGCGGATCCGCGTGCGGGAGAAACGCTGTGGATTTTAAGCCCGTGGACATGAGGCCTTAGATGGCTGGGGAAAACTTTTTGGCACTGTGGTGGTGCTTGTTGGCCATCTTGAAGAAAGCCGAAGAAACTTCATTGAAAAGGGGGTTAAGGAATACATGTTTTGAGGGTAGAACTTCATCAGAAATTGGTAGATGCAGTCATTTTGTTCAATATCTGCAACTATTTTTGAGTTATAGATGATGTCATGTTACATATTAATAAAGTTGTTACACTGAATTTTGTGACATTGAAAATACTAATTGCATATTTTTTTTTCAGATTTAAGAAGATGCTGTTAACAATTCAGGATAGAATTGAGGTCATCTTGATGGTCGGTAACAGAAGTTCATATGAGGTGGCCAAACTTTCAATCAAGAACTCCAGGAAGACGGCCAGTGAGTGCAGGGACTGTCAGGAGACAGATTCACAAGTACAGGAAAACTGCTGGTGTTCAGGACAAACAGAGAACTACACGTCCGAACAGTGTTTCTGATCCCAGGCGTTGACAGCTGTGCTAGCTGTTTCCACAAAGTGTCCACAGAGAAGCACCAGGAGACTGGCACTGGAGCTTGGTGTGAAGATCCTCAAGGCATGCAAGTGGCCTCCATACCAAGTTCTCAGTTTGTCCTGGACACTACTAGTTTCCCTCAACTTCGGAATCAGTTTCCTGACACTTCATACACTCACTCACTATTATTATAGCCATGACAGCCACACTGCCTCCATAACATTTATAGCCACAGCTCTCCAGTGAAAGTCAGAGAACCTTAGTTACCCCATAATAGAAACAGAGTGCACTTATAACACAACAATACTGACAGCCATGGCGGCCCCATAACAGTTACAGTTCCCCTATAACATCGAAACCCATATTACCTCATAACACAGACCTGCAGCGCTCTTTTCATAAAATTGACAGCCAGTTTATCCTCAACCCACAAACATCCACAGTACTCCCATAACAGTGAGAGTCACAGTGCCCCATAGCAGAGACAACCAGAGTACCATTATAACGAAGCCGTCAACGGTACCTCCATAATAGTAGAGGGGAATTTGTGATAGTGCCAGTATTATCATCTTATTTAATTGCCCCAAAGTGGCCCAAAACAAAACCCACCCTACAAAGCTGGAGTGACACAAGGCAGTTGTCGACCACTCACCTTTCCAAATGTATGAGAAGCAGGGGCCGCCCTTATCACCCTGCGTATAATATATTATTTTTGCCTTTCTGATATATAACTTGTTTTGCTATGGCGGTTAATTATTGCACATATGTGGGATTAATGGCAATACTAAAAGCTCAGACCAAAATATGGATCCAATCAAGCGAGCCATGATGGATTCCCCCATTTATGACCTGTGCCATGTAAATTAAAGAGCTTGTTAGAAACAACCTTCACTTGTCCCGGCTTCAGTACAATTGATTCTCATAAATAACCGTCTCCAGACATAAGACAGAGCGATATATTAAAATCAATGGCGTCACAACGTGTTTATTACCGAATTTCAAGCTTCCTTTATCAATGTCCTGATATACCCCAAATACCCAAGTCTCTGTCCTACAAGAGGGGGCAATTTAGATCATAGGGAAGTCACAGTCCCTGCAGCAGCTGTTCTCCCTGCTGGTGCAGGACATGAAAAGTCTATAAATGCCGGTAAAAAGATCAAAGGGGTCGTCTTACAATTAAATATTACATTTCTCCACTAGATGATGCAAAACATAATACCCTATTTTTCAGACTATATAATGCTCCTGGGTTTGGACAACAGAAAATAAGATAAAAATATGTCATTCTAGTTAAAACTTTCCTGGTGGTCTAAAGAAGAGGAGGGTTTAGTTTCAAGTGAACGTGGATAGCTGCGGTGGCCCTAATAGTAATCATGCCCCCTCTCAGTAGCCCTACATTAATTGTAGCCCTCTCAGTGCCCCCAGTAGTAACAGGGACCCTCTAGTGGTAATAGTAGTCCCCAGCAGTCCCAGTGGTAATAGTGGTCTCAGTAATAATAGTGGAAACAATGAGGGACGGTGCTCCACCTGCCGAAATGCAGTTATTTAGTTACAAAATTGAATGACAAAAGGACTTACCCAGTGTAGGTGGATGGATCCCTGAAAAGGACCCCCCACCTAACACCTCCACGTCCTGGTTGGCGTTGAATAAATAGTAAGATCTCCTCTCTCCAATCCAAAAATTATTGACATGGATGCACAGGAGCAAGCACGGATCTGTCGCCTCCCCCAATGGGGGTGCGACTAAGCATATGTAAAAAAACCAGAAAACAAAAAAGAATCCAGCGCTTCAAAGTAAAAGAAACCTGTTAAACTAAATGAATAGTAGGTTCCCAGTTTGCAAAACAAAGAAAAACTTTTATTTAAAAAGTAGGTCCGACGCGTTTCGTCGCAGCAGCGACTTTTTCAAGTGACATCAATACAAACAATATCTTGTCCTTATAAAGTGAGTAAAGTGCTTTTGTATGCTATATAAGGACAAGATATTGTTTGTATTGATGTCACTTGAAAAAGTCGCTGCTGCGACGAAACGCGTCGGACCTACTTTTTAAATAAAAGTTTTTCTTTGTTTTGCAAACTGGGAACCTACTATTCATTTAGTTTAACAGGTTTCTTTTACTTTGGAGCGCTGGATTCTTTTTTGTTTTCTGGTTTTTCTTCAGTAATAATAGTGGCCGCCAGTGATAATAGTGCACCCCAGTGGTCCCAGTAGTAATAGTGGTGCTCAGCAGTAACATTTCCCCCAATACCTCTGCTGGGGCAGGGACCCCACCAGGAAATAACTTACCTTCGCTCCGAAGCTCTGATCCTGGTGCCGCTGGGTACCACAGGCTCTGATCTTTGCACTTCCTCCCTGGCGGCTGCGTTACTGCACTTCCTGTACAGGTAGTGCAGACTTCGGGAGGAAGTGTCAGAGGTCAGATCAAAAGACGCACTGTATCTTTTGGTGTAAAAATACAGTATTTTTTTTCAATTGCAATAACTTTTACCAGTTCTGTTCCATATTTGTTATGTTGCCCCTGGTGCTACATACTTATTATGGCACCTCGTGGTGTTACATACTTGTTATGGTACCACAGATGTTACATACATCATTTGGTGCAGAGTGTTAAGGCAGCAGAATGCAGTCCTATGTTCTCACACATAGGTTGTGAGTTCAATCTCCATGTGGTTCAGGTAGCCGGCTCAAGGTTGACTCAGCCTTCCATCCCTCCGAGTAAAATGAGTACCCAGCTTGCTTGGGGGGGGGGGGGGGGGGGGGGGTAATAAATAACTTGCCTGAAAGCGCTGCAGAATAAGTTGGCGCTATACAAATAACAAGTCTCTTCCCCCATACTTGTTACGGTGCCCCCTAATGTACATACTTGTTATGGCGCCCCCTGGTATTACATACTTGCTATAGTGCCTCCTGGTGTTACATACTTGTTATGGGGCCCCCTGGTGTTACATATATTTTCCTATATTTTAGGCCTCTTTCACACGGGCAACAGCAATATCAGCACTACAAAATCACTGCAATATCACAGCTTTGTACAGGCGATTTTGAAATGTCGGTGATGCTTTTTCTTGTGAAAAAATCTTGGATCGTGTCGCTGCTACCCATGATTTTCTTGTGCAATAAAATTGCGTGATTTTAATCACAAGAAAGTTTATAGGAGTTTCTAATGTTAAAATCACGTCGCACGAAAATCGCAAGGTCGTGCTATGCGATGAACAAGGAGGCTCCATAGGGAAACATGGGCTACAAAATACGTGAAAGCAGCCTTACCAGAACAAATTGTGCAGTTTAGCCCCAAGGCAGGTGTGTACTACCTACCTCAAAACTTCCTAACAGTGTATTTTCTAAATCCATACAGTGTCTTTAACTCCTTAATAAACAATTGTGAGGTCCGAAAGCTTGCATTAACATCATGCATTTTTGTTAGCCATTAAAAGGTATCAAATCTACAAGAGTACTTGGTTTCTCTTAGGCTGAAGTCAGACAAGCGGGTTTTTTTTCCGCGTACCTATCTGCGCACAAAAAAGCGCCTCTATTAGAACCATTGGTTCCCTATACAGTGTTCCCATGTCCGGTTTTTACAGGCACAAAATACTTGCACTTGCAAAAGATAGGACATGTGTGTGCCGGCAAGGTCCGTGCTGCGCGTAAAGATTTCTCGCGGGGAGTCCCCTCATCACTGAACACTGGGACAGCACTGTCGCAGTGTTCAGTGACAAGTGGACTCCCCGTGGGGATGAAGGAATCACCTGCCACAGCTGTCACAGCTGTAGGATAGGATTGCAATGTTCTCCAATTGCTTTCAATGGGGCCGGCGCTGCAGCCGCCCCATTGAAAGCAATGGGATGCAGGCAACCCCTGCAGGGATTTTCGGGGAAGGGCTTGAAATGTAAGCCCTTTCCTGAAAATCATCCCTAGCTGCTGTAAAAAAAAATATATCACCTCTCCCCTGCTGTAGGGGCTCCAAGGCGTCTTCTTTCTGGCTCCTCGGCCCTGTTCAAAATCCCCACCTCCAGAAAGTGCTGGGTCTGAGTACTCAGCCAATCACATGCAGCGCTCAGCCATTCATTGAATGACAGCTGAGCGCTGCCTGTGATTGGTCACAACCAATCAGAGCCAGAGCTCAGCCATTCATTGAAAGCAGAGTTACGGTCAGGCGCATTTTGCACATCCGTGCAGCACATTTTTTTTGTGCACATAGGTGAGCAAAAAAAAAAGCTTGTCTGACTAAGCCCTTACAGAGAACATTCACACTTAGTGATTTTATGCATGTGGTGGTTTAACTGACTTATTTTTTGGTGGAAGCAGTTACCAAGATTTATGCTACATGTTTTTTTGTGACATATGCAGCCATTTTATACTTTTTTTTATAGAATTTTCCTTCCTTTTCTAGCTTTATTAGAAGTAATGTGTACAAAAATGTAGAATTTTTTGTTTAATTTACAGATATTAATTTATGAAATTAGTACCCTTACACTAAAATATAGTATAGGAATTGGTTCCCTGTTATGTTTTGCTGCACTGCATGGAGGTGACTGCAATACACAGAGGGGACCTCCAGAATGTGAGGGGCAATCAGGTGAGGGCAACAGGGATGGAAAAATGTGTTTTCTCTGGAGTGGACCTTTATTTATGTGTATGTCAATATTGCATCCATGCGCGCTGAGTGTGTCTATTTCTTACTTCTGTATGTCATCCATTTTTTCTTGCATGCTAAAAAAAGGAGGGTGGCCCAATTTTTTTTCCTGTATTGCTTAGCAATGATCAGTTAAAATGGAGCGCACATGTATGTCCTCTGTGTGTGCTCAGGCTTTTTTGTGCATGCATTCTGACTAGAGATGAGCGAACCTACTCGGCCACGCCCCTTTTCCGCCCAAGCGCCGCGATTTTCGAGTACTTCCGTACTCGGGCGAAAAGATTCGGGGGGCGCCGTGGGTGAGTGGGGGGGTTGCAGCGGGGAGTGAGAGAGAGAGAGGGCTCCCCCCTGTTCCCCGCTGCGACCCCCCGCTCTGCCATGCCTCCCCCGCCCCCTGGCACCCACCGAATCTTTTCACCCGAGTACGGATGTACTCGAAAATCGCGGTGCTCGATCAAGTAATTACTCGAAACGAGTATATTCGCTCATCTCTAATTCTGACGTTATACAGAATAGGACTTTTACACTATGTAAAAAAATGCATGTTTGAATAGCCAAGTTGACTGTAATGGGGTAGTGTACTTTACAATGTGCACTCAATTGAAAAGATTTACCTCCTGAAAAAAATATTTCTATGGTAAGAAACGTCAGATGTATTATTCTGCCACATTGATGTTCGATCATCTCAATAAACCACATTACTGATATCCTCCTTTCTGCAATATAATAGTATTATTATAAAGTTCAAAATCAGTCACTAAAAGTGAAGCATTAAAGAAAGTGGAATCAAAGCACTGCATTAAGTATAGATGGTTTCAGAAAAAAACATCAAAGGCCCCGTATGGCAATAACGGGATGAAATATAAAGAGGTGATAATTACATCTATTTTCTGCCCATTTCATCTTTTCTGCTTCCCTTGGTGATTGATTAGTGATAACCAATGATGAAAAACTCACTCCTTTTATTTACACAGCACAAGAAGTCTTTACAGCATTAGTATCAGATTAGGCAATTCGAGATCAGAGGGCATCATGGTGGTCTGGCACATGATTGGACAAAAACAGCACTGTAACTTAGAAGCAAGTATTTTATTGCAGTGTCCACCAGTAGTAACAGAGTGGCACCAACTAATCCCAGGTGCTGGTGGAGGGAGGGGAGGGTGGACTAGCAACTCTGCCTGGACCATTGCATTTCGAAACAGGGCTAGAGCAGCAAAAAAAAGTTCTGCCCCAGATGAAAGACAGTCATCCAACTTTCTCAGGACTATTAATTTTATCACAGACAACCCTTTCATCAGCTTATTTTTCCCTGTAGACATATAGTATTACATAGCTGCAAAACAGATCAATGGCCTCCCATACAATTCATGAATGATTTGAGTCCACCAGAAGTTCCACGGGCAACTCGAAATTCACCAGAAATGTTGCACAGCTCCCAGGCCTGTCCCAACCACTGACATTTGCAGTGTCTTAAGGAAACAGCTAGAATTTAGAGTCAATTTAGCAGGGAGGTTTCCTCTCTCACCCACATTGGATCTATGGGCATTCAACACAGTAGTGATCCCAAAGGATAGTTTTACGCCATTTCTCTTTTTCCCTTGGGACCACCTCTTCACAAGTGGCACCCACTCCCACAGCTGTCTCCCTTCAGCTTGGCCCAGGGTGCTACGCTCGGTCTGTCTTTGCTCAGTCATACTTCTCTGTTTCATCATTCCACTAAGTGCGTCACACCAAGGGACCTGACATCTATAAGAGGATAATGAAAAAGGAAAGACAATGTTAGCATCTCCAAATGGTGTCTTGATTGTCCCACAACAGCATACAAAAAAGGGCAATGTTTCAGCTCCTATGAGCCTTTACCAAGCATAATAAAGGTCCATAGAAGCTGAAATATTTATTTTTTGTACATTGCTCTAGGACAATAAAGACACCATATGGAGATGCTGACATCATCTTTACTTTTTCATTATCTCTAATGCCGGAGAAGATTGACCCAGCTGGTTGGTCTGTTGCATTCCATTGGAGACTGAAAGTGGATCTTTTGTTGCATTTTCACACATAAAATTCTACAAGAGGATGTTGCCCAAAAACAAGGTGTATGCCTAACAAACCAAGGTGCCAACGTTTTTTTATTAAAGGAGTAAAGGAGTTGCACCAAGCTATAAAATGATTTCCTATCCACAGGATTATGGATAACTTTCTGAACAATGGGGGTTCGAATGCTGGGACTCCCATTTTTCCTGAGGACATGGAGCAGAAGTCACCACTCCATTCATTTCAATATGAGTGTTGACATTTGCCAAGCATTTATACTGTGCAATTTCCAGCACTTACAGTGAAATTGATGGATCGGTTGCGCTCAAGCACGACCTCTACTCCATTGATGCGGGGACCTTCGAGACCTCCGTTCCTGGAATCGTTGGTCGGTCCAAGTCTCAGCCCCTTTCCCCCAGTCATAAAACTACCCCCTATACTGTGGACAGACAATAACATCATATTACTGGACAATCATTTTAAGTCCTGTATGCCTGCCCAATGTCTATACGCCTCTTCTTTCCCCTAGATCACACGGGGTCCCCAAAATAAGAATGACCCTGCACATGACTAGCTCACCGTGAAATGATGCCCAGAGCTGCAACTTCTTGGATCTAAACACGAGACTCGTGCCATAAAGAAATGCCCTCTCCTACTATTGCCACAGAGTTTCCACTTGGCCACCAACTATAGTAACATAAACTTTATAGACAAAGGAAAGTACAAGCGTTTGCATACAATGACATAAAAGATACGGACATAGCGATCTGGCATACCCGTAATAATGAGGTGAACACTCCTACAAGAGGACAACTCAAAGATTTATAAGATGTAAGTAATTTTGATGATAAGTGTAGACGCTCTTGAAAGTGGTTGTGCCAAAATGTACAACTTTTTGAGTATTTGGGGCCGCTCTCAGCATCCTTGGCAAACAGCCGATCTTGACGAGGAAAGCTGCGGCCAGCCTGACTTTTCTGCTGCAGGGGACATTTAGTATTACAAGATGGCAGAAGGACAGAAGCAGCTATTAGTGAGCAACTGCCTGTTCTGGGACATACGGGGGGTCCCTAATAGGACATATGAACAGGGGAATGCTATCTTGGCACAGCCCCTTTAAGAATATTAATAGGTCCTGCTCTTTAATAGAGTCAAAGGGGTTATCCAATTACCTGACAACTTTCTTGCCATAGCACCAAGTTTCTTAAAGTAACAAAAAGAGCAGTACTTACCCGTCCTCTGCTGCAATGATCCAGCACCATTGCTCCGCCATCCTCCCAGTGATTGTTGTGAAGATGACATCACAGGAAGTCACCCGACTGCTGAAGCCAATCAGAGACTGCAGCATTACCACTTGTTCTCCTGGCATCAGCACACATAATGCCAGTACTTCCGAACGGTAACTCTACAGCCTCTGACTTCCTATGATGTCATCTTCACAATAAACAGAGGGAGGACAACAGGGCAATGGCTCTGGATTCCCGAAGCAGAGGACGGGTAAGTACTGTCCTGTTTGTTATTTTAGGGTACTTGGTGCTATAGTAACTGGACAACCCTTTTTAATTGTGTTCCCAATGTTTACTGTTTGAGCAGCTGAATGTGGGAGAGGCAGCAGGGTGACTGACATCTATACTCTCATTTCCTATCATGCCTTAGTCCTGTATTTGTGCAAAGCAACATAACACAAAGTGCCATTAAATATTAGATCCTAGACAACCCCTTTAAGAGATGATGACATAAGCATTTTTATATATCTTACATATTTTGGCATATTCATAAACTTTTATCTGAGAGTTGCAAGCCCAATAACTATCTCAGCTCTGTAATTTCCCTTTGAACTGACTGGATAAAATATCACAAGTATTTATTTCTTCTACTGTATGCAGGTAATAAATATAGGTTACATACTACTAATGATAAAGATAGCGTACTTACATCCAATCATCATCATGGCCACAGCAAAGATCTTCTCTCCATCTGTAGTAGGTGCAATATTTCCAAATCCCACACTAGTGAGGCTGGTCATAGTAAAATACAGGGAGGATATGTAGACAGAATCCTTGCTCGGCCCACCTTCCCATCTTCCTGAGCCCGATAAGTTATACCGATAAGGAGATCCAATGGTCATTCCCAACTGAAAGAGCCAGCTTTCATTTCTAATTGTGTCTCCATTAATGACTTCATAATCCCCAATACTGTACCAGATGCAAGCCAACCAGTGAGCCGCTAGGCCAAAGACACACACCAATAAGACCAAGACTGCTGCTCCATATTCGATGTAATGATCCAGCTTCCTCGCCACACGTCCCAGTCGTAGTAGTCGAACAACTTTTAGAGAACTGAAAAGGCTGCTGATACCCTGTAAGGATAAAATATGCATATTATTAATTGAGCGGACAAGTTGAAGCTGTTTCTTAATTACATCTGGGGAGCAGCCAATATGGCTGCCATTATACTATCCCACAAACTTTCCAGGACCCTGAAAGATACGCCACCACCGTTTTCATACTGCTGAATAAGTAGGCAGATTTGCCCATGTCTGAGGCGCTCTCCCTGCTGTCTCATCCCCACTGAGTTGCAAAGGAGGTGACAGCTCAATGCAGTTCTAAGCTCTCACTCACAACCTGAAGGTTGTTGGTTCAATCCCCGGTAGGTTCAGGTAGCTGGCTCAAGGTTGACTCAGCCTTCCATCCTTCCAAGTTCGGTAAAATGAGTTTGCTGGGGGGTAATAAACAAAAAATTTACCTGAAAGCACTGTGGAAGAAGTTGGCATTATACAAAATAACAAGACCCCTTCTGTAGTAGGGCTAGTAATGTCTATGAGACACTACTACTTTTGCCAGCGGCTGTGAACAGGGGACAGTATCGCTTTTTTCAAGTTCTTTCTCGGAGCAGGAACAAGAGAGAGGTAAGTGTTAGCTACTCTGCGATGGGTGAGTATTATATCACTCAGGACTTGTTAAGTATGAGCGAGACGCCAAAACACCTTATCCGGATCAGACATAATAGTTGTCCAACTGCATATAATGATAACCAGGAGAACAAAACTTTAACAATTGAACTAAAACGAAGGGAAAAAGGAAATCTCACCCTAGTAGGTGAGTAGTGCTGGTGTAGTGACCCAGCGGGTCCTACAGAACACTCATGGTACACTTGTCCTGTCTCTCCTGTCTGTATTCCGTCCATGGAAACAGAAGGTGCCGTCTATGGGAGAAACCTTGTGTCTCCCCTTTTGCTCTAAGGATAGAGCTCAATCATGGCACCGCTTGACAGTGTCCTCCTGGGCAACGTATGGTACTCTTAGGCACACTTTAGCAAAGAGCTATGTGAGCACTATATGACATGTAGACAATAAATGGCACTTATCACCTCTGTGTGGACACTGCTGGGCACTACATACCTATATGCCATAAATATATGGCCCCTTAAGAACTATTTCGCAAGACTCTATGCAAGCACTTTATGACTCTTTGTTGGCACAATGGTGCAGTGTTTGACCATGCAGGCAAAGTAATGAACTCTGAGCACTGTTTGGTATAATGTTGGCACTGCATTGCTCTACTTGGTCAATATTAGGCACTATGTAGGCACAGTATAGATTTATGTAGGCAAGATATTGACACTATATGAGTATTGGAAGGCATTAGGTGAAAAATATATGTCGCTATGAAGGTGCAGTTTGGCA
The DNA here is from genome assembly GCF_035609145.1 of Eleutherodactylus coqui. NCBI lineage: Eukaryota > Metazoa > Chordata > Amphibia > Anura > Eleutherodactylidae > Eleutherodactylus > Eleutherodactylus coqui. The sequence goes on from NC_089839.1 coordinate 53,916,401, forward strand.
GTATCTAAGCAGTTACACAGTAAACGTGCAATATGACAATATGTCACTCTCCAGGCAAATGCATGCAGTAGTAATCTAGGGAATATTTGGCACTATTTACCTGGCTACATGACAAGTGTATATATATTTATATATAAAGTACTATGCAAAAGTTTTAAGCAGGTGTGGGGAAAAATACTGCAAAGTAAGAATAGAAGTGTTAATAGTTTATTTTGTTAATTAACAAAATGCAAAGTGAATGAACAAAAGAGAAATCTAAATTAAATCAATATTTGGCGTGACCGCTGTTTGCCTTCAAAACAGCATAAATTCTTCTAGGTACACTTGGAATAAAGTCAGGGATTTTGTAGGAATATAGTCAGGTGTATGACTAACCATGCTTACTTCCCTTCCAAGTCGGGAGATGTGCAGCAGTGCCATGAGCTCTGAACTGGCAGTGACTAGTGGGATCTATTTCAATTGTAAAAACAATCTAGCATCCAGGAGTATGGGGATAAAAAACATCTGGTTTATTTAGCAAAAATTAAAACCGTACATCCAATATCTACTAGGGACAAACAAGATAACCACATGTTTCAGCATAAGCCTTCTTCATAACTTTGTATCCTCATACTCCTGGATGCTGGGCTGTTTTTACAATTGACGTTTGTCTAATGTTTAGCCCTTGCACATGGGATTGGATCTATGCATGGAGTGGAGGAGGATACTTTGGAATCTATGAGCTAGTAAATTCTGAAGTAGTTTGAAGTAGTCTGTCCAGAAGTGGTCTTCTTGAAGCAATTGTAGCCAAAAAGTTATGCATTCAACTTAGAAACAAAGCCAAGCAACTCAACTATTCATGAAAACATAGGACCTGGGGTGCAGAAATATGGCAGCAGGTGCTCTGGACTGAGGAGTAAAAATGTGAAACAGTTGACTGTAAAAGAAGGCAGTTTGTTCGCTGAAGGTCTGAAGAGCGGTACAATAATGAGTCTCTGCAGGCAGCAGTGAAGCATGGTGGAGGTTCCCTGAAAGTTTGGTGCTGCATTTTGACAAATGGAGTTGGGGAATTATCCATCATGTAATACCATCAGGGAGGCGTCTGATTGGCCCCACATTTATTCTGCCACAGAACAATGACAAAAAACATCCAGCCAATGCCATTAAGAACTATCTTAAGTGTAAAGAAGAACAAGGGGTCCTGGAAGTGGTAATATGGCCCCACAGAACCCTGATCTCAACATCATCCAGTCTGTCTGGGATTACATGAAGAGACAGAAGGATTTGAGTGAGCCGACATCCACAGAAGATCTGTGATCAGTTCTCCAAGATGTTTAGAACAACCTCCCTGCTCATTCCTTAAAACACTGTGTGCAAGTGTACCTAGAAGAATTGATGCTATTTTGAAGGCAAAGGGAGGTCAAACCAACTACTGATTTGGCTTCTCTTTTGTTCATTCACTTTGTATTTTGTTAATTGCCAAAAATAAGATATAACACTTCTATGTTTTAAAGCATTCTTAATTTGCAGCATCTTTCCACATCTGCCTAAAACATTTGAAATGTACTGTATATATGGTTACCCCTTAAGGATCAATGAGCGCTATGTACTAAAGAGTGGAAGTGGAAGTGTTACTTCCACTATGCGACCCGGCAATCACATAATCACCAATAACCCTCTGTTACAGCAGAGCTGGAGTGACCTAGCAGACCCTGATCAGCACTTCTAGTGGCTATTGTCACTACAGGGAGATGTTTTCTCCTGTAACTTGGGCTCCTATGGATGCCCTGGCTACAGTGGAAACTTGTGAAATAAAAAAAATAAATACATCCAATGTGAATGACCCCCACATGTCTTATATGAAGTTATGGCGGAACATAGATGGTAAAAAAAAATTACAAAAATAAGTTTTAAAAAATTACAAAATAAAACTTTATACATAAAAAAGAAAATGACAAAAACACTCGCCAAATGTGCCCTGTAGTCCAAAACTATACAAATTATATATCAAAACGTCCGAAACCAAATGAGGAACCCATTTTCCTACTTTATTTTAGCATACATATACTAATTATAAAAATAAATAACTATAAATCTTTCTTTTAGCTTTATACCCCCAATAAAACTAAGAAACTAAAAAAAAAGTCAGTGAAGAATAGATAAAAAAAAAATAGCCCTACATGTCACAGAAAAAAAACGCAGCAAAAATAATTTCGGTAGCTGAAGAAAAAAATAGGGCAGTAAAACCACCACATGGGTAAAATCCTTAAAAAGTGTCTGGATCTTTAGGACCAAAACACCGTGGTCCTTAAGGGGTTAAAGATATTGCAGTAAGTGCCCAAAGTGATTGCTCTACATCTCTGCTCCTTGTGCTAATGCAGAATATACTGTAGCATCAGATCTATTTAACTAAACTAGAGAATAGAGCCAAGATGCAACCAATCGGTAGGAAGCAAAACACAATAAAGAATTACTCTGCAAGTGTTGCCAATCCAGTAACACCTGTCAGCACAATCTTCACCTCATTTGGCAGCTAAGTGTCGCAGAGCGCTGAGATTACAATGCAGAACACTGATACATCTGTTAACTGGAAGGTGATGGACAGGGAAGCACAAGAGATTGTCTGATAGATGCACGTCCTATAATTATCTGAAATAATCATTTATCAAACGGGCAGCCTGCTCTAACAAGGGGCAGCGGTCAAGGGCCTTCTGCGCTCTGTGAATTAGTACATTAAGCAAATTTGTCAAGAGTGAATATTCAATGACGGAACTATTCAGTATGGAAAACCATGGAATTTAGGTTTTAGATTATGAATGTCATCGTTATGGATGTTTTTGGTGATTTTTAGAAAATGTGATCTCATTTTCAGTCAATGGTTACATGGAACCCGTGGGACGGACATGCAATCTGAGTAGAATGCCGAAGATATATTATCGATATGATATACAGGGAGTTGGAAAGAATGAAAAAATATTCAGATTGTTCGCAGTTTACTGAAATGTTACAATTAAATAATGCATGGTAGATCAGTGGTTAGTTCCTGGGGGTCCTGGGTTTGAATCTGACCAACGGCAACTCCTACTTGGAAATTGTGTGCCATCGCTATGTTTGTGTGGGTTTCCAGAAAGACATACCAATAGGTTAATATGAAATTTAGATTATGAGTAGAGATGAGCGAGCATACTCACTAAGGCTAACTACTTGAGGTAGTAGTGCCTTATTCGAGTATCTCCCTGCTCGTCTCTAACGATTTGGCTGCCGGTGCGGGTGACAGGTGAGTTGCGGCGGTGAGCAGGGGGGAGAGAGGAATCACCCCTCCATTCCTCCCCGCTCTCCCCCGCCGCTCCCCGCCGGCCCCTGAATCTTTAGAGACGAGCGGGCAGATACCCGACTAAGGCACTACTCGCTCGAGTAGTTAGCATTAGCGAGTATACTCGCTCATCTCTAATTATGAGCCTCAGTGGGGACAGGGACTAATGTAGGGTTGCCTAGTGGTTGGCGTCAGTATTTGTTTTTTTACTGGTCACATTAATGGCAAGAAGAAAATAATTGCTTGGTGTGGTCACCTCCGGCTGGGCAGCAACCATGTCATCAAGATAAATATATATATATATATATATAACATTTTTTTGTTGGGGGAGATTCAGAATTTTGCTATGAGGGCCCCTAAGGCACTTTTTCTGCGCTCAGCATGTTATAAGGGTTCTCTTACAGGACACTTCTATGTATTATACACACACATATTATATCTATTTACATATTGTGAGACGGTGACCGGCAAGGTGCTGGAGGGCAGGTACGTGTCGCCTAGGATGCTCTCCTATGCTGCCCTGGGGAGCGCTTGGGCAGATACGTGCCACCGAGCAGCCTGGGCTCGGTGGAGGAAGCCGGCAGTATGGTGTCAGTAACATTAAGTTACTGACACGGTGTAGCAAGTAAGTGGCTCCAAGCCACATAATCCGGGCCGGCTTTTCCTGGAGTGACCAAAGCGAAGGGTGGGATGGTCACTCCCACGTACCAGGTGGGGCTGGTACCAGGCCATATAAAGCCTGGGCCTACAGGGCCTAGGAGAGAGCTGAGACCTCTGCAGGTCTGAGAGGCCTGGCTGGCTGTGTGCAGGAGCCATTTGTGTTACCAGAGTGTAGACAGGGACGCTACCTGTTTAGTAAGTGCTCGGACGAGCAGGATTTACTTTATGTTTGCCTGATGTTAAGGCCTGTATTTTTGCGTTGTTTGCTTGGGAATAAACCCAGGCAAACCCTGGACTAAAGACTTTATCGCAAGTGTCACTGTCTCTGACTGCGTATGCCCAGGTTGCTACCGATCCTAAACGCTAATCCCTCACATATGGTGTTTGGATGCGGGCAGCGGTCTTAAAGAGACATACACCAATTAATGGACATTTTGCTGCAGCAGCTGGAGAACTGTTGCTAAGGGCAACCGCCCACGAGAGATTGACTGGAGAGTGCTGTAACCCCCCATGTCCTGGGTGAAAGCTGCAACGGCACAGCAACCAGACACTGCCAAGATGGAAGAACTGATAAAGCAGCTGGTGCAAATGAACGTGCAGCAGCAACAAACGTTGGCTCAGCAGCAAAAGATCCATGAGGAGGCCATGAGAGCTCAGGCCGAGACTAATGCTCTCCTGGCGCAAAGTGTGCAGAGGTCGTCTGGTTCGCTCCCCACCACCCTTACCGCGGTACAGGCGGCCTTACAAAAGATGACACCCACCGATGACATCGAGGCCTGTCTCGCGGTCTTTGAGAGAGTGGCCGAGAGGGAGAAGTTACCGGCGCCTCAGTGGGCTGAGGTAGTAGCGCCTTTCCTGACGGGAGAACCCCAAAAGGCCTATTTTGACCTCGGTGAGCAGGATGCCAAGGACTATAATAAGCTGAAAGGTGAGATCCTGGCACGCTTGGGCGTGGACACCCATGTGCGGGCCCAACGCGTACATGCCTGGACTTTTGCTGACCACCTGCCAGCTCACTCCCAGATGTACGACCTGTTCCACCTGGTCAGAAAGTGGCTGCAGCCGGAGGAGTCGTCCCCGGCAGAGATCGTACAGAAAGTGGTTCTAGATAAGTTTATACGCTCGTTGCCCCCCGCAATCCAGCACTGGGTGGGACAAGGAGGTCCCCAGGATGTGGACCAACTTGTGAGCCTCGTTGAGAGGTATAAAGCCACGAAGGACTTACTGCAAGCCGTGCCTCCTCGACGTTCCAACCCCAGGAACAGCAAGTCGGCCGGAGCACCGGGTAAGACTGTTCCGTATGTAAGGGGTGTCAAAAATGTCCCAAAGGGAGGCGGCTCAGAGGGGGATCATGTGGGACAGAAGAGGAGTCCCAACTGGACAGTCCGGTCCCGGGCAGAAGCCCAAGGGGACCGGGGCCCCATACTATGTTGGCGCTGTCGTGAGCCCGGGCATATTGCCGCCACTTACTGTGGAACCAATGGACTGTGACTCTGCCCGTCGGAGGTCGATGTTCGCACGGCCAGTGTGTTCTGCTGAGACGGCGTCAGAGACTGATCGACCATTATGTCACCTAAAGGTGAATGACTTTGCGGTGACAGCTCTACTGGACTCAGAGAGCTTGGTTACACTGGTGCACTCCAGCCTGGTCGATCCCACAACCTTCACCGGCCGTCGCATGGGGGTTGTGTGTGTGCATGGGGACACCAAGGAATATCCTATTGCCCTTGTAAGACTTGAGACTCCGTGTGGACTTGCTACCCATGAGGTGGGCGTCGTAAAATCCTTAATGCACACCGTGATCCTCGGGAGAGACTTTCCCCTATTTTGGGACTTGTGGCGACACAGAGGGTCGTCTGCAAATAAGGTTCATGATAATGCAAATGTGTATGATGTGTGTCCAGAACCGTTTGACCCTGAGGGTACGGTTCCGGCAGTAGGGGTGACCCAAGAAGATGGGGATAACTTTCCCTTAACAGTACTGGCGGGTGAGACGGAGGTACAGTTGCTATGCCTGACTTAGAGGTTGCTATGCCTGACTTAGAGGTCTCACGTGCCAATTTCGGAACTGAGCAGCTCCGAGACCCCACCTTAGTAAAAGCTAGGGAAAATGTTAAAGTGATAAATGGGGAGCCTCAATTCCCAGGGGCTGATACTGTGTTTCCACACCTTGCAGTCAACCAAGAATTGTTGTATCAGGTTGACAAGGTCCGTGGCGAGGTTGTGGAACAGCTGGTGGTACCTCAGTCTTATTGCAGGATGGTCTTAGACCTGGCGCACAAGCATGTGCTGGAAGGTCATCTCGGGAGCGAAAAGACTAAGGAACGCATCCTTCAGCGTTTTTTCTGGCCTGGGGTACATGGTGATGTAAAACATTACTGTGAGTCATGCCCGGAGTGTCAAATAACAGCTCCTATGCCCCATTACCGGAGCCCCTTAGTGCCCTTGCCCATCATAGAGGTGCCGTTTGAGCGGATCGCTATGGACCTAGTTGGGCCCCTGGTAAAGTCTGCCCGGGGTCACCAACATATATTAGTGGTTGTAGACTATGCCACCCGTTACCCCGAAGCTGTTCCTTTACGCAATACGTCATCCAAGGGTATTGCAAAGGAACTACTTCACATGTTCTCCCGCACGGGCATACCAAAAGAGATCCTGAAGGATCAAGGAACCCCCTTTATTTCAAAGGTCATGAAGGAATTGTGTAAGCTGCTGAATATTAAGCACTTACGGACGTCTGTGTACCACCCACAGACGGATGGTCTGGTTGAGAGATTTAATAAGACCCTAAAAAGCATGCTAAAAAGGGTAGTCAATAAGGATGGGAAGGACTGGGACTGTCTGCTGCCATATCTAATGTTCTCAATCCGTGAAGTCCCACAATCCTCCACTGGGTTCTCTCCCTTTGAATTAGTTTATGGTAGACATCCCCGAGGGCTCCTTGATGTAGCTAAGGAGACCTGGGAGCACGAGTCCACCCCCTACAGGAGTGTTATTGAACACATTTCCCTCATGCAAGATCGAATTGCGGCGGTCATGCCCATTGTTAGAGAACATTTACAGCAGGCTCAAGAAGCCCAAAGCCGGGTATATAACAGGTCCGCCAAGGTGAGAACCTTCAACCCTGGGGATCGAGTACTAGTGTTGGTGCCCACCCTAGAAAGTAAATTCCTAGCAAAATGGCAAGGGCCCTATGAAATAATTGAGAAAGTCGGAGAGGTAAATTATAAGGTATACCAGCCAGGTAGGCGGAAACCAGAAGAGTTGTACCATGTAAACCTAATTAAGCCATGGAAGGACAGAGAAGCCCTGACTGCAGTGAGCACCCCCCATGGTGGGGTCCCAGAGGTGTGTGTATCAGGGTCCCTGTCCAAATCCCAACAACAAGAGTCAAGGGAATTTATACAACGTAATTCAGATGTGTTCTCCGATATACCAGGGCGTACTGGTGTTATAAAACACGACATTATAACTAAACCAGGGGTAAAGGTTCAGTTGAAACCGTACAGGGTTCCAGAAGCCCGCATACGAGCCATCTCAGAGGAGCTCAAGAAAATGCTAGACCTCGGAGTAATTGAGTCGAAAAGCGAGTGGTCCAGCCCTATCGTGCTGATACCAAAACCTGATGGCTCTCTGCGCTTCTGTAACGACTTCCGGAAGCTAAATGACGTGTCAAAGTTTGACGCATACCCAATGCCGAGAGTGGACGAGTTAATTGAGAGACTGGGTCATGCCAGGTACTTTTCCACTCTCGACCTTACTAAAGGCTACTGGCAGGTTCCCCTTACAGAGAGCGCGAAAGAAAAGAGTGCGTTTGCCACACCAGAAGGGTTGTTTCAGTACATCTGCCTACCCTTCGGTTTGCATGGACCCCCAGCAACCTTCCAAAGATTGATGGATATCATACTCAAACCCCATCGTTAATATGCGTCAGCATATTTAGATGATATCATCATCTTTAGCGAAGACTGGGACAGCCATCTACCCAAGGTACAGGCAGTACTGAACTCCCTTAGAAAAGCAGGGCTCACAGCAAACCCAAAGAAGTGCGCCATTGGCCTCGAAGAAGCACGATACCTGGGGTATGTAATAGGCAGGGGTATTATAAAACCCCAGATCAATAAAATTGAAGCCATTCAGGACTGGCCACAACCCACTACTAAAAAGCAGGTGAGAGCCTTTTTAGGCATTGTAGGGTACTATAGGCGGTTCGTGAAAAACTTTGCTAGCATAGCAGCACCCCTAACAGACTTGACCAAGAACAGTAAGTCAGTCATGGTCAAGTGGAACCCTGACGCAGAAAAGGCATTCCAAGAATTAAAACGGGCCCTCTGTAGACGTCCAGTGTTAGTCACACCCAATTTCAAAAGAGAATTTATTGTCTAAACAGACGCGTCCGATGTGGGACTGGGAGCAGTTCTGTCCCAAGAAGTAGAGGGAGAGGAACATCCCGTGATATATCTGAGCAGGAAGCTCACACCACCGAAAAAACATTACAGTATCGTTGAGTGGGAGTGCCTAGCCATCAAGTGGGCTCTGGAATCCCTAAAATACTACCTGCTAGGTCGGCACTTCAGGCTGATCACAGACCACTCCCCCTTAACCTGGATGTCACAGGCGAAAGAAAGAAATGCCAGAGTCACTAGATGGTTCCTGACCCTTCAAAATTTTAGCTTTTCGGTAGAGCACAGGGCCGGAAAGCTACAGGGTAATGCCGATGCCTTATCAAGGACGCATTGCATGACGGCGAAAGTTGTCCGACCCCACAGGCTCGAACAGAGGGGGAGGGTATGTGAGACGGTGACCGGCAAGGTGCTGGAGGGCAGGTATGTGTCACCTAGGATGCTCTCCTATGCTGCCCTGGGGAGCGCTTGGGCAGATACGTGCCACCGAGCAGCCTGGGCTCGGTGGAGGAAGCCGGCAGTATGGTGTCAGTAACATTAAGTTACTGACACGGTGTAGCAAGTAAGTGGCTCCAAGCCACATAATCCGGGCCGGCTTTTCCTGGAGTGACCAAAGCGAAGGGTGGGATGGTCACTCCCACGTACGAGGTGGGGCTGGTACCAGGCCATATAAAGCCTGGGCCTACAGGGCCTAGGAGAGAGCTGAGACCTCTGCAGGTCTGAGAGGCCTGGCTGGCTGTGTGCAGGAGCCATTTGTGTTACCAGAGTGTAGACAGGGACGCTACCTGTTTAGTAAGTGCTCGGACGAGCAGGATTTATTTTATGTTTGCCTGATGTTCAGGCCTGTATTTTTGCGTTGTTTGCTTGGAAATAAACCCAGGCAAAGCCTGGACTAAAGACTTTATCGCAAGTGTCACTGTCTCTGACTGTGTATGCCCAGGTTGCTACCGATCCTAAACGCTAATCCCTCACAATATATATATATATATATTTATTTTTTTTAGTGTTCTGTAAGACAGCCCTTATGACACGATGGGCTCAGTTTGAGTATACCTCTAAATAATATTGCTAAATAATGTTGACACCATATACTAGTCAAATACTGGCTCTACACAGTGATAGCAATAACAGTGCAGCAATCTCCAGTGATAGCGATTACAGTGCAGTAACCTCCAGTGATAGGGATTTCAGTGCAGTAACCTCCAGTGATAGCGATTACAGTGCAGTCACCTCTAGTGATAGCGATTACAGTGCAGTAACCTCCAGTGATAGCGATTACAGTGCAGTAACCTCCAGTGATAGCGATTACAGTGCAGTAACCTTTAGTGATAGCGATTACAGTGCAGTAACCTTCAGTGATAGTGATTACAGTGCAGTAACCTTCAGTGATAGCGATTACAGTGCAGTAACCTCCAGTGATAGTGTTTACAGTGCAGTATCCTCCAGTGATCGTGATTACAGTGCAGTAACCTCCAGTGATAGCGATTACAGTGCAGTAACCTCCAGTGATAGTGATTACAGTGCAGTAACCTTCAGTGATAGCGATTACAGTGCAGTAACCTCCAGTGATAGCGATTACAGTGCAGTATCCTCCAGTGATAGCGATTACAGTGCAGTAACCTTGAGTAATAGCAATTACAGTGCAGTAACCTCCAGTGATAGTGATTACAGTGCAGTAACCTTCAGTGATAGTGATTACAGTGCAGTAACCTTCAGTGATAGCGATTACAGTGCAGTAACCTCCAGTGATAGTGATTACAGTGCAGTAACCTTCAGTGATAGCGATTACAGTGCAGTAACCTGCAGTAATAGTGATTACAGTGCAGTACCCTTTACGGATAGTGATTACAGTGCAGTGGCCTTCAGTGATAGCGATTATAGTGCTGTAACCTCCAGTGATAGAGATTACAGTGCAGTAACCTCCAGTGATAGTGATTACAGTGCAGTAACCTCCAGTGATAGTGATTACAGTGCAGTAACCTCCAGTGATAGCGATTACAGTGCAGTAGCCTTCAGTGATAGCGATTACAGTGCAGTAACCTCCAGTGATAGCGATTATAGTGCAGTAACCTCCAGTGATAGTGATTACAGTGCAGTCACTTCCAGATATCGCAGATAACGTTTCCTCTGCATGGTGACATCCACTTTCATTTCTCTGGGCACAGACCACCATGAAGATGTCTTGCACCCATGACTTGCACCTCCTCATCCTGCAGTATCCCCATAAACCTCTCAGTAATTGGTAAATAGTACTAGTCCCACTCTGTGGCTGCACAAAACTATAGTGCCCCCAACCAATAATACTGCTTTCAACTAATCAACTTTCGGTGGCCCCATCTGTCAATCCTGCCACCTCTGAGTGGAACAAGTAGTATTAGTGCCCCTTCTAACTGCTCTCGTCATCCCTGAACATCCAGTCGGCAGCAACCATGTCATCAAAATGTTAAATTCTTTTTGGAAACCATGGATGCCGTGTCTTGCAGACTCAAGAGGAGAGGGATCATCCAGCTTGTTATCAGCGCACAGTTCAGAAGCCTGTATCTCTGGTGGTATGGGGTTGCATTAGTGCCTATGGCATGGGCAGCTTACACATCTTGAAAGGCTCTATCGATGCTGAGCAGTATATAGAGGTTTTAGAACAACATATGCTCCTATCCAGACAACATCTCTTTCAGGGAAGGCCTTGCATATTTCAGCAAGATAATGCTAAGCCACATACTGCATCCATCACAACAGCATGGCTTCACAGAAGAGTCCGGGTGCTGAAGTGGCCGCCTGCAGTCCAGACCTTTCACCCATAGAAAGTATTGGGGCATTATGAAACAAAAAAATCCAGCGAAGACGACCAAGGACTGTTCAGCGACTAGAATCCTACATCAGACAAGAGTGGGACAACATTCCTCTCCTCACTTTCCAGATGTTTTCAGACTGATGTAAGAAGAAGAGGAGATGCTGCACAATGGTAGACATGGCCCTGGCCTGACTTTTTTGAAATGTGTTGCTGCCATCAATTACTAAATTAGTTATTTTTTTTAAATGTCTCACTTTCTATATTCTATTGTGAATACAATATGGTTAGAAGAGATTTTCAAAATCATTGCATTCTTTTTTTCTTTACATTTATTTACATTTTATACAGCGTCCCAACTTTTTTGGAATTGGGGTTATATATATTTTTTTTTGGTGGGGGAATTTTAGAATTTTGTTAAGAGGACCCCTGAGTTCTATATATGTCCCAGTATCATGACTAGTCCCAAAACTACCTGTGCATATGTATGAAGGCATCAGTGGCCGATATTACATGGTCTTCCTCTAAATTCTACACAGCATGAATTTGTAAGGTTAGACATTAAGTTCTTCTGGGATTTAGAGCTAGAAATGTTGACATTCAGGATATATCCTTTACAGCACAAGGTTTCTGATCACCAGGCCTTTGTAAAGCTCTGGATGTTTGAAAAGGAAAACTGAAGATAGTTCTCAAGATTACATAACATTCTGCAAGGCTCAGTACGGGCGCATGGTAGCAGACTCCAACCCCAGTGATTCAACTAACAAGGAATTAGATGAGGATAGGGCTGGATCAACCCTTTTGATGCCACTACTGCTCGTTCTTCTGGAGGCGTATAGCTAGATCCAGCGGCAAAAACATTCCATATCAGAGATGGCAATCCCCCCACCCACTATACTAAGTTTCTACATGTACCACATAGCATATTTTTGCACAGGCTGGTTTAAGAATTTATTAAATTATTCTTGTAAAATGTTTGGTGGTCTAGAGGGGTTTGCCATTAATAAAGTTTTTCTATTTTTTTATTAAATTTAAAAAATATTAAAAGTTTTATATCTCCCCCCCCCCTCTTTCCCAGTCATTCACATAAAAAAATTGGTATTGCCGCATCCGTAAAAGTCCATTTTATTTATCCCGCATGGTGAGTGCCGCCAACAAAAGCAATGCCACAATTGTGATCAAAAGTTATAAAAACTTCAGGTCCCCCCACAAAAACGAATCTTCATACAGCTGCATTGGCATAAAAATGTGGTCAAAGGGTTGTGGCAGAAATCTTTTTTTGTTGAATAGTATAACATACAAAAAATATAAAAATTTGGTATCACTGTAATTGTACTCACCCACAGAATAAAGATTGTATGTCATTGTTGCCAAATGGCAATCAGCACAGCCCTTTCAGGAGGCGGGGAGGCTGAAAGAGCTTGACAGCAGTGCAGGCGAGCCAGCCCGAGGACGCGCCTGAGCGACGGAGAGGCGAGTATATAATTTTTTTTTTCACCATCTAGGGATGATTTTCAGGGAAGGGCTTATATTTCAAGCCCTTCCCCGAAAATCATGCTGCGGCGGTTGCCTACAACCCACTGCTTTCAATGGACCGGCAGCAGCGCCGATCCCATTGAAAGCAATGGGATAGCATTCTGGACTTCTGCCACAGCTGTGACAGAGGATTCCTTCATCCCTGTGCTCCCCGCGGGGATGAAGGAAACCCCTGCTACAACTGTCACAGCTGTTGCAGAAGTTTGCGATATACTCCCTATGCTTTCAATGGGGCTGGTACTGCTGCTGCTGGCCCCATTGGAAGCATTTTGAGATATTGACACGTTTTTTGCACTGCGAGGCAAGTATTTGCACTCGCTTTCTCAGTGCAAGAAAAAAAAAAACGCTGGTGGGTTAAAGCCCTTATACTAGAAATGTGCATGTTTTCTTATTGAAGGTACAATGGCTTGGAGATACCCAAATTGAGAGTCATAGCTAGGACTCCTGCACTTTGTAAGTGGGGCAAGTGCCCATTAGTGCCCTTCAGCTACATCCTTGACTGAATTATGAGCTTTACAACATCTGCATGAGTGATGACTGAGATACAACATTGCAACACATAAGCAAACCCCCTGAATTCAGTAATACACATTACAACCAGTGGGGGGGCTACAATAGACATATATAGGATAGTCAACTTAAGATAGAGCATCACAAAAAAAATTATCACATTTTTGATCATATGCAGCCAAGAGGATGGGTAAGGAAAGACACATAAGTATCAGTGTGTCTGTGCCTCTTTCTCAACCTGCAGCTGCTCCCTCCTCCCCCTTTCCCTCCATAGACTTCTATGGATAACATGTAACCTGTTTACTCAGTAAGCTGATCTGCCTTGTCTCTCAAGATGCATTTTGCAGTAAATTCAGAGTGAATGATCAGTGCAGGAAGCAATAGGAGGAGAAAGTAGCTGACAGAATTTTGGACCTGAGGTGACAGTTAAAGAAAAAAATGGTAATGTGATTAGGGAGGTTTGATACTATTTACATTTCAGTAACACCTGCTCTATAAGATGTTTAACAATACATGAAAACTTGCAAAAAAGGCCTTTACTGTATGTAATTCATGCTTATATTCCTAGCAATAGCCCCTCTACTCCCGGCAAATAGAAATGAGCAGCGCGGCTTCTATAAGGGAAGGACAGTTGTGTATTTAACTAAAACAAAAGGACAAATCACTTTGAAATGTCCCCTAGTTGTTCACATTTTAATGATCAGCGCAATATCATGTTATCAGATGTGACACAATGCTTACTGCTGCTGCATGACTCCCAGTCATATCCATGCTAATGCACCACAGGAAAACCCTACATTTAACACGAGGTGCAGAGGAATAAATTACAAGGAAAAAGCCATTAAGGCGACTGTCACTTGTCATTTGCTTCTTATCTCCACTCTTCTGTTTGATTATAGAAGAGAAATGTAACTTATTTATAGCTGAAGTAAAATCTAAATCTCAAAATCGAATGTGCCAATAGTGTCAACTTTCAAGGACTGCAGAGAACTGGCGAGGAAGAGGGTGAGGCTTATGCTTATTTACCTTTAGTCTGGGGGTTGGTAATCTTCCTCCTTGTGGAGAGAACCGCAAGGGTGTAGGGAGTCATATAGGAAAAGCAATGCTCCCTGGGAAAAAGTTATGCAAATGAGTGATGGAATAATCCTCCACAGCACCACCTATTGGAAGGTAGGTAACCAATCAGAATGCTACTGTGCACTGATGAGGCACTTACAAATGTCACCAACATGTCAAAACTTTATGCAATTAATGTCCACAATGGACCAACATGTACATGAATGAAGACAACAACATATGGGAAACACCAATATAAGTGTAACCAGTCTGGTTCTTGGTTGGAGCCTCCAGTGTTGTAGTCCGTTCAGACCAAGAGCATAGTCAGAGGAGAACCAGGAGTCAGTAACAGGTGATCACAATTTTCAGTACAAGGGAGGAAGCAGGTAATGTTGTCAGTAGGAATGCCAGAGGTTGGTAACAGTATGTCTCAGTTAGGTTGCAGAGAAGCAGGCAGGTAGTGGAGCTTGACTTTGACTCTGAGGCACAATAATCTTGCAAGAGTGGGCCAGGTTTAAGTAGGAAGTCCAATCAAGAGCAGGCTGGAGCCAAGACAGGGAACTGGGTCAGGGATATGGAAACCAGGCTAAGGTCCACCAAGGAAGCTGTCCAGAAGGTTGGATGACTTAGCAGGGAGAGCTGCCAACTGGAGTACAGGAGGTCCTGGGTTTGATCCCTCACAATAAGAGTGGGATCTCTCTCGCTAACCATCTTTGATAGACCCTGCCTAAAAGTAGGTTGATCATTCCGATAGGGATGGCCCCACATCTTGAACCTAGGGGACCTAGCCTGTCTCTAGGGGGAGGATAATAGATGGATTTGTATATGACACAAACAGATTTTGCGTTTTATATATATATATAAAATTGAATGTATGTCTGTATGCGTGCGTGTCTGTCTGTCTATCTGTCTGTCTGTCTGTTTGTCCTTTATGCGCTACTACACCATTCACCCGAACGCCATGAAACTTTGGGAAGTTGTTAAGTACACTCCTGGGAAGATTATAGGCATAGTACAACTATCCTACCATAAATGGCGCACGCGAGAGCGTCGTCGAAAGTTACGCCCCCCCCCCTACGTAGATCGTTTGATTTCCATCACTGGATGTCTGACAGTTAAAGCTGCATTGTGATGTCATTAAGGCTCTATTATGACACGTACAGAGCCACGTAGATCGTTCGATTTCCATCATTGCCACTAATTCTCTCACTTCCCATTGTCGTAGAAACATGAAACTTGGCACGAGCATTGACTATGTCATAAATAGGAAAAGGTAATGGGTCCCAACTCGATTATTCAGTTCTATGCGCAAAAGAATTAGCGTCCAAATTTTACGTATGGAATCTAATTTTCTCGATTCCCAATGTCATAAAAACTCGAAATTTGGCGTGAGCATTGATTATGTCATAAATAGTAAAAGGTAATGGGTCCCAACTCGATTATTCAATTCTATGCGCCAAAGAATTGGCATCCAAATTTTACGTACGGAATCTAATTTTCTCGCTTCCCAATGTCATAGAAACTCAAAATTTGGCGTGAGCATTGATTATGTCATAAATAGGAAAAGCTAATGGGTCCCAACTCGATTATTCAATTCTATGCGCAAAAGAATTAGCGTCCAAATTTTACGTACGGAATCGAATTTTCTCACTTTCCGGTGTCATAGAAACGTGAAATTTGGCAGGAGCATTGATTATGTCATACATAGGAAAAGTTAATGGGTCCCAACTCGATTATTCAATTCTATGCGCAAAAGAATTAGCGTCCAAATTTTACGTACGGAATCTAATTTTCTCGCTTCCCAATGTCATAGAAACTTGAAATTTGGCACGAGCATTGATTATGTCATAAATAGGAAAAGCTAATGGGTCCCAACTCGATTATTCAATTCTATGCACAAAAGAATTAGCGTCCAAATTTTACGTACGGAATCGAATTTTCTCACTTTCCGGTGTCATAGAAACGTGAAATTTGGCACGAGCATTGAATATGTCATAAATAGGAAAAGCTAATGGGTCCCAACTCGATTATTCAATTCTATGCGCAAAAGAATTAGCGTCCAAATTTTATGTACGGAATCTAATTTTCTCACATAGAAACTTGAAATTTGGCACGGGCATTGAATATGTCACAAATAGGAAACGCTAATGGGTCCCAACTCGATTATTCAATTCTATGCGCAAAAGAATTAGCGTCCAAATTTTACGTACGGAATCTAATTTTCTCGCTTCCCAATGTCATAAAAACTCGAAATTTGGCACGAGCATTGAATATGTCATAAATAGGAAACGCTAATGGGTCCCAACTCGATTATTTAATTCTAGGCGCAAAAGGATTGGCGTCCAAATTTTACGTACGGAATCTAATTTTCTCGCTTCCCAATGTCATAGAAACTTGAAATTTGGCACGAGCATTGATTATGTCATAAATAGGAAAGGTAAGTGGGTCCCAACTCGATTATTCAATTTTAAGCGCAAAACAATTGGCGTCCAAATTTTACGTACGGAATAGAATTTTCTCGCTTCCCGATGTAATAGAAACTTGAAATTTGGCACGAGCATTAATTATGTCATAAATAGGAAAAGTTAATGGGAAGTTGTTGAGTACACTCCTGGGAAGATTACTGGCATAGTACAACTATCCTACGATAGGTGGCGCGCGTGCGAGCGTCGTCGACAGTTATGCCCCCCCAGACAAAGATCGTTTGATTTCCATCTCAAGCACAAAAGCAAAAGGCATTACGAGCAACGGGATGCGTGTTCAACTACAAAATGATGCATCCGCCGAACATATCACAAGACAATTCCTGGATATTGAGAATGCTGAGGTAAAATAAAAGCTGTGCTGTGATTGGTTGCTATATATTATACCGCTGAGGTAAAATGAATGCTGCGCTGTGATTTGTTGCTATTTTTATATTGCTGAGGCAGAATAAAAGTTGCGCTGTGATTGGTTGTTATTTCTCTTACTGCTGACGTAACATGAAAGCTGCACTGTGATTGGTTGTTATATTTTATACTGCTGAGGTAACATATAAGCTGCGCTGTGATTGGGTGTTATATATTATAAAGCTGAGGTAACATGAAAGCTGCGCTGTGATTGGTTGTTATATATTATACCACTGAGGTAACCTAAAAAAGCTGCACTGTGATTGGTTGTTATCTAGATATATAAAAATGAATGTATGTCTGTCTGTCTTCGCAGCAACGCGCGACGGGTAAGCTAGTATACATATAAGATATAACAGAGCTAGATACAGGTGAATAAACCCCACAGTAATAGGATCACCATTGGTACTTAGCTGCAGATGACCACTGCCACACCAGATGCCTTGGGCAGAAAAATACCCAGCACCGATGTAGAGGCGGGCCCAGAATAAACACACTTCCATTATGACTGATTGGCCAGCTATGAGAAACACCTCCTTGTCCATAAACCACAGCAGATATTATAGCAGGGAAGACAAGAAGGTAACATTAAACAATGAGGTACTCCTAACAGAAAACACCTAAGAGAACCTCTGCAGTGTCAGGAAGGAGGCACTCATTGGCGCCAAGAGCCGAATGACAGGGGACATCTGTGAAGATGCGATCATGCGGACTGGGGCTGATGTCGTGACGCATCCCTAGCTCTACTTTCTGGTTTGGCTAACATCCCTAGTCATGTTGCAAGACCTGTTAAAAGGCCAGTATTGACTCATATGGTAACTACACATTTATGCCTTGTGTAACCAAGGGGTTAATATAAAATGTATCTTTATCCAATGCAATTTTCATGTTTTTTGTTTTCTGTGAATGGGAGAATTCTTGTTTACAGCCACAGGCTGAGCACTCATCCTGATCATGTCCAACTGACAAAGGCATAGAGATTGTTAGAGTATCCTTAGACATTCAGTGTGATGCCATATGGTGTCTCCATGCAGCAACATATTCTACCCCAGAAGCAATGCTAGGAGAATAGAACACCTTTATAATACAGCATGTAATTAAGCATACTACAATCTTTTTCTTGAAGATTCATGGAAAAAAACACTGGTGTAATTAAAAGCTCTTGGGCCCCGATGCACAATCTGTAACAGGGCCCCTACCTACCATGTGCTATTTATAATACTAATGTCTTCTTATGTGATAGAGGGGCCTTTGGGTCCTTTAAGGCTTCAGGGCCCGGTAGCGACTTTTACCCCTGCATCCCCTATAGCTACGCACATCACGATCTGCCATCATGTAGAATCAGAGGCACACAAAAATACAGTTAGGGCCCATAGCAGTCTATGGGTGCAGTTACCTACAATGCAGATCTGTAATATTTCAAGGTGCATTAGTCATATAATGCTTTTTATGTAAAAAAAAAACCAGTCCCAAAATAATATTTTCAGACATGGAAGAGATCAGTATGAAGCAAGAGGAAAAAGAGAGCTGGGCAGAGCATTCCTGGGAGGAAAGAAACCCCTGTAGCAGGGCTAGCATGCATGTAGATGTGTTGTATTTCAGAGGTCAACATTGAATAGGGCCTGCTGGCCTGGTGTATGGAAATTTTCTGAGAAAGGAAAAGTTCCTCCACGTTGGTCGGGTACGGATATATAATTCCAATAGCATGAAATTAGTCAATACATGCTTTATTGAATTGAGCAACACGTTTCGGCATGAGAACAAACGCATTTGTCAAGCTCGTTCTCTAACTCAAGTTAGAGACAGTGCCAATTTCCATGCTGGCATTGCTAAAATGATTCCTAGGATGCTGAAATCTCAGAAATGCTCTGCAGATCTCCCAGTGGGACAATAAACTAATGATTTTTAACTGAACTTGAAGAGAAATATTTGTTAAGCAAATGCCCTTTCCACCCGTATCCCTTCCTTCATAGAAAATGGAGAGGGGTACCTGCGAAGATGTGCTTTACACCCAGTAAAGAAAATAAGCAAGAAGGTTTAAGGGACGTAGGAACACTTTCAGTTCAAGGCAAAACGTTGGTAGTTTGTTAGTTGCCAGCAGTAGTTGTGAGTACTAAGCCTTTCAGCACCATGGACAGTGGCCGTGTTCTCCTTCAAGGGGCTACTGAAAGAGGGTTTAAATACTGAGATCATCTATGTTGGATCATTCCAGACTTCTACCACGAAAAGACCTATATCGAAGAAGCTGGAGGAAAGGGTTCATTAATTCTGAATCCCTTCATGGCATAAAATCATTACTCACCCTGCCACTGTGCCTTAGGTACAGCAGCACTAAAGAACTAACCACACTGTCTTTACACATCCGCAGTCAGGCCGGGACACACTTCACAACTCTGTGAAACGGACTGAGCTAAAGACAGTGTGGTCAGCCTCTAACCTGGTCCATTCTGCTGCAGTTCCTGCTACATCAGGAACCAATGACATTACATTCATTCCCCACATGACTTCTGCAGCAAATCACTGGCCTCAGGGGACACATGTGCATCAGCAACACATGACTGCTGAGGCCACTGATTGGCTACAAAGGTCATGTGAGCAATGAATGCAATGCTATTACTTCCTGTTTCAGGAAGGTCCAGACTGGAAGTTATGGATAGGCAGTGCCAGAAGCACATTGGAGGAGTGAATAATGCCTACTTTTTTATGCATTCCTTAACATAGCACACATTTTTTAAAAATCAGAAAATCCCTTTAAGCCTGCTTAAAGGGGTTTTCTGATTTTTTTGTCATGTTAAAAAATCTGACAAATGTATATTCACCTTCAATGTGACTGTCATGTTGTGCTCCTGGGAGCTGTAGTTATATGGGTTTCCAGGATCACCTTTACAGGTGCGGGATGATTGAGCTATCTGGGTGTGGAGTTCTCCAGCCAGCCAATCACCACTGGTCTGCTGCATATACTAGAGGGCACTGGTCATTTATTCCTTTTGCTGTTTTGCTCCTTTCCTCTCAGAACTTTAGTGTTTAGAGCCATGCATGTTCTGCTGTGGTGTTGCTTGCTTGCATGAGGTTTTGGGTGGGATTCCATTTGTTGGTGTGAACAACAAGATGTTCAGTGTCTACGTAGGTGAACAGACACTTGGTGTGATCAGCTCCCTGTTCAAGGTGTATGTTGCTCGTCTGTTTGAGTGTGAACTGTGTCCTGTGCAGCGCATATCTTGTATCCCATCTAGAGCAAGTTAGGCTCCTAGGTTCAAGTGTGGGACTGTCCCTATTGGTCCCGGCAGGACTCCTTGGGTTAAGCTGTCTAGTTAGAGTAGGGACTCACGAGACAATGAGGGCCTTGTCGCGGGCTCATGAGCTTAAGTATCTTGAGTAAAATACCAACCAATACATCATACATACTTTAGCTATTCTATCTACTTATGCATGTTGGTATTCTAGATAAGTGTTTGGTGTTTGTTAGTCATTGTTGGATGTCTGCTTGCAAGTCCCATTTGCAGTTAAGTTTGTTATGGTCTTCAGCGTATATGTTCTGGTTTATGTTTCGGTTTCCTTTCGTGTGCATGCCCCTTCTAGTTTTCTATCTAACCTATTTTTGGGTTGCGCCCATGTAGGTCATTGTCCCCATGGCTTGATCTGATGTAACATAATGACTAGCCTTCTATGTGCGTTTGTCTTGAACGTGGTGTGTCTTACGCTCAGGGTGAATGTGACAGTGACCCATTATCTGTACAATTCCATTGAAAAACAAACTGAAACCCCCAAAACCTAAACTAATATGGTTGCATAAGTGTAAACACCCTCATATATTCAAGGATGTGGTTGTGTTCAGAAATAGCCAATCACATTTAAACTCCTGTTAGATAATACTCAGTATACAGCTGCCATTATTTACAGTGATCCTGATTTACCCCATATAACTTTCAGCTCTTCTAGTAAGATTTTCTTGACATTTGCAAAAGCCATAAAGAGCTTACAACACAATAAAGGAATCTGATTGTTGAAAGGTATCAGTCAGGGAAAGGCGACCAAAAAATTCCCAAGTCATTACGTACGCAATGGAACACAGTGAAGATGCTCAGCAAGAAGTGGATTAAATTTGGTACAACAGTGACGTTACCAAGAACTGGACATCCCTTTAAAAAATTGATGAAAAAGACCAGAAGAAAATTGGTCCAGGAGGTTGCCAAGAGGCCTACAGCAACATTAAAGGAGCTGCAGGAGTTTGTGGCAAGTACTGGTTGTGTAGGGCATGTGACAACCATCTCCTATTTTCTTCATATATCTGGGTTGTGGGGTAGGGTGGCAAGATAAAAGCCTTTTCTAACAAAGAAAAACATCCAAGCCCGGCTTTGTTTTGCCAAAACATACATAAAGTCTGCCATAAGTACAGGGGAGAACGTGTTATGGGCTGATAAGACCAAAATTGGACTTTTTTTTCCATAATTCCAAAAGGTATATTTGGTGCAAAAGCCAACACCGCACATCTCCTGAAGAACACCAGACCCACAGTGAAGCATAGTGGAGGTGACATTATGATTTGGGGCTGTTTTTCTGCTGCTGGAACTGGGGCTTTAGTCAAGGGGGAGAGGATTATGAACAGTTTCAAATATTAGTTTATTTTGACAAAAAACCTTCAGGTCTCTGCTAAAAACCAGCACATCAATGACCCAACAAAAGAATCAACAAATCAACAAAAGAATGGCTTCACCAGAAGATCAAAGTTTTTGAAGCTAGAGCTTAGACCTGAAAATCAGTGAGAAGAGATGAAACTTCTTACCAGTGGCCTCCAAATTTGAACCCCGATGCTATCATCCTCCACAGACCTTCCCCGGCTTCTACGCATGCGCCCGCCAGCAAAATGCCAGACACATGCCCAGGAGTCGGGGAGCCCAGGAAATTTAAAATCTCCTTGTTCCTGGCTACCAACAGTAGCCTAGTGCCTAGAGCAGTGACCGGTGGCCTCGTTGAGCAGGTCTCACATGACTGAATAGAAATTGCGAATTCTGCATGCGTTTGATCCGCGGTAATACGTGGATCAATCAAATGCACTCGATTACACAATTCCGCTCACATTAGCAGGTCGGATTTACATAATCCACTCGCAGAAAACAGAACGCTGCATGTTTTATTTTACTGCGGATATCCGCAGTATAGAACCCATTGAGCTCCATTGTCATGCATATACCGGCAACCCATACGTAACTACATTGTGTACAGGCTGCAGGTACCCATGTCATCGCTAAGTGATGGTGCGGGAAACATAAACAAAAACAGGTGTACTGTGCATGACCACCTGTATGAGTATGCAGTTATGCACAGTACATTAAGAGGCTATATGTAATAAGTAACCCCTCCCAGTAATAGACAGCTCCCCAGTAGTAAGCAACCCCCCCCCCCCCCCAGTAATAGGCAGCCCCCCCAGTAGTAAGCAGCCCCCCAACCCATATACTTACTACAGCGTCGCTCTCCCTGACGTCAGTGTGCAGCCCGGAACACTTCCTCCCCGAGTCCTCTCCTGCGGAACTAATGAGCAGGGGACTCGGGGAGGAGAATCCTGGCTGCACACTGAGGTCAGTGTGCGCTGGAATCAGCGTGATTACCAGCGGGGAGCTGCGGTGCCTCTGCTGGTAATCGCTTCAGTGGTCAGCAGCATCGGCACGCCGCGGGCCACATAACACAAGGCAGCGGGCCGGATTCGGCCCGCGGGCCTTGTGTTTAGAGCAAAAGTTCCCGGCGGTGCCGCGGATCGGCGCTAAACACCCAACGGCCCGGTACGTGGCCCAGTGGTTGGGGACCCCTGTTCTAAATGGTTAAAAAAACTAGTTTTTCAAATATGCATCCATAATAAAATAAATAGATGGAAATATATATCTTTGTATTTGTACAGTATGTTTGCACATATTTGACATATTGCAATTGAAAATGACAATTTTTTTTAAATGTTCCCAATTTTGGCGCTTTTAATAAATATACAAAAATTCTATAGGGACTATTTTTACCACCTAGATGAAGTACAATATGTGGCAAAAAAGGAATCACTTGGGTATGCAAAACTTTTAAGGAGTTATTCCATGTTAAAGTGACACATGTCAGATTTCTAAAAACAATTTGGCTTGGTCATTAAGGCGCAAACAAGCTTGGTCACTAAGGGGTTAAAGAGGGATTCCAATTTTCTGTAAATGAAGCAAAAAACATTGTATAATGAAAAGTTCTATGACTTTCCAATTTAATTTTTGTATTAATTCATTATAGTTTTCGATTTCTCTACTTGCCGCCAGTTAATGGGAACATTCACGTTTACTTCCAGATGCTGAAGCCTGTGCAGACTAATACTTCTCTCAGCTGGGAGATCTTGAAATGATGAGAAATTGAAACCAAGCAGGTTACAAATTTGCAGAACTTTTCATTATACAATGATAATGATGCTAATATATAGAGGGCTTTTTACATGGACCAATGAATGGGCACAAACATTCCTTTGTCTGATCATCAGGCCATTTAAAAGGGCCAATGAAAGAACTAACACTCCTTGGTTGGTTGGTTGATTGTGTCTTTTTTAGTGATCATAAAAATGTTCGTTCATTGGCTCTCACATGTTTTCATGTAAACATGGAGATATGCTGCTGACCAATGATAACTGTATGGAACAGTTGATTATATTGACAATCATGTGTAAACGAGCTCTGATGAACCTGCTTAGTCAATCTGTGTTCATTACAACAGGTTGATTCTCGGCCTATCTAAAAAGACCCTTAGCCACTAGCGTGATAAAGCTCTATTTACATGGCGTTTGAAAAGTGTGTTTACCATATAACCTGTGAAAGTCCCTGGCATAATCGGTCAAAGGCATCTATAGGGATTTATGCACCCAACGGAGGCCAAAAGAGTGTCCTGTTGGCCTCTGTTAAGTTGGCATATGTAGTAAAACATTTCCTTTACTGTACAGAAAAACATAGTCAACTGAAGGCTTTTCTATAGAGAGGCAGTCAATAGGCAATGTACAGTATGCCACATCACATACACTTTCCTCCCAGGAGTAATTAGACACCTGAGCAAGAATCAAAAGTAATATTTATTTACATATGATAATACTTAGTGGGGCCTCCTATGGCCCTAATGGCATCAGATACTCTGCATGGCACACCTTCTACTTGCGTCTGATACACTTCAGCTGGTATTTCCCTCCATTCATCCTGCAAACATCTGGTGAGTTATTTCAAAGAAGATGAACGTTGTTCATATTTTCAGAACCGATGTTGCAGTTCATCCCATAGATGTTCAATAAGGCTGAGGTCAGGACTCTGTGCAGCCAGTCCAATCATGGAACATCCATATCCTCAAACCAACATAAAACAGTGTTGGATTTGTGACAAGGCGCGTTGTCTTGTTGGAAGTATGGCTGACCATTCCTAAAGTATTGCAACATTATCGACAGCACATTATTGTCTACAATGTCATAGTACAACTACAACCAATGGACCAAGACCTTGTCACTTAAAACATCTCCAGACCATAACAGAACTCCCACCATAGTTACTTGTTGGCAAAGCACACTCAGGCAAAAGGCGTTCCCCAGGCTCCTCTACACCCAGGTATGTCCATCTCATCTGAAGATGAAGTAGTGTGATTCGTCACTCCATACAACATTCTTGCATTGCTCAACTGTCCAATGGCGATGCTCCTTGCACTATTGTACACAGGCTGCTGCATCGCACTTCATGATGGACGGCTTGTGTGCAACAGTATACCCATTTATCAAATAGCATGCAGTTCCCGTCACAAACTATGGCTTATACTTGGTTTAGGACCATGTGAAATGCTTAACAAGACATGATCCATTCTACTGATATGGGCGTCCACATACTTTTGATAGGATATTGTACATTGGGCAATATAGCTTAAGGACAGCTGAGTCAAGATGTAAACAAAGGCTTGACTGTATTATAAGTCACTTTCAGGCAACTCTTGTAAGTCAGTATCTATTAAGTTGAAAATCGCTAATGAGACTTTCATAAAACTTGACACGAGGACAACTCAGGGACCGATACTTTGGGATTTGTTATATTTTAGGGGAAATGGTCTTTAGATGTTTTGTTACAAGCAGGAACCTGATCAGTGCACCAGAAGCTAATTTCCCAGCCCCTCCATCTCCCTGAGGCTATTATACACAGCTACGAACCAGCCAGATATTCGGCCAAAAAAGTTGCATTTTCAAAACCAATCAAGTAGAAAACATCTCCGTGCTCCGGCCTTGTGAACATCTTATTAACCAGGACGCAAACTCCAAGCACAGCAAAGGCAAATATCTATTCATCAAGCTGTGAATGATATGCTCGTCCAGCAATCTGAGCAATGTTTTCCAAAGAGGGAGCTGAAAACAATAATTTGGGCCACTTTAGCTGAATTGGCCTTTGGAAAATTATAGTTGTGTCTGAAGTATGAATGGATAAAGGTGACTGTTCTTCAGCTACTTCATATCACCTAAGAGTCCTAGAAGAGGTTGATGCTTTCTTCTGATATAGATCTGTGCTGCCAAGTATTCTTCTCACAGCGGGTCAGGCGAATGAACGATGTGCATTGTTTTACAATCAGGGAATACGAACAAAACATAGATCTCATACAGGAAAATCAAAAGTGGCCACACCCCACTGAATGGCCGCCAATTTACATCACCGTAATTCCGTACCAGAATATTCCTTATTTACTTTTACTTAAAAGTTAAACTGATACATTCTGTCATCCTGTAGTCAGCACTAGCAACGTATGGTTTTATAGAAGTAGTATTCAACTCAACGGAAGTCATAAGAATCTGTATGCAGTAAGATCCACATAGCATGGCGGCAGGCAAACGTCATGTTACGAATTCTGGGACTGCCACCCATCGTGGGAACGATAGTTCCGTGTCCCCTTGTATGAAAGGTGTTGTGGACTGGCATGTCTGCTGCCCCTCCATTCACCTCTGTTGCAGATTTCTGAGTGCTGTACTCAGCTTCTCTTTGGCAGTCCCATAGGGATGAATGGAGTGGCAGCACGCATGCTTGGTTGCCGTTCCATTCATACAGAGGGACATGGCAGCAATTGGATCCCAGCTGATTAGACACATCCCCTAT
This sequence comes from Eleutherodactylus coqui, assembly GCF_035609145.1. Classification (NCBI taxonomy): domain Eukaryota; kingdom Metazoa; phylum Chordata; class Amphibia; order Anura; family Eleutherodactylidae; genus Eleutherodactylus; species Eleutherodactylus coqui. The sequence continues at coordinate 53,942,650 of NC_089839.1, forward strand.
CGTGGATGAAATTACATTTTGGGATAACCCCTTTTAGGGAAGTAATTCATGCCCAGACCCTTCTAAGTACAACAAGACACAATCGCCGTATTTATTATAGGGAATGTCTGGTTAGCGGACAACATTTCTGCAATAGCTCCGACTGCCACAGGGATCTAGCAATGTTGGCCCGCCAACCTCACAGTCATTGATGTGGTAAATTCCATCAGCAGAAGTCACCAATCAGAGGCTGCAGGATCACCACTCATTCTCCTGCTATCAGCACCTTCACCCTGGGCCATGATACCAGCAGGTAATAGTGGAGTCATTGCACCATCTGATTGGCTGCAGGGGTCAGGTGACTTGCCATGATGTTATATTGTAAAACAATCACCGGAAGGTCGGCGGTGTAACATCGCTGGAGCCCCACGGCAAAGGATAAGTAAGTACTGCTCTGTTTGTTATTTTAAGGCAGTTGGAGCTTTTGCAGAAATGTTGTCTGGTAACCAGACAACCCCTTAAAGGGTAAGATAACACAAAGTGTATTTTGGTTTGGATCTGCACCAAAATCTGCAGCATATTTTGCGCTGCAGATTTGATGCAGATTCACATGAAAATTTGCATCAAAATTCGCACTGTTTGCGGTGCAGTTTTTGTCGTGGATTTGCAGCAAACGCAAAATGGGATAAAGCAAAACCCTTGATTTCAATGGTTTCATTTTCACGATTGGGATTACTCTATCTTTCTCGCATGTAGTTTTTCTACGTACAAAAAATAATACGTCATGCCCTATTTTCCTACTTTTTTTCAAACTCACACGCAATACCTGGTTCACGACCTAATACGCTCCAATGCACGAATATATTAGCGCATGCGCCCATGTGTTTAAGCTCTACAAGACAGAAAATGAAATCTACACTTGATGTGAGCAGATGTGAGCCAATATTTACCCCACTTGCTGACTTTCTGTTTAATAAATTTGACTAAAACTTGGAGACCACACCCACCCCTCGTAGATCATGTCCATTTTTCCTTATCACTTTTCAAAACTGGCAAGTGACATGAAAAGTTATACATTTTGTTGACTTTTTGGTGCAGTTTACACCAAAAACTGTCGTTGGTTGCTTATGAAATGTGGGTTAAAGAATACTGCCTGATGGAACGTATGATCCACCAGTAGAATATCATCTATATATATAAAGGTGAAAGCCCTCACTAACTGACTCACTGACTGACTCGTCACTAATTCTCTAACTTCCCATTGTCGTACAAGCGTGAAATTTGGCAGGAGCATTTTTAGATCCTAAATAGGAAAAGTAAAGGGGTCACAACTCAATTCAATGCTAATTGCAAAAGTATTGGCACCCCTATGTAATCTACAAGCATAAAATTAGGCACAAGCACTGTATAAGTCCTAAGTAGGAAAAGTAAAGGAGTCACAACTTGAAAATTCAAAGAAAAAAAACATCAGTACTCACCCTTCAACTCTACCTCTGGTCGAGTGCCACCAAGCCAATCCCTGCACTCCAGTACTCAATGAAACAGAAAGTGATGATGTTATGTTAATCACTCACATGACAGCTGCAGCCAATCACTGGCCTCAGCAGTCACATGCTGTTCATGCACACATTACTACTGAGGCCAGCGATTGGCTGTAGTGGTCATGTAAGTGATGAACATACTGTTATTGCTTCCTGTTTCAGAGGGAACCAAAGTGAAAAGGATTGGGTTGGTAGCATGGGACCAGAGGCACAGTGGAAAAAATGGCTGCTTTTATGCTATTCTCTACCTTGGAGCAAGTTTTTTAAAGGCTGGAAAACCCTTTTTTAAAACAAATTACAACAAAGAAATAAAGTGTAAAAGAAGTAAAGTATTACTGACCTCATCCACATTTTCAAAGGCATTGATGACATCATACGGCAAGCAAGACAAGAGATCGATGACGAACCAGGTCTTCAAGTAGTTCATACGTATCAATTTTGGGTCAGAAATGACCTCCCCAGCAGGTCCAACAAAGGTGGTATGAAAATTAAGTACAATATCCACCAAAAATATCACATCCACGATGCTGTCCACAACCAACCACGCAACATTATTCTGTTTCGTTTTGAAGGACACATTATAAGGAACTAGAATTGCAGTGTAAAACGTTAATATCAAGATGACCCAATCCCAGGTGGTTTTAAAAACACAGTAATGCAGAATGATATGTGGAGGGGTCTTCGGTGCTTCTTGTTTGTATTGTGGAAGAATTTCGGAACCAAGCTGCAACACCTAAAAAATATGGAGAGCAAAGTCAATGTAAATCTGAGCCTAACATTAGCCATTTTGTATCTCCCTTCTAAGGACATTAATCTGTACAGCTTGATACTCTGAGTGTCTAATCTGAATATAGGAATTATGACCAGGAATGTCACACTCTGGCAGAAGTAGTTGTAATACTAATAGGGCATATGAGTGGAACAGGTTGCCAAGGGAGGTGGTGAGTTCTCCTTCAATGGAAGTGTTCAAACAGAGGCTGAACAGACATCTATCTGGGATGATTTAGGAAAACCTGCACTGAGCAGGGAGTTCTACCTGATGACCCTGGAGGTCCCTTTCAACTCTACCATTCTATGATTCTATAAAAAGGGGCTGTGTTCTTGACACAAACATTTTAATTTAAGGGTCTGTATTGGGGTCTGAATTGATTTAGGGTGTATGTTTTGTTAAATGAATATATTTTGGGGTCTGGTCAAGGATTTAAATTAATTTAGGAATCTGTTCTTGAGTTTGAATTAATTTAGGGGTCCGTTCTAGAGTCTCAATTAAGAGATCTGGTCTGGGGTCTAAATGAATTTAGAGGTTTGGGGTCCGAATTAATTTAGAGTCCTGGTCTGAGGTCTAAATTATTTAAGTGATCTCGTCTGGGATCTGAATGAATTTAGAGGTCTGGGGTCTGAATTTATTTAGAGATCTAGTCGGGGGGCTAAAGAATTGGGTTTTCCATGACTTTTATTATTGTTGTTGTTGTTAGCCGTTTCGTCATTTATGACTTGGCGACCCTAAAGGCAAGCTCGCTCCATGTTTTTCGGTTTTGCATTGCTTCTTTCAGTTGTGTGATATCCATGCCAGTATCAGCTCTGACAGTATCAGCCATTGTATCCTTTGGCGGCCAGGTCTCACTGATTTGTCCAAGCATTATAGATTTTTCTATGGACTCGCATTACGTGGCCAAAATACGTGAGTCTGAATTGGGTCATCTTGCCCTCCAGTGATTTATCGGGTCTTATACAATTCAGGACTTCTTTGTTTGTTACTCTTGCTGTCCAGAGTATACGCAGCAGCTTTTGCCAGCACCTCCGCTCAAACACATCAATCCTCCCTCTATTAGCTTTTTTCGCAATCCAGCTTTTACATTCATTTATTGATTACCTATCCTCAGGAAAGGTCATCAATAGTTGATCAGCAGGGATCCACCACTTAATATCCCTGTTGCTCAGCTGATCCTGTGGTCCGCTATCACTGTTGACAGTGCTGGAAGCAAATAATGTTGTCAACATTGCAGTAGCCCAATTTGACTTCAATTGGAGCTGTGCCTGCATTACCGCTGCAATATGGATAATGCTATCTGCTTCCAGTGCTGTCCACACTGATAGTGGGCCCAATATCAGCTGATTGGCAACGATCCTGATCAACTACTTATGAGCTACGCCGAGGATTGTTCTTCAGTAGTAAAAGTCCTGCACAATTTTTTTAATTAAGGGATCTGGCCTAGAGGTCTGATTAACCTTAGGGGTCTGGTCTGGCGTCTGAATTCATTTTTTGTGCCAGATTTCAGGTTTGATGCTTCCTATATATCAATTTTGTTGGGTGGTTAGCACTGATGCCTTGTAGCATTGGTGTCCTATGTTTAAATCCAACTAAGGACAGCATTTGCATGAAGTTTGTATGTTTTCCCCGTGTTTGCATGGAAACTTTACATTTGTAAAAGTTGTGTTTGTTTACCTTGACTCAGAGGAACTTTCACATGGATCTGGTGATTGCTTGAGGGGACACAGCTAACTGTTTCTATGGGACCCAGGACTTTTTTTTAGTGATGCTCTTACTTCCTTAATTCATTTTATAATAGGAAAACCCCTTAGAGTCATGCATTACATTTGTATTACCGGTCTACAGCAAATTTGCTGTCGACAAGCTACACTGACTTGGTAACAAGTAACAGCAAAATCTCCACTGGTGATTAATTACAGGGGCTGCAATATCTCATGTACTAACAAACCTATCCACCCTCTTGCCTGCGTGTCCCGCTGTAAATCCCTGCCTCTGTATTAATTATAAAGTGACTTGTACAGTCTTGGGGATGAAGGACCATTAATAACCCTGCTTTTATCTGCATCGTTAAAAAAAGTGGCGGGTATGAACTGCAGCCTGGTGAAGTGTGTCTGAGGAAGCGCTGTCTACAATGTAAATGAACTCTAATCACAAACGTCTTAAACAAAGACAAACAAGTAATACTGAAGAGGGTGTCGAGTCTCCTGCCCAGAACGCAGGGCTCCAGCTGCTGCCTCCATTCCCACCTTGCTCCAAGACATCTATATTAGTAGCTCCTGACAGTCATTGACTGCGCATCATTTTAAATTAAAATCCACAGCATGAGAAGATGTAACGGCACCCAACAGAGCATTTCCCAGAAAATATGAAAGAAATTGGAATGTTTACGCTTGTGTAGCTATTTCTATTAACCCCTTCAGTGGCAGGTTTATTATTACCATGTCAGCGCAGCAAGCCCCGGAGATTTTCCTGAGGTAATTCGAAGTGGCAAACGTGTACAGTGGCACAATAACTGTGTGTCCTGGCCAGCATTTCAGCACTAGAGCTGTCCACGGAAATCTTCCGCGGTTTAACTGCATGGTCAGTGTAGCAAGCCCCGGAGATTTTCCGGGTGTGCCACTAAAGGGGTTAATCGGCGCTGGTCTACCTGTACATTTGGATAATTTCGTTATTTTCATAATAGCTTTCTGAGACTTGATGTCTGTTTCAGTAAATAGCTGGATTCCCCATTAAATAACAATTTCGGAATGTGTTCTCTTAGAACAACACTCTTTGCTGTTCCTCTTTTATAACTCCTAGAAATGTTGAAATAAACTGACCTTCCAGTTTATGAATATCTACATAATGAAGCTAAGGCTTCTTTCACATTATGATTTCAGGGCCATGTCCGTTCTCCGGTTTACGTTTCCTTCTCACATAGCTTTGAGGTAGAACCCTGGGTGGATCCATGGACTTTAAGAAAAGGGGTTTCTAGGACTTTAAAAAAAAATGACACACTTAAAAGATATAAAATAAAGAAAAAATTAATATTCATTCCTGTCCGGTTGCTGGAACCCCAGTCCCTGTCACTCCAAGCTCAAAAGAGGCCTACAAGTGGTCACGCGTTGTTCATTATGCATGTGATCGCTCTACCAATCACAGTCTTCAGTGGAGATTCATTCATGGCCACTAAAGCCTGAGATTGGCTGAGCGGTCCCATGCATAATGTACAGCGATGACCTCCTGTCGGCTTCTTCTGGCTTCCAAGCAGCAAGAATCAGGGCTCCGGTGCTGGATAAGGAGCCACTTTAAGAGGTGCACAGGAAAACGGAGAAAGTCAGGCATTGGGTAAAAAGCTTTCAGTCTTTATTAAACAATCCAGATAGACGCGGAGGAACAGGGAGCATGTGCCGTCTTACATGTTTCAGGCAAGCATGTTGCCCTTAATCATGGCACATGCACTCTGTTCCTTCATGTCTGTCTGGATTGTTTAATAAAGACTGAAAACTTTTAACACAACGCTGGACTTTCTCCATTGTCCTGTGCATCAGTTGTGGTTTCCAGCCAGTCCTTGAGTGGGAGCTACTGCATAGGAGCTGCTTTCTGGTTTGCATTTCACTGGAACGGGTGAGTATACATTTTTCTTTATTTTACACTATTTGAAGCCTGTAAAACCCTTTAATGTGTGAAACAGAGACCATTTTGGTCTCCGTTTCACAATGTTTTCAACCCTGATGACGCTTTTTGATCCAGTAAACGACTGATAGGGAAGAAGCCTAGAACAGAGATAAAAGAGGTCTCTGTTCCACACATTAAAAGCTATGGTTCCATCCAGGTGTCCATTTAAATGGTACTTTTGGCATTCAACGCAGAACCCGAGACAGAGAGTAGCTGCATATTTCTAAAGCTAACACATTTTCATCTATCAAATTGACTTCTGCTTCCATACTGATAATACCCCGTGTCTCCTTCAGTCTTTATTTTACCTGGAAACACCCATGATCTGCCCAACATGTGACTGCAGCAGCCAATGACTTGCCATCTATTACTGACATCACCTTCTTCTTACTGATTGGCTGTCATGGTCACGTGAGTAACTCATGCTATCAATGAATCCTAGTAAATGAAGGCTGACGAATGATCACAGAAATATCAACATGGAAGCTGCAGGGATCTTAAAGCTGGCTATAGGACTATTTGTCATTTTTAGCCATATGCATCTGTCATTTGGTTTTTCAAAATGTTGAGAAATCACATTATGTAGCCACATTTAATGCTTATGAATTAAAGAAAATTGTGCAACAGCCACTGATGGAGCTGTAGTGATGTCCATGTTGATTTACCTAATTTTATTAGATCTTGAAGTACTGTTGAACTACATAGGGAGCTTTAAAGATGGTAGAAGAGGGTATGGGGTAATATGTTCTTTGCTTAAAAATAGACAATTGACTTTTTGTGGTCTCGCCACTATTTGTAGTCCTGCTTAAAAGGTTGTTTTGCCCCATGAAATGTTTTTTCATCTAAAGCTTGGAATGCTATAACATAACTTATAACATAACTGCTGCTTCCGAATCATCGCTTCCTAGGGCTCCTCTAGTCTCTGTTCACCAACTCCAGAAAGGGCCTGTTGACATCACATGTGATTTCTGCAACCAATCACTGGCTGAAGTGAACAGCAAAGAGGTCACTGCTGTGGCCAGTGATTGGCTGCAGTGCTCACATGTTGTGTAGACATAATCAACAAAGACTAGAGGGGGACCCAGGAAGCAGCAATGTGGAAGCAGATAGGTGCAAATTACTCCATTTGTTATTTTACACCATTCTAGGCTTTACTTAAAAAAATTTCATATGGCTCGACAATCCCTTTAAGCACTTTCAAAGAACCAAGGGGTGTGTACTTACCATTGAACTGAAGGCAGCGGCACTTCTTGTCAAACTAATATTCCGCCAATTGATTCACTGCAATCTATAGGTCCAGCGTAACCCATACTTTAAAGGGAACCTGTCATTACCTTTGAGCCCCATAAAATATGTAATGGCGCTCAAAGAAGAGTGAAAGGAGAGTCCGGAGAGCTGCATTTCATAGGCTCCCTGTTCCAGCGCTGTGTCCCCTTGAAGCTACTGCGCGCACACAGTGCGAAACACAGCTCCCCAGACTCCCCATTCCCTCACCTTTGAGCCCCATAAAGTAGTTTCTGGAGGTCAAAAGTGATAACAGGTTCCCTTTAAATATTTCTTCAGCATCCAGTGAGTCGATGGATTACAAGACTAGTTCACAAAGCTCCTCATTTGTACTGCAGGTACATATTACCTCAGCCAGCCGGGAATGCTTATGTACATTTTCCCCTTTATGGACAGTGGGAGCCAACTGCTGCAAGACCCCTCTGCTGCTTGTAAGTGCTCTTGTTAGGCGTGCTAGCTTCCCCCAACCTGCAAAAACAAAAATTACATACCTCATCATACACAACAATGTAATCTGCAGTTCAGTGAGTGCCACTGCAGCTTTAGTCAATATCAAGCACAGCATCGTACATTTTATAGTGGCTGTGACTGGTATAGCAGCACAATCCCATTCACCTGAATGGAACCAAGCTGCTCTCAGGCAATGTGACCAATAAACATGACATCACAGGCCTGAGAAGAGTCAGCAGGGATCGCAAGTGGCTGACGCATACCAAACTGGTATCAATGACCTATCCTGAGGACAGCTAAACAATATATGGAGGTAATAGAGTGGGCTTCTCATCTCATGGTCACAGTGGAGAGCAGTTATAAAGAGCATCTCTCTCGCTCAATAGGATCTACAGTGACCTGCATTGCACAGACAACCCATTTATTTGTATGGGCACTGCATAATGCTTACTTTTTCCTGTAGTGGTGTGGAATTTAAATACTTAGTGCGACAAATCTCTACATACTACAGCTAATTGCTGGAGGTCCGAGAAAGGGGAATAACTTGTGATCAGCTACACTATCCTACCAAAAGTAATTGGACACCTGAGAAAGAATCAAAAGTAGTATTGATTTAGATATGTTAATACTCAGAGGGGCTCCTTTGGACCCAATGACATTGGACACTTTGCATGGTATACTTTTTACTAACATCAGATGCACTCCAGCTGGTATTTCCCTCCATTCATCCTGCAAACTTTCTTCCATGGGTCAAGTGTCCAATCACTAACGCTTCTTGCCCCACTGTAGAAGGGCTGATTCATCTTCTATGAGAGAACTCGACAGACATTTGCAGGATGAATGGAGGGATATAGTAGCTGTATCAGATGTTAGTGCAAAATATGCCACAGAGAGTATCCAAAATCATTATAGCCAAGAAGACTTTAAGTATTAACATACGGATTCTTGCTCAGGTGTCACAATTACAGTTGGTAGGATAGTATATTTGTCCAAGAACCTTTGTAAAAAGTGGGTGAAACCATATATGTTTTTTAACAATTGTTTAGATTTTATTATTGGAAAAATGCATTTTTTAAACGTTTGATATATTTTTAACAAATCTTTAAAAGCTTTATTAAACCATTTTCTATATTTTTTTACTCCACATAGGGGCCTTGAACTTGCAATCATTTGACTGCATGTACTCTTCACTGCAAAACTATATTAATGCAGTACATATAACTCTTTACTGTTGCCTATTAAGCCCTGTCAAAGAGGCATCTCCGTATGTGTGGTCAGCTAACTTCGACTCTGGCTTTTGCTGGTGGCAAAACAACTGACACCTCCAAGGTTTGTAGGAGCCTTGGTTTCCAAACCTGCTCCATACACCCTTCGTGACTGCATGATGCTATACAGCTTAGTTATGCTATGCAGTTGGGAAGAGGTTGAGACATAGTATAAGCCTCTGGATGAAAACAATTAATGTTTCCATTTACTCTCTTCAAGCAGAGATCTTAAAAATGATGGGGAATTAACCTTTCCAAGCCACTGATTGGCGTCTTCCTAGATTCTGATTGAAGCTTGTACAGCTCCAATGTCAGAAGATGTCCAACAGGGTATTCTTACCGTCTATTGCCAGCCACTTCGCTGTCAGAGCCTCTTTGGTGCACACACACTGGCTTTAGCCAGCAGATGGCACTGTTGTATAACAGCAAAAAGAGAAAGCCTTTTTAGGAAACCCTGAATCCAAAATTGGATTGGAAAGGGTTAAATCACAGTATGATATTAGACAGTTCCATAACGTTTACATAATACAATAAGTTCTATTTACCTGAAAGTGGAAAAAGAATTCAAATTTCCCAAATTCTGCGAAAGTGTCCTGTTTGTCATGACATTGTCCTGTGCACTGAACCACAAAAGGGGTGGAGTCATGCAAATATGTATCGAAAAGGGAATTTCTGCGTAGTTTTGGGGGTATTACAGGCAAAATGGCAGTAGAATTTAAAAGCCACAACATGCCATACTTAGGAAGCATGCACATGGTGCTAAATGTCCCGTATACATACTATACTAACATGTATAGATCACAGACTAAAAATGTCTAAAAGCTCTGAATATGTAGATGGAGGCTAGGCTGGCTTGTCCTTTACATAGTGGCTCAAAATGTGAGTAATCAATAGTTTAGTGCTGAAGTAAGAGACGTTGCCAGGAGAGCAGCATCAGCACTTAGTAATCACAGTGGGGTACATAAGTAACTTGATTTGTAAACTGGGTTATAGGTAAAGATTGAGGATGGCTTTGAATTATTCATGATGGAAATGTTTGCTTATCAAATTAGTTGCAGTATTATCATGACCCCCCCCCCCCCACCTGCCCAACAACTACATAGGGATCCTTAATATATCCTTAATGCAATCTTCAAGAGCTGTGATGTCAATACTGGATTCAAATCTCGGAGCCTGAATGTGTGAAATATCCTCCAGTAAGAGCCAGCCAGGACAAGAGCCATCAAAACTTACCGGAATGGTTCCCAAGAGAGTATGAAGACTACTGCGCCAACCCCCTGCATAATCCAGCCCTGACCCCAAGGACTAGACTGCTTTACTGCAGCGCTTCCTGTGCCTAATAGAAGCCTCAAGTACAGGAATGTCAGTAGACATACTAGCCAACTTTTGAAAAGGCTTTTCAGAGTGACAACAAAGGGGAAAACAGTAAAGAGGTTATGACCTTTATACCCTGCCCATTTATATAGCAAGTGGCCTGGGTATCCCAAATAGCACATATGACCCCCTTCTGCACACACCAAAACAAATCCAGAGCAGACATACCAGAACCCTTAAATAAATACAGACCAAAAAAAAAGGAATACCGATTGCCTCAAACCTTTTGGATTAATCAAAAAAATCCAAACCAGACTTTCTAAATACATTATCCTACCAAAGGTCATAGAATTGACACCTCAGCAAGAATCAATAGTAGCATTTATTTCCATATGTTAATACTTAGTGGCCTCCTTTGGGCCTAATGACATCAGATACTCTCCATGACATACTTTCTACTAACATCTGATATACTTCAGCTGGTATTTCCCTCCATTCAACCTGCAAACATGAGGCACTGAAGGACACTGCTCATATTTCCTGACCCGACGTTCCAGTTCCTCCAGATGTTCAGTGAGGTTCATCTTGGGACTCTGTGCAGGTCAGTCTGTGGAACATTCATATTCTCAAACCAACGTAAAACAGTGTTGGATTTGTGACAAGGTGCGTTGTCTCATTGGAAGTATGGCTGACCATTCTCAGAAAATTGTCACATTGTCGGCAGCACTTTATTGTCTAGAATGTCAGGGTATGCCTCCATATTCATTGTTCTTGTCACTACAATCAACGGACCGAGACCATGCCACATAAACCACTCCAGACCATAACACCCTCCACTGTATTTAACTGTTGACACAACACACTCAGGTATAAGGTGTTCCCCATCATCCTCCACACCCAGGTATTTCTGATTTGAAGATGGAGTAACAGTATTCATCACTCCGTAGAATGGTCTTCCATTGCTCAATTTTCCAATGACAATGCTACTTGCCCTATTTTGTTGAAGGACAAATGCATTTTTGAAAGAACTTGCCAGATGTTTGCAGGATGAATGAAGGGTAATACCAGCTGAAGTGTATCAGACGTTAGTAGAAAGTGTTGCACGGAGAGTATCTAATGTCATTAGGCCTCATGTCCACGGGGACAGATCCGCAGTGAGTGTCCCGCACGTGTGATCCACGCCCCATAGGGATGCATTGGATACCAGCAGGTAATTAAATACCTGCGGATGTCATTTTCCCCTGAGGCGCGGATTGCGTGTGCGGGAAAACACCTGCAGCATGCTCCATTTTAGTGTGGGTCTCCGGCGGGGACTGCTCCCGCAGGCTTCTATTGAGGCCTATAGAAGCCGTCCGGATCCGCGGCACACCCGCACCTGAATTCCTGCTCTCCCGCGGAGCGCAGGAGTTAAAAAAAAAAAAAGAGTGCACATCCGCCGGGCCAAAGAAAGAAGATTCGGCCGCGACAGAGAGAAGATCCGCAGCGTCCGGACAGGTAAGTAAATTGTTATTTTTAGCCTCATGTCCGCGGGAAAGGAGAGACCCGCTGCGGGATTCTGCATGAAGAATCCGCGGCAGGCCTGATTTTCCCCATGGACATGAGGCTTAAGGGTCAAACGAGCCCCTCTAAGTATTAACATATGTAAATAAATGCTGCTTTTGATTCTTTCCCAGGTGTCCAATTACTTTTAATCGTAATAGTATATGTACAGACCCCAGATTACCTAAAAATACAGAAACCAGATCTTCTTTAAAAATACAGATACTGGAATAGACCCCCTAAAAATACAGATCCCCCTAAAAAAATCAGAGCACCCAAAAAATAGTGACCCCAGACAAGATCCCTTAAATTTAAACCACTGACTAGGCCCCTGAATAAAGACCTCCAGGCCAGAAACGACCCTCATCTTTGTATACTCCAGGCCAGACAGCGCAGCCCCTCACTGTGTTGTACGCAGCACTGCTTTAGAACATATAATGCAGTTTCTGGGTAAGTTCACATGCAGTGGATATGCTGCAGTCTTCCATAGCGGATCTGCCTGCAGAACATTTTGCAGCATTTTAAAGTATTAGCAGTGGATGATATTTCAAAAATCTCATCAACACACTGCGGAAAAAAGTCTGCAGCGTGAAATTGACCTGAGATGTGAATCTGAAGCTTACAGCACGTCTTTTTATGCTGCGGTTTCTCAGTGCAGATTTCACCTTTTCAAGTAAGGGGATGAATTCTGCACCAAAATCTGCATTAACTGCGACTTCAGTTGAGGGTATTCACCAATACGCTCACCTAAGTGCACCGTATTTTCACAGTGGTGGCGGCTTCAGACGGATGCACTTTAGCGCATTTTTGTGCATGCAAAAATTGCGTGCTGAAAGCACAGAAAATAGAAACCATTGATCTCAATGGGTTTGTTCTCATTTCTCGAATGCACAAAAAATTGGACCTGTTCTATTTTCCTGCGTCTTTGCGCACCAAGAGCCCTATGGTAATCGATGGGAGGTTTCACAAATGCGCACGCAAAACGTAAGAACATGGGCACAATTTCATAAAGCAGAGAATGCATCTGAACTTCATTAGGTCAAATAGCCTGTTAAATCAGGGCAGAGGGGTGTGTGCGCATATGAGCAGGCCCTGCATGCGCAAAAAAGTACAGTACTAGGCAGGCACACGTGCAACTCAACCTCGTTCACTGCTCAAGTATGTTGCGCTGAGCTTACGCTCATCTGAAGCCACCCTGAATGAGGCTGATTTGCATGTGTATTGGAGTATTGTGCTGTGCTTTTGTGCAGGCATAGCCTGTTCATATGTGCGCACAACACCCCCCACCCTGATTTAAAAGGCTATTAATGCACGTAATTGTGCAGCGTATTGCACATAGACTCATATGGGGTCCTTGCTGTGCAAATCCGCAGGAAAATAGAGCAGGTCTATTTTTTTTGCATGCACGAGAAATTTCTCTCTTGCGCAAAAAATGTTACTGAGAACGAGCCCATTGACAGCAATGTCTTCTATTGTCTGCGTATCGCACGTATATTTTAAACGCATAAAAACGCACACAAATACGGCCTGGATTTTTATGTGAATTCACACCAAAATGTGCTACAGAAAGTTAACTACATGTGAATGTAGCCTATAAGCCTCTGTTGATCTGTTTCTCTAGTACAGACTATTCCATCTGTTCCTTTGGGTATTATTCCATCTCCCTTATTTGCATATTACCCAGAGGAGCATACATGGCCATTTGAATCTCCTCATTCACTGTATAGGTGCTCTCCCTAAGGAGAAAAGATAGCGTTTCCTGTCCCCCATCCCAGGCATCTCACTAGCAAAGCCAGACTCTTACTCTACACTGATGAAGGGCAAACACCCTGAAACAGCTGTCTGTACATGAAGTCTTGCTTTGCTTCTACATTCCCAGTCATTGTTACAAGGCTTGTATAAAGAGTCTGACTTTGGCATGAAGGAATGCTGCCTTCCAATAGGTGGCACTGTGGAAGTATTATTCCATCTCACCTATTTGCATATTACCCAGAGGAGTGCGCATGGCCATTTGAGTCTCCTCACTCACCGTTTAGGTGCTCTCCCCAAACACTGAATATGTTGGCTGCCTGTTGCCACCAGTAGGGGCATGATCTGTATACAGTGTGTATACCACTGTTATTGACCTCATACGGAAATACATAAGGAGGGGAGCAGAAAGATGAAAATCCACAGAAATACTTCTACAAATCAGGTGAGATTTATCAAAACCAGCAGTTGCCCATAGCAACCAATCAGAGACCCTTTATAGAAAGCATGCAGGAACCTGATTGGTTGCTATGGGCAACTGCTCCATTCTTCTCTTGCGCTTCTCTGTCGTTATGTCTGAATATAGAATAGATGATGTCTACAAACCTTTGGATGAATCATCTTCAATCGGTTGCTTAAAAGCTGTGATATCACTGAAGGTGCAAAGAAACAAAACCACTTTGTCCTGCTCATTTCGGATTGGAGCGATCTTCACAAAGAACCACACCGGCGTCCCTGAAACACGAATATGTAAATAGGGATCTGAATGATCATATATTGCCACATGTTCGCAACAGCGGCACAGGGCGTATAAGGTGTTACTTCTAAAGGGGCACCACCGATGGCCTGGCCCCCAATGACTCTGAACGCCTCATATCGTAAAGGGTAACTGTACTTTTAAAAAATGGCTGACATGTCGGAGCAAATGTTAAAAGTTTTGCTCACTGTTGATCAGTGAGTGTGTAATAGCTCCACTAATTGCTGAAATGAAGGGGTAGAAGCAATCACTCAAGCACTGTGCCCTGTTGGCTGTTATCCTTTTTGTCAGCTCTCCTTGACAGCTGAAGACAGAAGCATAGATGTCTATAGACGTCTATGTGTCCATTTTCAGCTGCCGAGGAGGCCTTACAGTGAAAGAAATGGGTATAGGCGCAACCTTTTTAAAGAGAAGCACATGACATCAGGTTATTAGCTCAACTTCTCTATTTTATTAAATCCAGCATGAACAGACATGTTTCAGGACTGCAGCGCCCCTTCCTCAGTATTTGCTAGAAACACACCTCTGGCACATTAGTTGCCTGTTCTGCAGAGAAGAGGAGCAACCAAATATGAGGCTTTTTTAAATGCATAGGAATGAAAACTCAATGCAAAAACACATAAGTGCATTGTTACCATGCAGGGCAGCGCAGGGTCCCGCGGTCAGCGCGCGCCACCCCGGCATCGGCTCCGGCGTCCTGGAGCCCTGACGTCGGGGCTCTACTGGCAACGTGGAACGGCTGGTGTGCGGCGGCGTGGGCGTGTCTGCCCGTAGGGCGCCGCCCGCACTCCTCCACCTCTCTTGTGCAGTAGTGGGGGGCTGGCTCCTCCCACTCTCCGCCCCAGGGCGGAGTCTTTCGTTTATAAGGCTAGCAGTGACCTGAGCTCACTGCCAGTTATTGGTTCTGTTAGCCACTAGTCAGTTCTGCCTGTGTCAGTCAGTCAGTACTAGTTGCTAGTCAGTCTCTTTCTAGTGTGCCTTTTACTCAGTCTGTTCTGGTTCTGTCTGCTACTAGCTAGTCTGTCTGCAGCTATTCTCAGCTAGCCCTAGTTTGCCAGTCAGTTTCCTTCAGCCTGCCTGTAGCTTTGTTTGTTCTGTTGGCCTTTTCCATCTGCCTCTCTGTCGGCACTCTGTCCCCCCATCAGTTAGTTTCTCTTGTCAGTCGCCAGGTCCCTAGCCAGCGCAGGGACCGCCGTCCAGTTGTCCGCCTGGGATTAGCCAGGGCCGTGGCAAGTAGGCAGGGACAGTGGGGTGCAGGAAGTTCAGGGCACCCCACCTGGCGCTCGGGGGTCAGAGTGCCGTAACATGCATATTTTTTTCTGCAGTGACTTAATAAGATACGTGTGTAATTGACTTTGCATGAACAAAGGTTTCAAAAACCTTTAAAATCAAGACTATACAGATGCGTCCACTCTCAAAGGGATTGTGCCAAGCAGGAAACTCTTGCTCATGTGCCCAAGTAGGGCATATAAACCCCATAAAGTGGGATCCCCACATGGGCCCCTCCTCTATGATCCAGAAGAGTTCAGACAGACCTTGAGCCATCCATATATATTAATGATGGCCATTCATTTGGATCCATCCTGTAATACATGTCCGCTGCAGCGGCTGTTGCAGGAGGAATGCCTAACTGACCACAGTTTCCACCGACAAAATCAGCTATGTCAGTAGTGGGACCCAGGGCGATCAGCTGTTTGTCCCGGGTGCCTCACTCTGAAAGAGGCTGCGTCAGATGGCATATCCCTTTAAATTTTCTTGAATTTTATTAGGACTCCAGTATGAAAAATCATTATTACAATTTTGTGTTATCTAGTAAAAAAAGAGTATAAGTTATTGAACATAAGAGCCCATGGTGACAAATGGCATCCATCCGATGTATACTCTTTTTTTTTCGTGCCACACATGATAAGCCAAGATAAGGGACAAGTTAAGGGAGAACACATCTTTATATGGTTTATGTAGCTCCCTAAAAAAAAAAACAATTAACAGCAGTGATTTCCAAGAATTCCTGCAGTATGACGAGGGAGCAGATCGCGCACAGCAGCGGCCGTCTGCAGGAGAGAATACTACACGTTCATTGCTTCTTCTCCCTCAGTAGCACAATCGTTATATGAATACAAATAGATTAGAATGAACACGGCTCTAAACCAGTGGAAGATAATGAGCGGAGGTGATTTGGCAATTTACCAATCACGCAGAACTCATTGTTCTTTAATGATCACTGCGGCACTAAATAAAGCATCCAAAATAAAACAATGCGAGTGTATTATCTGTGGTGTAACGGTACAAAGGAGCGCGGCAGCAAAACACTTCATCATATGTGGGGAAATAGTGCAAGCAAAATGAAGGCGCCACTTACTGTTCTTCTTATACATTAGAATTTCAAAGGAGTTCATCTCGTAATTCTCAAACGTCTGTCTGACTTTCTCAATGGTCTCTTTGTCTGTCAACTCCCCATACATAAAACTGAAAAGAAGTAACGCAGATGGTGAAAATCTGTGGAATTTAGCTCTTAGTATTTTTAAACATCTGTCTGTGTTTAAACTTTATGACAGGTTATGCTTTTTTACAGAAACAGCACCACTCTTTTCCACAGGTTGTGTCTGGTATTGCAATTTAGTTTCACTCATTTGAATGGGGCTAGGCTGCAATACCCAAGACAGCCAATAGCCAAGCTAGGGGAGAAAAAAGCTAACTTTTTTCCTAATCTTCCCTTTAATTGGGACATTCCAGTAAAAACACATCACTGCCTTCCCCTACATAAATCCATTGATATTCTATTTTATTAAAAGCTGATAAAAATAAGAATAATTCAAAATAAGTTCTTTACTAGTTCCAGTTTTTCTATTGGTCAGATGCTTGAAAAAAATGATTTTAGTATCATAGAAATAAGAAATAGCACCACTACAGGAGAAATATGGTATTGCATGTTTTCATTTAAATGAATGGATTAATTGGGCATTCCACTCTAGTTCATAAAGGGGGGGGGGGGCGGTGTTGAGCATCGGACCCTCTTCTATGATAGCCATAGGGCATCTATAGTTGCAAGAAAAAGTAACCCTTCACAATCACCTGGAGTTCTTCAGTGATTGCTAAAAAATGTACCATTTGTGTCTTTTATTGAGCACATTGGGTAAACATCCAGAATGTAGCAATGAAAAGTAAGTGAACCCTTGAATATAATATGGTTTATATCTCTTTTTAGCAGCATTCACCAGCACCAAATATTTCCTGGCAAATAACATTTGAGAAGTGACTTCCAGTTCATTAATATTTCTGGGATGCCTTACGTGTACATTCCTCTTCAGGTCAAACCACATCTATATATTCCCTCATCCAACAACCCCTTTAATTGTCAATAGATAAATTACTATAGTGTTCCCTCTATTGGAGATCCACAAGTCATAATCTGTTGGGGATATTTAAGGACCGGAGTTGAGAAAACCTAGCCTATAACATTTGTCCCTTAGTTAGAATGATAGATGTATATTCATAGAATGGGCATCATAAAGAACAGTGCGGTATATGTTATTTCTTACCTGCATGTGCTGCTTTTTTGCATAACTTCTGCCCGGTGATATCCTGACAACTTGCAGAACCCGTCATTGCTGTAGACAATTGGCCAGTCCACTATCTGGGCATTACCCAAGACAAAATTAGTCTCTGTTCCAAAAAGACAAGAAAAAATATTTAACTGGCATTAACTCTAGCATCTGGGCTGCAGTGCACATTACTTAACCCTTTGTGATCTATAGCTCAGAGGAGCACTGACATCACATCCACTACATGACTGATACACATATATGTAAAATTCCTGTTACAGATAGACAAGAACTGTATTATTTTGCTCTGCTTCATGAACTTTAACCCCTTAAAGACATTTCTGTTTTTTCCTCCTCGCTTTAAAAAACAAAATCATAACTCTTTTATTTATCCATCAACGTAGCAGTCTGAGGGCGCTTTTATTTTGGAGGGTGAGTTGTATTTTTCAATGGTACTATTCAATGTACTATGTAATTTACTAAAAAACTTTTAAAAAAAATCGAAGTGTAGTGAAATGGGAAAAAAACACACAACTCTGCCATCTTTGGTGGGCGGTTTTCTTTCTACAGCGTACACACTGCTGCAAAAATGACACGATGACTTTATTCTATGGGTCAGTACAGTTATGACAATACAAAATGTATATAGTTTTTATTTTTCTGTCGACATAGTTGTGTGAGGGCTCAGGACATCGTCTAGCTTCTATGGCTACAATTTTTTGATATCTTTTTACTACATTTTTTACTTGGAAAACCTAATTCTGAAATTGTGGTTTTCCTTCTGCGACATTTACTGTGCGGGATAAATAATGTATTATTTTTATAGATCGGATTTTTATGCATGTAGCTATTACAAATATGTATCTTTTAATTATAAATATGGGAAAGCGTTTTTTCCTAATAATTAATACAATATTTTTTACTTTTTCATTTTTTTAGGCATTTTAAGGGACTTGAACTTACGATCGTTTGAATTTTCCTGCAGTATAATGTAATAGCATAGTATAACATTATACTCCGATCTGCCAGGCAACCTATCAGGCTACACATGCATGGCTTCATAGGCAATCTGCAATGGCAGACCTTCAGAAGAACCCCAGCTGCCATAGCAACCAAACAGCACCCTGTAATCTCATCGCAGGCGGACTATTCAGTCCCCCCCAATTTCCGATCGGGTCATTTTTTAAATGCTGCAATCAGAATTGACGACAGCTTTTAAAGGGTTAACAGTCACGATCAGCATGTCAAAGACAGCCAACACCCGCATTGTATGGAGCAGGATCGACCGCCAATCCTGCTCCATACAAATCCCAATCCTCCTTGACACAACTGTATGTCATGAAGCATTAAGGGGTTAAAGTAAATGTCCAACCTTATACAACTTTTCAGTGCATATTAATTTCACACAGACACAGAGTTACATGATCAAATTCTGGACCCCTTCAGCCACCACTAGGGGGAGCTTAAGAGTTTACTGCATACTGGGGGAGATTTACTAAGCTAAATGTACCAGAATTCTGGCTCAATTTGCACCAAAAAACTGGTGTACATGCTGTGTGCCTCATTTATGTTTTCACATGCAACGTCTGACAATCCTTATTTTTTCAGTTGAGTATTGCTTAGTTCTAAGGACTGTAGGGGTCTCAGCAGTCAGGCCTACCATGATAATAAGTTATTACATATCAGGACAGGAGAGACCCTTAAAGATTTCATTATACAAAGACTAAAGGGATTTCATTATGGAAATCACGCTTAGGCCTCAGTCAGACGGGCGTTTTTTCGCGCGTTTTGCGCATCGCATGTCGGATGCGCATGCGCAAATCGCGTGACCGGAGGCAAAAATTGCGGGAAAAATCTGCACCTACCCGCGTTTATCGTCGCTGCAAAACGCCCGTCTGACCGGAAAAAAATCGCCGTGCGCATCAAAATGCGCATGAAACTTCGTCTGACCGGCGAAAAAAATGATTTTGGTGCGCACATAAAACGGCGAACGCAGATAGGCGCAATTTGCGAATCGTCGTGTCCTATAATTTTTCGCAAAAGCGGACATGTGACCGATATCATAGCGAACTATTGGTTCTATATATGCGCGAAACGCATGCGCATGCGCAAAACGCGCGAAGAAACGCCCGTCTGACTGAGGCCTTAGTCATATAATGAAACGTCTGTATGGAGTTCCAACATCTAGATGTAAAGAATAGCATTTTCATTCACTGACAGCAAGCATAGGTCTGGAAAATTGTAAAGAATGTGAAGGCCAAGTATAGTAGAAAGTTGCAAAACATTTCATTACATAATGATGAAGCTTTATTAAAGGGGTCATTCAGTATTTCCTGGGGGTATAGGGGGTAACTTGCTGATCGTGGAGGTTTTTCCGCTGAGACCCTCACTAACCCTGAGAAAATGAGTGGCAAGCACTTCGGTATTTCTGTTAGCCCCATTGAGATGAAGGGAGCAGCGGCCACTCATGTTCAACCGTGCGCCGTTCTTTCTGACGTTACTGTGGGGGAGGATGAAGCAACCCCACAGTGCCAGGCACAAGGGGGCACAGGGGCCGATGTTGGAGATTCTGGGGTTACAGCATTGTGACCCCCACTGATTTATATAAGCCTAGACAATACCTGTACTGTCATAATGACTGAGCATAGTATTGTTGTCCAATACTGCAGTTCTGGGAAGAGATTTTCAATAGACGGGTACCAGAAAGGAGACTAGATTTTAGTGTTTAACTAGGCTTTGTCAACACTGCAAAGATGGCCATTTGGATCTGTTGGAAGCCATGACACTAAAGTGAATATAAAATTAAACGATTTTCCTGGGATTAAAATATTAATAGCTGATCCTCAGGAAATATTATCAATATATCAGTAGGGGATCGTGTCCCTGTAGTCCCGCCGATCAGCTGTTAGAAGAGGCTGCAGTGCCTAGGTGAGCACTGCAAACTCTTCTCCAACCTGTGACATCCCATTCTTTAGTCACATGGCCTATATGTTGCTCAAGTGAATTTGATTGAGCTGCAATACCAGGCACGGCCACTACAAAATGTACGGCGCTGTGTGCTATACAGTGAAGTGGCTACAGTGCTCAGCCTAGAACCGTGGCCACTTCAAGCAGCTGACTAGCAATGGTGTCAGGAGTTGGATCTTCACTGAACAGATACTGATGACCTATCCTGAGAGTAGGTAACTAATATTTCAGTCCTAGGAAGCCCTTTAAATTAGCGCTCTGTATAGACATGCGTATGTTTTATATAAGGATATAGATGTAACCAGAGGTTAGGGTCACTTAAGATCTCTCTCTTTTTGTCAGACAGTGCATTTTTCCACAGCCAAAATTGCACGTGTGAATGAGCCCTAATGCCTCAATAGAAACTAGATGACCTCCTTGCTGATCATGGGGGGTCCCAACAGCATTGGGGCCAGAGACGTAACTAGAAGCTCTTGGGCCCCGATGCAAAATCTGTAACAGGGCCCCCGACCTACCATATGCTGATTATAATACTGTGTCTTCTTATGCAATGGAGGGACCTTTGGGCCACCTAAGTCTACAGGGCCTGGTAGCAACTGCTACCCCTGCATCCCCTATGGATATGCACCTGATTGGGGGGGGGCCTTATAATATGTAGTGATTGCCCAAACCCTTTTAAAAGTGTTGTTCAGGATTGGAAAAGCATCCCTGATTTTATGTAAAACCAGCG
Source organism: Eleutherodactylus coqui (assembly GCF_035609145.1). NCBI lineage: Eukaryota > Metazoa > Chordata > Amphibia > Anura > Eleutherodactylidae > Eleutherodactylus > Eleutherodactylus coqui. The sequence continues at coordinate 53,964,196 of NC_089839.1, forward strand.
CCACAGCTGTACACAGGTTGCATGCTGTATTGCAACTCAGTTCTAATTAATTCATTGGAACTCTGCTGCAAACCCAGACCAAACCCATGGGCAAGTGGGGTGGTGTTTGGAAGAAAGAAGCCATGGTTTTCAAGTATAGTACGACCCCTTTAATATGTTCCTAGAAGTGGTCACCCCCTTATAATTTGCACTTGGTGCCCTTAGCTTCTCATTTCACAATCCCTATCTGCATGCATTTTATTGTCCCTGTCCCCTTCATCTACTTCTTCAAAGTCCTTCATGTCTTAAAACCATCGCCCTGCGTCCGATCAATTAAAAGGTCTCACACTCCAGGAATTGGCTCCATTCCCGGCCAGAGATACGGATCGGTTTTACTTTAATGGATGGGAATCTTTTATGCAGAAGACGTCTCTGACCTGGCTCTTGTTTAAATAAACCCAAAGCTGCTTAAGGGATTAAGGTGCTACAACATTACATCACAATAAACGTGCGCGGAGATTATAGCGGGGAAAAACTACAGACGAGAGCAAAATAGCTTAAAAAGTGTGACTGCACCTCATAAACAGGTTTAATCCACTTCTGGATGGTAATCCCCAAAACCTTGCTGAAATGATCGTTTTAAGGAACAAAAAAGTAATCACTCAACCTCATGCGATAGGTGCTTCATAAAAAACTACATACATCTTCGTGCTCAACTTTTTTTTTGCTTCAGTGAATAAAAAAAACTTTACAAAGAATTTTTTTTAAACGTTTTTTAAAACGCTTTGAATCTACAACTCCTATTCAGACCTTTGTGTCTCCATGGTTAGAGACTACAAGCAAACCCTTGTATTCCTTTCTTGTCCCCTACTTCTTCTTAACCTATACTGTAGTCTCTCTGGACTAAGGTTACGTGACTACTTGCGCCAAAGGTGATGTGAACATGTACCGACTAGAGATGAGCGAGCATACTCGCTAAGCGCAATTGCTCGATAACCACCCAACTTAAACCCAAATGAGATTATTTGGGGTGAGTTAGTACATAGAGCGAAGGAAAAGCAGTCAACAAGTGTTCTGCACCTCTGGAAACTCCTTCAAGACTGTTGGAAAATCATGAAGCTGATTGAGAGAATACAAGAGTGCATGAAGTTGTCATCCAAGCAAAAAGGAGCAACTTTGAAGAATTTCTTCTACCTCTACTATTCTTCCCCTGGCAGATCACTGTGTATGTTCTATGCTACAGATAGCTTTTCCCCACTGGACCTGATGCACTGTCAGGGCTCTCAGTGCATTGGTCCTAGTGGGGAGCGGGCACTGTGAACAGGAGAAGCTATCTACAGAAAACAACAGCTTCTCTCCTTCACAACGCCCCTGCTCTCCACTGGACCCAATGCACTGTCTATGTCTTAGTTTATTGGGTCATGACATATAGTACTATACACCCAATGCACTGAGAGCACTAACAGTTTATTGGCTCTGGTGGGGAACAAGCATTGTGAACGGAGAAGCTGTTTGCAGCATAGAACGGTTCTCGATACGTTCAGAGCCGCCGAGGAAGAAGAGTGGAGAGAGAAGAGAAATAACAGCAATGGGGATAGATGGAATTATGTGTGTAAGACTCAGTAATATCTATAAAGCAGCCTTTATTAATAAAGTTTTCAAATGCGACAGCTGTGTCTGCAACTGCACTAGAGAGAACAGTGCAGGCACAGCTGGAATGCCCTCTTCTGCTATGCTGTTAGGTGAATATGGATTTCACTAGCAACTTCTTAGCAACATCTTCACCTAACTACATCGCAGAAGAGGGGTTTAAAAAAAAAAAAAAAAAAGAGTACACAATAGGCTAATAAAACATATTGCAAAAATACTTGGAATCGCCTATTTTGTACATTAAAATAAATAAATGACAGTTACACTTTAAAGAAGTTGTACCACAAGTACAGGATAAGCAATAACTTGCTGATCGGTGAAGGTCTCATTGCGGAGAGCTCTGCCGATCTCCAGGACAGCACTAACATGTCCTACACTGTCTGTCCCTGGGTCGCTTCTCCCCCTTCAGTGACGCCAGAATGAATGGAGCACTAGTCGAGCATGCACGGTTAGCACTAGAGATGAGCGAACGTACTCGGATAAGCACTACTCGTCCGAGTAATGTGCCTTATCCGAGTACCTCCCCGCTCGTGCTGAAAGGTTCGGGAGCTGCCGCTGCTGACAGGTGAGTCGCAGCGGGGAGCGGGGCAGAGCGGGCGGGAGAGAAGGAGAGAAAGATCTCCCCTCCGTTCCTCCCCGCTCTCCCCTGCAGCTCCCCGCTCCGCAGCGCGTCCCGAATCTTTCAGGACGAGCAGAGAGGTACTCGGATAAAGCACATTACTCGGACGAGTAGTGCTTATCCGAGTACGTTCGCTCATCTCTAGTTAGCACTTCATCTATTTCAATCAGGCTGACGGAAATACCCGAACGGGTGGCATTTGTGTATATCCGCAGTCCCATTGCAAGTAAATGGAGGACTAGTGCACTTGCACGACCAGCACTCCATTCATTCTCGTTATCACTGTGGGAGTGCAGTAACCCCACGATGAGGACACCGAGGGACATGGAACTCCCATTCTTGTAATTTGTGAGAGTCTAAGCGGTGAGACCCCCAACGATCAGCAAGTTATCCCCTATCCTCTGGATAAACAATAACTTGTAATTGTGGTATAAATCCTTTAACACTTTTTTGTTTACTACTTAATTCCATGTGTTCCTTCATAGTTTTCATGTTTTCAATGTGAGTCTATAATGTAAAAGAAAAGGATGGAATGAAAAGGTGTGTCCAAACTTTTGACTGGCACTATCTATCTATCTTTCTATCTATCTATCTCATATCTATCTATCTATCTATCTATCTATCTATCTATCTTATATCTATCCATGTCATATATATCTATCTATCCCATATCTATCTCTCTATTAATCTATTTATCTATCTATCTCTCATATCTATCTATCTCTTTCATATCTATCTATCTCTCACATCTATCTATCTCATATCTATCTATCTATCTCTCTATCTCTCATATCTATGTATCTATCTTACATCTACCCATGTCATATCTATCTATCTATCTATCTATCTATCCATCCATCTATCTTATATCTATCCATGTCATATATATATATATATATATATATATATATATATATATATATATATCCCAAATCTATCTCTCTATTAATCTATTTATTTATCTATCTATCTATTTCTCATATCTATATATCTTTTATCTATCCATGTCATATCTATCTGTCTATCTATCTATCTATCTATCTATCTATCTATCTATCTATCTATCTATCTATCTATCTATCTATCTATCTATCGTAATATTATAGCTTCACACAGGTTGGAAGTTGCAAAGAATCTTAATTCGGAACCCAAAGACTTCTGTGGGACTTAACTTTAGTTTTCTGTACCTCTGATTCGATTTTATAAATATGAATCCAACACAAAGCAAACACAGTATATTTATTACTTAAACTCTGTACAATATTTAGTTTATATCTTGATACAGCAATACCTTGGAAGACACCCAAACAGTCCTCAAATATATTTCTTACAGCTTTTATAAACATATTTTGACCAAAGCACACATGCATCACATAGTCTGTACATGGAAACATAAAAAACACGAATACAAACAAGATTATAGAATTACAATAGAAGGACGGGATTACCTGCAATACACATACATAACGGAAGCAGAAGTGAACCTATTCAGCAGAGATCTCAACTCAAGCTTGGTCACCTATTACTTACTCTAGAGCCCACTGGTGTGTTCATTGAAAAACAGTATTTCCCATTAAATAAAAATAAAAATAAATCACTAAATATACACTGAATAGCCACTTTATTAGAGATACCAACCTTTTTATAATGGGAGTTTGCCTGAATTAAAATTAGACACGTGACTCCATTTTCAGTGGATCAATTTCAGAGTGAATCCACATTAGAATTGGAAAATTGAGCAATCTCTAGGAAACACATCCATTGAAAGGGAATCCTGTGGATGCAACTACTTGCCAACAAAAGGGGTCAAAGGAGAATGTCAAGACTCGTTCTGACAAACAAGCAAACTGCAGCTCCGACTAAGTTCAGGCTCACACAAGCGTATGCGTGTTTAAACCCGACCTAATGTGTTCAAATGCACAACTTATTGTTCCTTAGTACAGGTGGGCAATGACAGCAGATGACGAGTTCCAGCGCCATTGCTGCCTAAGAGAAACAAAAAGGCGAGACTCCAGTGGGCAAAAAAAGAGCAAAATTGGATCACTGAGAAGTATAAAAAATAGCCTCGTCAGATGAATCCAGATTTCTATTGCACCATACTGATGAGAGATGAGCGAGCATACTCGCTGAGGACAATTACTCGATCGAGCATTGTCCTTAGCGAGTATCTCCCCGCTCGGGAGCAAAGGTTCGGGTGCCCGCGCGGGTGACAGGTGAGTTGCGGCCATGAGCAGAGGGGAGCGGGGGGAGGGAGGGAGAGAGAGATCTCCCCTCCGTTCCTCCCCGCTCTCCCCCGCCCGCCGTTGGCAGCCAAATCTTTGCTCCCGAGCGGGCAGGTACTTGCTAAGGGCAATGCTTGATCGAGCAATTGCCCTTAGCGAGTATGCTTGCTCATCTCTAATACTGATGAGAGGGCTAGAATTTGGCACAAGCAACATAAATCAATAAACCTTTCCTATCAGGTGTCAACAGCTCAGCCTGGTGGAGGTGGAGTAATGGTGTGAGGAATGTTTTCCTAGGCGTTATGAAGAATTGCTGTGGATCTTTAGGGTAGATGGGTGTCTCTAATGAAGTGGCTATTCACTGTAAGTCCTTGAATCTTCATCTTCTATTTAGTCATTAAAGAATCTATAGAGTCAAATTTCTACGATTCTGCCTGTAGATACCACTAGGGGGGACCTATGAAGCTTTCTGTATACTTATTCTATATATAACTCAATAATAACACAGTATATGAAAAGCTTTTAAGCTCCCCCTAGTGGTGGCTGCTGGAAGCCATAATGGTATCATTTATCTCTAGGTCTATTGTGGAGATTTGGAGCTCTGTATCTGGACAATAGAGCTCTGCCCACTATAGACATATATTAGGAAATTAATCAATGCAGAATGTTGGACCTAAAAGCAGCACAGTGCTAATAGAGGGATTCAACATATAAATTAATGTAGTCAGTCAAGTCATTGATGTTTTAATGACATCACAGTTTCTATGGGTTATGAATTCATGCAAGCAAATGGATAAACCAAATCCTCTATTCCGCCCTAACTTGGTTTGATCTGCTGTTGAATAGACTGCACTCATTAGATACAACAAAGGGCTTTACATATATATATATATATATGGGACATATATAGAGAGGTATGGATTCCAGACACATAAAGACTGTAGTTCTATGCCAAAATTTGTTATTTTACAAGAACTTGTCCGTAGTATAGTCTATAGAGAGCAGCAGGAGGAACCAGTGATACTTCTGCAATCACCATGATATACAATTTTAAGAAGAACATCAAAGTTTATATAAGTCTTTGTAAATTAACAGAAGTTGGTACAGAACGAATATGGCACCAGGGATGGACTGGGGAGTAAGCTTTAATGAAATACATTGTAACTATATATGTAGCACCATTGTACCTGTCTGTCTATGGGATAATGTCCAGACTGAAAGTTAAAGAAAAAGAAAAGAAGTTAAATGCAAGTGATGGCAAGGAATGGTCACTTCTATAAAAATGGAAAAAAAAAACGTTATCACACTTTGAAGTCTACCGAGGCAAACGAGTTTATGCTCTGTCCATACTGGTATCATCGTTTCTATTTTTACATCATCCATGACGGATTTGACGGATCCCCAATAATTCGTTATGACCTGTTTGATGGATTTGTTACGATTCCTTATGGTGCTTTTTAACCCCATTCACTATTGGAAATATGAGCAGAACCTTTACTTTGGCGACTACTCAGATGAACAGTACATTGCAGTATCGTATATGTTGGGCATAAGTCTGCCCACAAAATTAGTGTGTCAGACCAATTGAAATATAGGAAGTATAGTGAAACCCACCAAAAGACCACCCCTGATCTAGAGCAGATTTTCCTGTGATGGATTTCCAACTGTGAAAAGGCCACCTCTCTAGAACAGGGGTCCCCAACTCCAGTCCTCAGGGACCACCAACAGGTCATGCTTTCAGGATATCCTATAGTAAGGACACCTGTGGCACCGGCAATAATTACATCACCTGTGTAACACTGAGGAAATCCTGAAAACATGACCTGTTGGCGGTCCCTGAGGACTGGAGTTGGGGAACACTGCTCTAGAAGACCATTTTCCCAGTGCAATTTTGACAGTTTTTCTTATAGAACTCTTAGCCTCCATTCACATGATAGAAAGTTTGCACAGATTCCAATGGTACTGAAATCCGCATCAGAGTCCATGTGTTTTCTGTGTCCCATTAGTTTCAATGGGAAATGGGGAATATAAAATCCATGTTCCAAGTGCAAATTGCACAGAATCTCCCGCAGGTGACTGCATGTGGATTTGCACCATTGAATGGACTATAATTCACATATAGATCCTTGGCATTTCAAGATGCAAATTTGTGGCAGCAGTTTGATTTCTGCTTCGGATTGAAAAAATTCACTATGTGAACATGCCCTTAATGAGATATTATCTTCAGCAGCGATTGTGATTGTTCTCATTAAGAGAAACAAAGCAATCTTGTGGATATGACACCTTCTAATAGCTAACAAAATGAAATGATGTTACAGCAAGCTTTCAAAGCTACTTTGAACCCTTCATCAGGCATAATAGGAAGAAGCATATATATACTAGCACATAAAAAGGCACAGACATGGTGTGATTCATTTGCACTTAAAACAATAACAGAACAGGATGAGCAAATGAGTAAATCCTTAAATAGTCCACTGATAAGGATGGGAGAGTTCTATGGTCTTTAAATTGATGTTAGAGGGGACACCAGTCCTGTGAACTGTCTGTGCACCAGATTTCTCAGATACCCCACCCTGTTGTAAAACCCTGAGAGCTATTCAGGCCTGTGTTGAGAGTATCAAAGAAGGTCAAAAATTTGTACTCCAAAATTCTTCTGTGTTGTTGAGATTTGAAGTTGCCTTTTAATATAATAACCCTCATATTTTCTGTGTTATGTCCTCGGCCACTAAAATGCTCCGCCACAGGTAACTCGGTCTTTCTTTAATTGTATGGTGATGAAATGTTATCCTTGCTTTAACATTTTGATAGGATAGCTCCTCACTTACTGACTGTAAGGTCCGATTACTGTGACATCCACTGATTCTAAGGGATCTTTCACACGGGTGTTGCAATTTTCGTCCGCCCGCACTACTACAGAAAATCGCATGAAAGAGAGAAAGCTGCGACCAAGTCACAGCTAAATCTCCCATCTTTTGGTCCATTTAGGTGGCAGGGCTGCGGCGTATATTCTTCACTCCCCCTTCCTCCGTCTCCCTTTGCCAGCTGATCGCGTTAATAGAAGCTCCGATAGAAGCCTATGGGATCTGTCACGGTGGGGAAGGGACTTTATTAATGCGACCCGCTGCTAAACTCCCTCCCTCCTCCTCCCCTTTTCTCACGGTTCTCATAGGCTCCCATTGAAGTCTATGGGAATCGGCTACATATTCCGGCAAAAGATAGGCTAAGTCCTATCTTTTCTGGCCGCGCGAAAAAGTGGCCTACCGGAATGTGCACCGTATGCGCTATCTTTTCCGACCGGCCAATTTCACATGCTGGAAAATTGCCCATCTGAACGGATGAATTGAAATCCAATGCTTCAGATGGTCGCGATTTTCAGACAGTGTTTTATCATGACAAAATAGCAGCAAAATAAAACCCTTGTGTGAAAGAGGCCTAAGTATGAAGTGCAGGGAGCAAGACAGACACCAATGATAATGTTATGGCATCTCTTGGATGTATAGAGTACCAAATTACTGTCTTCGTAGCATGAAGGCACATTATGCCTTGTACTTCAGGCCACAGCAAGAGCCATGCCAGAACCTCAACGTCTGCAGTGTGTTGTGCAAAACTGTTTCCGTAGCTCCCACTCACTTAAATAGACGTTACACAAATTGCGCACAGCTGAAGCGCTCAGCTGTTTCCGTGAATTCCAATCTTGGCTATGAAAAGCCAAGATGAGACTACCCATTTAATGTAAGGTAAAATAGATTTGGCAAATAATGTTTGTATTAATATGATATTACTAGCTGATATACCCGTCTTCGCCCGAGTTAATTTGGTACTGTTGTTTATCTGGTGTTCACGCCGAAAATCTTATGAAGTCGTGGTTACTTTAGAGTACGAATAAATTCAGATAAGATAAATTTAATAGTTTAATGGGAAATAAATTACATTTTTTTCAAGATTCACAATTTTATTGTAAATTATCACCGTTGGACAATGATTTTTTTCAAAAACGCCTGCCTGTTATCTGAAGTTAAAGGCCTAAAGGTAGCGTGTGTGCCAAAAAGAACTTTCCTAGGCTTTATATATTTTTGAAAAAAAAAACCTCCCTCATAAATCATATTTCTTGCTGATTTTCAGTGCATAGGCAGATAGAAGAGATATTTTTTCATTACATACAGGCCAGTTAGATTCTTTCAGTATATAGGCAGATAGAAGAGAGATTTTTCTCAAACTGTATGTAAAAATTTCCCTCCACAAAATGTCCACCCCTCACACGCTGCTCATTACACACAGATCGGATTCCTCTCAATGTATAGGCAGATAGGAGAGATATTTATCTCAGACTGTATGTGAAAATGTCACCCCACAGAATGTGCCACCTCACCCTCTCCTCATTTTTACCCTGAAAGGTAACGTCCCTTTTTATTCAAATTTCCTACCCAGACTGAAGGTTGCAGCCCCTTGTTATACTTAAAGGCATATTCCATCCCAGCAGTCCATGTCCACTTCCTTTTATACTTTACAGCCTTTCAATACATAGGACAGTCAGTTTTATTGCTGTCAGTATATACTCATATTTCTAAATGCGTTTTGTTTTGCTGAGAAGATAACTGTCTCATATATTACGGGGTACAGATATGTTATTAGTTACATAACATAGGAATAGTCATGCCAAATTTCAAGTTTGTGCTGTACAGATGTGTGTTATTAGTTACATTACATAGGGGGTCACTTACTTTTATGCATAGGATTGAATAATCAAGTTGCAACCCTTTAAATTTCCAATATTTAGTAAGCAAAGAATGGTCATGGCAAATTTCACATTTGTGCGGTAAAAATTTGTGCAATTATTTGTTGCATTGGGAAGTGAGAGAAGTAGATTATGTACGTAAAATTTGGACGCTAATTCTTTTGCGCTTAGAAATGAATAACTGAGTTGGGACCCATTAAATTTTCCTATTTATGACATAATCAATGCTCGTGCCAAATTTCAAGTTTCTATGACATCGGGAAGTGAGAGAATTAGATTACGTATGTAAAATTTGGACACTAGTTCTTTTGCGCTAGAATTGAATAATCGAGTTGGGACCCCTTTACTTTTTCTATTTTGGACATAATCTATGCTTGTGCCAAATTTCATGTTTATACGACATCGGGAAGTTGGAGAATTAGTGGCGAGTCAGTGAGTCAGTGAGTCAGTGAGGGCTTTCACTTTATATATATAGATTGAATTGTGACAAAATTCTTGTATTCTCCCAACTAACAAAATCCACTGCAGTGACACGTATTTAGCATAAAACACCAGGCACCATGATAACCTCTAAGTGCTCTAGAAGTGAGATCCAAAAAGCATATAATTGCTCACACATAGTAGTATTAAAACAAACCTTACAACAGCTTTAGACAACCCATGGGTTCTCCATCTGTTCCAGAAAAATGGGCAGTGTGCCCGCTCACACAGAGGCTGGTAGATGCTGTACACAGATACAACCAGATATTCCTTATTTACAGTCTTGCATTAAAACACAGGACATATAACAGCAATTGTCAGAAAATTCCTGGAAATACCATAGAAACCCAAATGGCACAGGAAAAGGGACTGGTGGCAGATGTGGCCCACATGCCGGACATGAAGGGGCACCTCTGCCACCAGTCCACTGAAGTTTTCTTCTGTAGCCCTGCCTTTGCCATAGTATTTAGAAACAGGTCTTACTGAATCATTGCCCTGGGTGATAGTTATTAGTTGTATTCCCTTAGTATTGGATCAACCTGCACAAGTTTCCTCCTGGATTAACAACTTTAGCAGAAAATGACCCGTCTAATCTTGTCTTTCAGTGGGCACAAATGCTGGCTGAATGGGTTATGTGTGAATAGGAAAACAGGCCTGTTGTATAATAGAAAGAGTGCCACGTTTGACAATAGGCTGTGTCTGGTATTGCAGTTCAGCTGCATGAACTCCAATGGGGCTGAGCTATAATACTAGTCACACTGCAGTAGATAAGAGTGCTGCTGTTTGTGTATCATCACAGATAGTATTCTACAGATACATGGATTCAAACACAATCAAACAGAGAAATACAGGACCGTTTATCAAATGGGCCAGGCACATTATCACTCATGTCTACTGCTCTCGCATAGTAAAAGAAATAAAATATGGCAGCTCCAAGTGTACATAACTCAACAAAAACAAAAATCTAAAACAACATAAGGCCATCGCTGACAGAGTATTTTCTTATTAGATGCAAAAAACATGGAAAGACACCATAAGAGACAAGTAGAGTTACAAAAAAAGACACCACAATTCCCATGTAAATTACATACAAAAGCTGCTAATTAATAATGTCATAAAAGTCCTAATAACACGTTAATATCATGTCATGCCATTATACTTGGGAATATAAATTCATAACAACTTTTAACACTTTTAGGCTTGGTTCACATGGGACGGAATTTCCGTGCAGAAGGTTCGCATGGCAATTCCGCCGGTGGCTCCTAATCCCAGGATTAGCCAGCAAACTGGACAAGATTTTGCGGCCAAGCCGCACTGAAATTGACATGCCGTGTTCTTTTTTCATTTTCATAGGGGCCTCTCTCCTCTCTATGGGGAGAGATGGCCGCAGCGGAGATGCAAGCGGCAAAACTACTTTAAAACCCGTGGCTGTGGCCGCTTGATTTGAAGCTGCGCTTCTCCCGTGTAAATCTCATGGTTTTTCGGGGCGGCCAAGCCGCAAGATTTCCGCAGGATTTCTGTCCCATGAGAAACCAGCCTTAATAGAGGATTAAAGTATTCACGAGGATTTATGCATGAGTGGGAAGTATGAGAAATTTATAGCACAGATAACACTCTGGCCTGGTGACCCCCTGTTGGTTTTTCTGTGATAGCATTCACTAATTCAGCGACTATAAAACCTTCACTTCCTTATCAGTGACTATTCTTTTAAGTGCAAGTTATTCACATCCATGTCTGTGCTGTCTCAGATGTATGTGTGTATATATATGCCTCTTCGGATCCATTTCATTATGCTTTGATGAAGGACCCTGTGAAGTCCGAAAGCTCGCATTAACATCATGTATTTTTGTTAGCCACTAAAAGGTATCATATCTACAAGATTAGTTAGTTTCTCTTGCTGGGAAGAATCACATTATATTATACCTCACAGTTTTTGTACCAATATCACAAATATACTTAAAGAAGCATATAATAAAGTACAGTCAAAAGACCTACCAATGGCTTCCTCAGGAAATTAGGAATGCCACATCCCCCCCCCCCCCCCCCCACACACCTATATCCTCATGTGACTGTGTATGATGGCACAAGAAACAAACTGATGCATAAACTAGAACTTCTGGAAGAGGAGGCACATGGCACCTATGGCTCTCACAATGATCAAAGCATGTGCAAACTATTTCAAAGGTCTCATGTACGTGCGGAAGAGCTAATGAGGCTGCGCAACATCCCCCGCTACATCCACATTCTGGCACATGTGCTCCAAATGTGAGCCATATCAACCTAATAGGCCCTACACTGTACAATGACTCTAAGTGCATAATGGAAACATAGCATTGAATCCCATATCAAGTCGCAACCCAAAGTAAGTCCATTCCATCAAATACAATTGATGGAATCCAAACAAATATAAATGCGGAAGTAACCCTGTCTATCTGTTTGTTACCTTTTCACGGCTAAACCACTGAAGCGATTTCGATGAAATTTGGCAGGCCGATAGCTTGCATCTTGAGGAAGGACATAGGCTACGTTTTATGCCGAAAATTTATGGAGTTGTCTAGGGAGCGCGACAAGACAGATTTATTTGGTGATGTGCAGGCGCACCTCCGCTCCGCCGCTGGCGCCATGCCGTCCGCCAAGGTGGAGAGCAATGAGGTGCACATGATAAGCTATGCTTAAACACACAGGCAGACACGTGAGGACAGACATCATTGACACACATATGCGATTATTAACTGCGGCGGAGGGGAGGGGGGTTCATATGGTAAGCTAGGCCTCCTTAAACGGGCAGACGTCGTTGCCACACATATGCGATTATTAAGTGCAGCGGAGGGAAGTGCATATCACAAGTTAAGCCTCCCCAAACGGGCAGACAAGTGAGGGCAGACATCGTTGCCGCACATATGTGATTATTAAGTGCGGCAGAGCAGAGGGGAGGGGGGTGCACATCATAAGCTAGACCTCCCCAAACGGGCAGATAAGTGAGCGCAGACGTCGTTGCGATTATTAAGCTAGCAGGGATACCCCGCATTACCCAAAAACTCAATCTGGCCAGTATTTGTATGTCAAATTAAAGGGATTACCTAGTTGCATCAGTACCAATGCAGAGACCAGTGGCTACAGCAGTCATGGGCCTAAGTGGCAAAGGGACTGTGCTATCTAGAAGTATGCAGAGGTGCCGACCCAGACCAGAGTGGTGGGGAGCGAAACACGTGAGTATACTGTACCTTAGTTTATTATTTATCATCTGCGCCAGCCTGAATAAAACCGACCAATGGACAGCCACTTTAATACTACATACAAATATTGGTCACAGTGAGTGTTTGGTGCATGTCTTATATATGGTACATAGTACGCTGGGAAATACTCCTGACGTAAATGCAGAGAGTATCCAAAGACGTCTATGGATCCAATGTTTGCTAAAAGAGCCTCCTTTCAGCATACCCCGGGGCAGTATGTGTCAGTATACCTTATTATAAGGCACTGAAAAGAAAAGCTGACAGTTCTTTTCAACACAAAAGCATCCTACAAAGAAATGTCACAGTGCCGTTTATGTTATTGTTACAATGAGCGTCGAAGGCTAGTGCACGCCTGTGTATAGAATAAGCTTTTATTCTCCAGGTCATACGTATGGCATATACAGTAGTATGCAAAAGTTTTAGGCAGGTGTGAGAAAAATGTTGCAAAGTAAGAAAGATTAAATCCTGCAATGAGCAGGGGTTGGACCCGATGACCCTGGAGGTCCCTTCCAACTCTACCATTCTATGATTCTAGAATGCGCTCAAAGATAGAAATGTTGATAGTTTATTTTTGGCAACTAACAAAATGCAAAGTGAATGAATAAAAGTCAAATCTTAATCACTTCAATATTTGGTGTGACCAGCCTTTACTTTCAAAACAGCATCAGTTCGTCTAGGTACACTTGCACACAGTTTTTAAAAGAACTCGGTAGGGAGGTCGTTCTAAACATCTTGGAGGACTAATCAGAGATCTTCTGTGGATGTAAGCTTGCTCAAATCCTTCTGTCTCTGCTTGTAATTGCAGATAGACTGGATGATGAGATCAGTGCTCTGTGGGGCTATATCACCACTTCCAGGACCCCTTGTTCTTCTTTACCCTAGAAATAGTCGTTAATGACATTGGTTGTATGTTTTGGGTCCTTATCCTGCTGCAAAATAAATCTGTAGCTAATCATCTGCCTCCCTGATGGTATTATATGACGGATAAGGATCTGCCCTTATTTCTAGCATTGAGACCACCATTAATCCTGACCAAATCTCCAACTCCACTTGCTGAAACCTCCACCATGCTTCACTGCTGGCTGCAGACACTCATTATTGTACCACTGTCCACCATGCTTCACTGCTGGCTGCAGACACTCATTATTGTACCGCTGTCCACCATGCTTCACTGCTGCTTGCAGACACTCATTATTGTACTGCTTTCCACCATGCTTCACTGCTAGTTGCAGACACTCATTATTGTACTGCTTTCCACCATGCTTCACTGCTGCTTGCAGGCACTCATTATTGTACTGATTTCCACCATGCTTCACTGCTGCTTGCAGGCACTCATTATTGTACTGATTTCCACCATGCTTCACTGCTGCTTGCAGGCACTCATTATTGTACTGATTTCCACCATGCTTCACTGCTGGTTGCAGACACTCATTATTGTACCGCTGTCCACTATGCTTCACTGCTGCTTGCAGAGACTCATTATTGTACCGCTGACCACCATGCTTCACTGCTGGCTGCAGACACTCATTATTGTACTGCTGTCCGGCTCTGAACAAACTGCCTTCTGATACAGCCGAATATTTCAAAGTTTTGACTCATCAGTTCAGACAACCTGCTGCCATTTTTCTGCACCTCAGTTCCTATGTTTTCGTGCATAGTTGAGTCGCTTGGCCTTGTTTCTAAGTTGAAGGTATGACTTTTTGGCTGCAATTCTTCCACAAAGACCACTTCTGGCCAGACATCTTCGTACAGTAGATGGCTGTACTTAGGTTCCACTGGTTTCTGCCGATTCTGAGCTGATGGCACTGATGGACATCTTCCAATTTCAAAGGCCTTTCATCTGCTGCACTAAGTTTCCTTGGCTGACCACTGAGTCTACGGTCCTCAACGTTGCCCGGTTCTTTGTGCTTTTTCATTAGAGCTTGAACAGCACAGCTTGAAACCCCAGTCTGCTTTAAAATGTTTGCCTGGGAGAGACCTAGCGGATGTATAATAACGACCTTGTATCTTGTTGTTATGCACAGTATTGTATATCAGGAGATGTTGTCAGCGTATACTTTAAGTGTATCCTGCAAACCCTTCTATGTGTGTATTAGTAGAACATATAAATATATGAAAATATCTACCTAAAGTTCTCCTTACCTGCCTGTGGGCTGTCTGTAAATGTTCCAGAGTACAACAGGAAATTATAGGCAGTTTGTAAAGGGAGGAGGGGGATGCAGCTGCAGTCTGTCTGCCTCAGTGAAACAACAGGAAAGGGGATGGGAAGTAGCAGAAAGAACATCAGATTGGACACAGCAAAGTTCTGACATCCCACCAGGAAGAGACGCCCACTCATAAGCATGGAGAAGAAAGATTAACATTATAGTGGTTTTTCAACATTGAAAACAAAAATCACAGGAACCAAGTAATGGTGTAAAATAAAGAGAAAGCCATATTACTTGTTCAATGGTCTTCCTTGCCCAGCGTCACTGCTCTGGTCCCCGCTGATCCATTTCCGGAAGTCACTGCAGTGGTCATGTAGCCTTCATGCACAGATGGGTCACTAGAGCCAGTGATTGGTGAGCGATCTTGTGACCAATGGACAGGACATGATAACTGCAATCACTTCTGCCTTGGGGTCACTAGAGTTGCGAGTTGGATGAGGGAGGCCATTGGACAAGAGTATTGCTTTTTTTGACACTACTATATGCCCCATGTGATGTTTTTTTAATGTCGGAAAACCTGATAAAGCCTAGTGCTACAAGGAGGCTTTGGATGTGACACATGTAACATAGCTAAAGATTGCAGTATAGCCCTGTGCATTAGTGAAAACAAATGTGGTCACATTGTGGTTTGCAAGTTGCCGTAACCCAATTATCGCAAGTAAACTTGAGGACTTTTACTCACGTCAGCTTGCTGTCACGTCCGTGCGGCTCACAAGCACCGCGCTCAGCACAGATGCAGGGTAATGTTCACAACTACTGTAGTAGATAGATATGCACCAACGAACGGTGCGCATCACAACTGAAATACGTAACCCAGATGAAAAGCCTGTGCAACACCAGTGTACTACACTCAGCACGGCAATAGGGAACGTACACACTGTAGGAAATAGCCGCACACCATGCTATGCTGAACGGTCACACCACTTCAGGGAAAAAGAAGCCTAGTCCTAACCTAGCAGGGGGGGGTGAAGGGTCCCTGCCTAGAAGCGGAGTATTTGTCTTGATAGAGACGGCTCCATGGTCTTTATCCTGGGCCCTGACTGTCCCTGAAAGGACCCCTGGAGAGATGAACCAAACAGCAGAGCAAAATAGAAATGAAAAGCAGAAATGCAACTAAAAAGGAACCCACGGCAACTTATCTGCAAGTAGAACTACACCCAGCACAGAAGAGCTCCAACCTCCAAGGAATCCACTATGGAATGGAATAAGCAGCACTGAGCAAAGGGAGGGGTGAGAATATATAGCCGCTACGCACCTAGGAACTGGCAAAGTGAATGAAAAACCACACCTCCGCCCTACTCCCAGGCATGACTAATCCAGCATGCATCCATGCAGCAAAGACAGACAGCACCATGGTGCATTAACCCATGTTCTGCATAACAAGGTGACAGATCTTGGCCTGTGTCGAGGCCACCATGCCACAACTCTGTTGCGACCAACAAGCCGTGACACTTGCAAGCTGCAATGCCATCGCATTCACATCTAGTAGGTTCAGATATCACAGGATTATGTTACGATCAGTGCCCATACAATGGCCAATGTCGCTGTGTTGCCCCAGCTTTGCCGAAACCAGCAGAAAGAAAGAATAAAACTCAAAATCTGCAGGTTATACACAACATTTACAATGCACCATTACAGTAAAATATGTATTCTCAGTCCCTTCTGGTGACTCATTGCTGGATGCAGGATTCTAATAATGTTGTGCATATTTCTTAACATGTAGAAACAAATGTTTACTTCCGCCATTTGTAAGAAACTTGGAAATATCATGTGGAAACAACAAAATCCAAGAGCAAGAACCACACGGATAGCAGCAGGCGCTCGTCACATCGGCTCTCGGTGACATTTCAGCCACTGCAGTTAGTCTTTTGTACTAATCAAATACAACATTCAGATTTGTCTTGAATGGATTAGCAAATACCTTCTGTGATTTCACAGAACACAAATGTACAATGAGAAAAACTGTAGAAACATTTCATGGCTGAATTTTATATCACTTTATGGGATGGAATAGGATAAGGCAGAAGCGAATTCAAGGAGATTCTCCAGTTAAATTTACATTATATTTTTGGATGAATCTAATTAAAGTAAGCAAAGCTTTTTGGGGGCAGGGCCAGTTTTAGAGAAAGTGGGCAAAATTAAAAATGGGGCCCCAAATGCTGAAATACTGCATTGACAACACAGTTACATTCAAGCTATTCAGGAGGCGGCGTACAAAGCACTGCAGTGCTGAACTCTAGCGCTGCGGAATAAGTTGGCGCTATACAAATAAAGATTATTATTATATTATTATTATTATTATTACTTGTATATTGTCTGTCATTTGCAGGTTCATATTAGTAATGAGGGGGCCCTTGGTTTCTCTTAGCTTATTGGGCCCCACAATTGTGACCCCTATTGCTATGCCACTGCTCAGGGAGGATGCCACAACCTCTCTCTACACTTGCTCATTGGCAAGTCCAACTAGTGTCTCAGGGCGAGCACCCACTGGCGTTTGCGTTTTCCGCGGGAAAAAAACGCAGCGTTTTCGCGCCGTTTTTCGCGCCGTTTTTCGCGCCGTTTTCGCGGCGTTTTTCGCGGCGTTTTCGCGGCGTTTTCGCGGCTTTTCCATTAATTTCCATGGAGAAAAATAAGGACACATATGCAACTGACAGTTCCTATGTTAAAAACGCAAACGCAACGCAAAAAAAACGCCAGTGGACAGGAACACATGTTATCTCTATGCCTGTGCAGGAAAAACGCAAAACGCAAAACGCAGGTAAAAAAACGCCAGTGGGTGCTCGCCCTCACACTGCATGAGGGCCCCCTTGGGGACAGGACTTATATTACCTGGTGCCCTCATTTATTGCTGCTACCAATATGTTGGTTTCTGGAACCCAAGTGCAGTGATGGGCACAGAGCTCATGTTAGTAATCAATGGATGTGAGCAGCGCTGGCAAATCAGAGCAGTATGTAATATCTTAAACCACCAATGAACTTCCAATGCCAGTATGTATCGGATAGTCTAAGGATCAGACTGGCCCACAAGGGAACAGGTGAATCTTCCAGTGGGCCCATCGCCACCCTCTGAATGAACTGCATACAGGGCCTGCCTATATTGGCTAAATGAGAGTCTACCAATTCTCGCCCATTGTTTTCTTCATATCTTTCAGTGGAGATGGCCATACTCAATTACAACCACCTTTCTACTGAAGTATATTTAGAATGCAGTGGTGAGGAGTTTTTAAATGGAGATCAGGTAATACTGGCATGTAGCTGTACAGTGGGCCCCTAGATTGAGTTATACTGGTTGGCCCTAGGCACTCCAGTCTGATAAAGAGATGCAGCATGGTCATCTTGGATCACTGGAGCAGAGCCTCAGGGACCAAGGGATTAGCAACTCTATGGAGTGTACCAGGTAATATAAACACATACCCTATGTCCCAGGACTGAAAGGCTGCCTCAATAATGCTGGCCTGGCTGAGGTGGTTAATGGCAATGACTAGGGTTTAACTGCTCTCCTCCTTGACACAAAGCTAGTCCAGCTTTAAACTGAGTCATTTGAAGTTGACTTCCTGCTATGGATATGCTGCTTAAGGGCTCTTTTACACAGGTCAATAAATCATTCAGCTTACCATATCCAGCTATAATGCTTTAAAAAGCCAAGATGGGAATACCCCTTTAAGGGCTTCTACCCACTAGCGTTTTTTTTAATGCTGCGATATTGCAGCATTTTTTTCAATGGGACTTTCTAATGTTAAAATCTAGAGATGAGCGAGCACCAAAATGCTCGGGTGCTCGTTACTCGGGACGAACTTTTAGCGATGCTCGAGGGTTCGTTTCGAGTAACGAACCCCATTGAAGTCAATGGGCGACCCGAGCATTTTTGTATTTAGCCGATGCTCGCTAAGGTTTCCTTGTGTGAAAATCTGGGCAATTCAAGAAAGTGATGGGAACGACACAGCAACGGATAGGGCAGGCGAGGGGCTACATGTTGGGCTGCATCTCAAGTTCACAGGTCCCACTATTAAGCCACAATAGCGGCAAGAGTGGGGCCCCCCCTCCCAAAAACTTTTACTTCTGAAAAGCCCTCATTAGCATTGCATACCTTTGCTAAGCACCACACTACCTCCAACAAAGCACAATCACTGCCTGCATGACACTCCACTGCCACTTCTCCTGGGTTACATGCTGCCCAACCGCCCCCCCTCCCCCCCACAGCGCACACCAAAGTGTCCCTGCGCAGCCTTCAGCTGCCCTCATGCCACACCACCCTCATGTCTATTTAGAAGTGCGTCTGCCATGAGGAGGAACCGCAGGCACACACTGCAGAGGGTTGGCACGGCTAGGTAGCGACCCTCTTTAAAAGGGGCGGGGCGATAGCCCACAATGCTGTACAGAAGCAATGAGAAATAGAATCCTGTGCCACCGCCATCAGGAGCTGCACACGTGGGCATAGCAATGGGGAACCTATGTGCCACACACTATTCATTCTGTCAAGGTGTCTCTGCATGCCCCAGTCAGACCGGGCTATTTAATTCATAGACACAGGCAGGTACAACTCCCTATTGTGAAGTCCCTGTCGACCGACAGCATGGGTGGCTCCCTGGAACCCACCGGCGATACACAAAAATATCCCATTGCATTGCCCAACACAGCTGAGGTAGTAATGTCGTGCTTAATGCAGGTGGGCTTCGGCCCACACTGCATGCCCCAGTCAGACTGGGGTTCTTTACAAGTTGACACATGTAGGTTAAACTCCGTGTGCACCTACAGCATGGGTGGCTCCCTGGAACCCACCGGCGATACACAAAAATATCCCATTGCATTGCCCAACACAGCTGAGGTAGTAATGTCGTGCTTAATGCAGGTGGGCTTCGGCCCACACTGCATGCCCCAGTCAGACTGGGGTTCTTTACAAGTGGAAACAGATGCATTTATAATTCCCTGTGGACCCACAGCATGGGTGGGTGCCAGGAAGCCACCGGCGGTACATAGAAATATCCCATTGCATTGCCCAACACAGCTGAGGTAGTAATGTCATGCTTAATGCAGGTGGGCTCCGGCCAACACTGCATGCCCCAGTCAGACTGGTAATATGTACCTTAACAGTAACCGCGTTGGTGGTAATGTGGTGGTGACTGCGGACCTAGTAGCGCGGTTTTATTTTGTTGGTTTTCGGAATGTGGCCAGGATTAAGTGGGCCGTGGCGGGGGATGTTTTGGAGGCACTACGTATCCTCTCCACGTGTCCGTGGTTATATGCACCTTAACAGTAACAGCGTTGGTGGGAAATGGCCTCGCCGCCATCATGTCTTTGGGAAGCCTCTGTTTCCACACCCCAGAGACATACCATTAGCAGCGGTATAGGCAGAGCCCAGAATTAGTAACATTTCAGCCGTAGCATTAGCGACAGGCCCCACTAACATATCACTAGCAGCATTATAGGGGGAGCACAGTCTTAGTTCCATTTCAGTAATAGTAGCAGCCTACACAGGCCCCAGGAACAATTCCGAAGCAGCAGTATAGTGGGAGCGCAGTCTTCGTTCCATTTCAGTAATAGTAGCAGCCTACACAGGCCCCAGGAACAATTCCGAAGCAGCAGTATAGGAGGAGCATAGTCTTAGTTCCATTTAAGTCATTGTAGCAGCCTACACAGGCCCCAGGAACAATTCCGAAGCAGCAGTATAGTGGGAGCGCAGTCTTAGTTCCATTTCAGTAGCTGCAGTATAGCCAAGGCCCAAGTTACATTTATGTAGCTACAGTGTAGGCCAAACCCACACACACTTCTGTACCATGAGTGCAGGCGAAGAACATACAAATTGCTATGATTACACTGTAGGTGAGGGCCCCAAAACATTGGTGTACCAACAGTACTAATGTACCTCAGTAAAAATTGGCCATGCCCAACCAAGATGGCAGGTGAAACCCATTAATCGCTTTGGTTAATGTGGCTTAAGTGGTAACTAGGCCTGGAGGCAGCCCAGTTTAACTAAAAATTGGTTCAAGTTAAAGTTTCAACGCTTTTAAGAGCATTGAAACATATAAAAATTGTTTAGAAAAATTAGATGAGTGAGCCTTGTGGCCCTAAGAAAAATTGCCCGTTCAGCGTGATTACGTGAGGTTTCAGGAGGAGGAGCAGGAGGAGGAGGAGGAATATTAGACACAGATTGATAAAGCAGAAATGTCCCCGTTTTGGATGGTGAGAGAGAACGTAGCTTCCATCCGCGGGTGCAGCCTACGTATTGCTTACGTATCGCTGCTGTCCGCTGGTGGAGAAGAGAAGTCTGGGGAAATCCAGGCTTTGTTCATCTTGATGAGTGTTAGCCTGTCGGCACTGTCGGTTGACAGGCGGGTACGCTTATCTGTGATGATTCCCCCAGCCGCACTAAACACCCTTTCCGACAAGACGCTAGCCGCAGGACAAGCAAGCACCTCCAGGGCACACAGCGCTAGTTCAGGCCACGTGTCCAGCTTCGACACCCAGTAGTTGTAGGTGGCAGAGGCGTTATGGAGGACGGTCGTGCGATCGGCTACGTACTCCCTCACCATCCTTTTACAGTGCTCCCGCCGACTCAGCCTTGACTGGGGAGCGGTGACACAGTCTTGCTGGGGAGCCATAAAGCTGTCCAGGCCCTTAAAGACTGTTGCACTGCCTGGGCTGTACATGCTGCTCGATCTCCGCACCTCCCCTGCTACCTGGCCCTCGGAACTGCGCCTTCTGCCACTAGCGCTGTCGGATGGGAATTTTACCATCAGCTTGTCCGCCAGGGTCCTGTGGTATAGCAACACTCTCAAACCCCTTTCCTCTTCGGGAATGAGAGTGGGAAGGTTCTCCTTATAGCGTGGGTCGAGCAGTGTGTACACCCAGTAATCCGTAGTGGCCAGAATGCGTGTAACGCGAGGGTCACGAGAAAGGCATCCTAACATGAAGTCAGCCATGTGTGCCAGGGTACCTGTACGCAACACATGGCTGTCCGCACTAGGAAGATCACTTTCAGGATCCTCCTCCTCCTCCTCCTCCTCAGGCCATACACGCTGAAATGATGACAGGCAAGCAGCATGGGTACCGTCAGCAGTGGGCCAAGCTGTCTCTTCCCCCTCCTCCTCATCCTCCTCATGCTCCTCCTCCTCCTCCTGAACGCGCTGAGATATAGACAGGAGGGTGCTCTGACTATCCAGCGACATACTGTCTTCCCCCGACTCTGTTTCCGAGCGCAAAGCGGCTGCCTTTATGGTTTGCAGGGAACTTCTCAAGATGCATAGCAGAGGAATGGTGACGCTAATGATTGCAGCATCGCCGCTCACCACCTGGGTAGACTGCTCAAAGTTTCGAAGGACCTGGCAGTTGTCTGCCAACCAGGCCCACTCTTCTGAAAAGAATTGAGGAGGCTGACTCCCACTGCGCCGCCCATGTTGGAGTTGGTATTCCACTATAGCTCTACGCTGCTCATAGAGCCTAGCCAACATGTGGAGCGTAGAGTTCCACCGTGTGGGCACGTCGCACAGCAGTCGGTGCACTGGCAGATTAAACCGATGTTGCAGGGTGCGCAGGGTGGCAGCGTCCGTGTGGGACTTGCGGAAATGTGCGCAGAGCCGGCGCACCTTTACAAGCAGGTCTGACAAGCGTGGGTAGCTTTTCAGAAAGCGCTGAACCACCAAATTAAAGACGTGGGCCAGGCATGGCACGTGCGTGAGGCTGCCGAGCTGCAGAGCCGCCACCAGGTTACGGCCGTTGTCACACACGACCATGCCCGGTTGGAGGTTCAGCGGCGCAAGCCAACGGTCGGTCTGCTCTGTCAGACCCTGCAGCAGTTCGTGGGCCGTGTGCCTCCTATCTCCTAAGCTGAGTAGTTTCAGCACGGCCTGCTGACGCTTGCCCACCGCTGTGCTGCCACGCCGCGCGACACCGACTGCTGGCGTCCTGCTGCTGCTGACACATCTAGATTGCGAGACAGAGGTTGAGGAGGAGGAGGAGGAGGAGGGTGCTTTAGTGGAGGAAGCATACACCGCCGAACATACCACCACCGAGCTGGGGCCCGCAATTCTGGGGGTGGGTAGGACGTGAGCGGTCCCAGGCTCTGACTCTGTCCCAGCCTCCACTAAATTCACCCAATGTGCCGTCAGGGAGATGTAGTGGCCCTGCCCGCCTGTGCTTGTCCACGTGTCCGTAGTTAAGTGGACCTTGCCACTAACCGCATTGGTGAGGGCGCGTACAATGCTGCGGGAGACGTGGTCGTGCAGGGCTGGGACGGCACATCGGGAAAAGTTGTGGCGACAGGGAACTGAGTAGCGCGGGGCCGCCGCCGCCATCATAGCTTTGAAAGCCTCCGTTTCCACAACCCTATACGGCAGCATCTCAAGGCTGATAAATTTGGCTATGTGGACGGTTAACGATTGAGCGTGCGGGTGCGTGGCGGCGTACTTGCGCTTGCGCTCCAACACTTGCACTAGCAACGGCTGGACTGTGCGGTGCGAGACATTGGTGGATGGGGCCGAGGACAGCGGAGGTGAGGGTGTGGGTGCAGGCCAGGAGACGGTAGTGCCTGTGTCCTGAGAGGGGGGTTGGATCTCAGTGGCAGGTTGGGGCACAGGGGGAGAGGCATCGGTGCAAACCGGAGGCGGTGAACGGCCTTCGTCCCACCTTGTGGGGTGCTTGGCGATCATATGTCTGCGCAAGCTGGTGGTGGTGAGGCTGTTGGTGGTGGCTCCCCGGCTGATCTTGGCGCGACAAAGGTTGCACACCACTGTTCGTCGGTCGTCAGGCGTCTCTGTGAAAAACTGCCAGACCTTAGAGCACCTCGGCCTCTGCAGGGTGGCATGGCGCGAGGGTGCGCTTTGGGAAACAGTTGGTGGATTATTCGGTCTGGCCCTGCCTCCACCCCTGGCCACCGCACTGCCTCTTGCAACCTGCCCTGCTGCTGCCTGTGCCTCCCCCTCTGAAGACCTGTCCTGAGTAGGCGTTGCACACCAGGTGGGGTCAGTCACCTCATCGTCCTGCTGCTCTTCCTCCGAATCCTCTGTGCGCTCCTCCCTCGGACTTACTGCCCTTACTACTACCTCACTGCAAGACAACTGTGTCTCATCGTCATCGTCCTCCTCACCCACTGAAAGGTCTTGAGACAGTTGCCGGAAGTCCCCAGCCTCATCCCCCGGACCCCGGGAACTTTCCAATGGTTGTGCATCAGTGACGATAAACTCCTCTGGTGGGAGAGGAACCACTGCTGCCCAATCTGAGCAGGGGCCCGAGAACAGTTCCTGGGAGTCTTCCCGCTCCTGAGCATGTGTCATTGTAGTGGAGTGAGGAGGCTGGGAGGAAGGAGGAGCAGCAGACAGAGGATTCGGATTTGCAGCACTGGACGGCGCAGAACTCTGGGTGGATGATAGCTTGCTCGAAGCACTTTCTGCCATCCACGACAGGACCTGCTCACACTGCTCATTTTCTAATAAAGGTCTCCCGCGTGGACCCATTAATTGGGCGATGAATGTGGGGACGCCAGAAACGTGCCTCTCTCCTAATCGCGCAGCAGTCGGCTGCGACACACCTGGATCAGGAGCTCGGCCTGTGCCCACACCCTCACTTGGGCCTACGCGTCCTCGGCCGCGTCCACGTCCTCTAGGCCTACCCCTACCCCTCAGCATGCTGTATTACCAGTGATTTCCAAGCCAGGAAAGAAATTGGCGCAAGCCTGCAGCCAAAATAGAATTTTTTCCCTTGTTTTTCAAAGGACAAGCCACACTGTGTGTATTCAATGAATACTACTAAGTTTAATAACTGTGTTGTGGCCCTGCAAATGTGTCAGAGAACTGCAGTGATGCAAAGTTATTCGCTACAGCAGATCAGGGATTTCCCATGCAGGAAAAAAATTGGCGCAAGCCTGCAGTAAAACGTAGCTGGCTGCGTCTGATTTTTTTTAACGTTCTGCACACAGCAAAAACGTACCCAGAGCCCTGAGGACTGTCAGAGGCAGGCGAAATAGAATTTTTTCCCTTGTTTTTCAAAGGACAAGCCACACTGCGTGTATTCAAGGAATACTACTAAGTTTAATAACTGTATTGTGGCCCTGCAAATGTGTCACAGAACTGCAGTGATGCAAAGTTATTCGCTACAGCAGATCAGGGATTTCCCATGCAGGAAAAAAATTGGCGCAAACCTGCAGCCAAAATAGAATTTTTTCCCTTGTTTTTCAAAGGACAAGCCACACTGCGTGTATTCAATGAATACTACTAAGTTTAATAACTGTGTTGTGGCCCTGCAAATGTGTCAGAGAACTGCAGTGATGCAAAGTTATTCGCTACAGCAGATCAGGGATTTCCCATGCAGGAAAGAAATTGGCGCAAGCCTGCAGTAAAACGTAGCTGGCTGCGTCTGATTTTTTTTAACGTTCTGCACGCAGCACACACGTACCCAGAGCCCTGAGGACTGTCAGAGGCAGGCGAAATAGAATTTTTTCCCTTGTTTTTCAAAGGACAAGCCACACTGCGTCTATTCAATGAATAATGTATGTCTTCTGGCCCTGCCTACACAATTCTATCCCTGTAGTATTAATGCCGGGTGCAATGGTCTGCACAGCCGGTTTTGAGAAGAAAAAAAAATATGCAACACTGCTAACAGCAGCCTGGACAGTACTGCACACGGATAGATGTGGCCCTAGAAAGGACCATTGGGGTTCTTGAAGCCTACACTCACTGCTAACACTCTCCTTGCCTAACCACCACTTCTGTCCCTATTGCAGGGCGCAATGCTCTGCAGATCCAATTTTGAAAAAAAAAATAAAAATACAGTGCTAACACAGTACTGCACACTATTAGATGTGGCCCTGAGAAGGACCATTGGGGTTCTTGAAGCCTACACTAACTCCTAACGCTCTCCCTACAGCAGCTCCAGCACGATACCACTGTCCCTCAGCTAACTCACAAGGCATGTGTGGCGAGCCGCGGGAGGGGCCGATTTTTATACTCGGGTGACACCTGATCTCGCCAACCACTCACTGCAGGGGGGTGGTATAGGGCTTGAACGTCGCAGGGGGAAGTTGTAATGCCTTCCCTGTCTTTCAATTGGCCAGAAAAGCGCGCTAACGTCTCAGAGAGGAAACTGAAAGTAACCGGAACACCGCGTGGTACTCGTTACGAGTAACGAGCATCCCGAACACCCTAATATTCGCACGAATATCAAGCTCGGACGAGTACGTTCGCTCATCTCTATTAAAATCACATCGCACAATAATCGCAAATGCACAAACTTGCATTTTTTGTGCAATGCGATTTCAACATTAGAAAGTCCCCCATGAAAAATAACGCAGCAATATCGCAGCATTAAAAAAATGCAAGTGGGTAGAAGCCCTAAATTTGGAATTTGTTAAATTAGGGTTTTGCCAATCTGTGAAACCGTCGTTTCGTACCACTTGTGTTCATGTAGATGACATGAGGCATGAAGTTTGTTGTAGATGCTATGGTGATGATGAGTGAGTGTGAGGCATAGGGCAACTGCCTACGGACGGATTATTGCTGCGGAATTCACGGCCAGACGCCCGCCGCGAATACCGCAGCAATGTCCATCTGTCCATCCATAGACATGCAATGGTAAATGATTCTCCCCTGCCCGCGAGCGGAGATAAACTGCGATTTTCCGCTCGCGGGGGAGAATCGCAGCATGTTCTATTCTGTGCGGAAAATCGCACAGACGGCTTCCATTGCCACGTCACAGCCCAGCGCCGGTGCGTCATGCCCTGCACTGCACATGCGCGCCGTCCGAGACACCTGCGGAGAGGTGAGTATGGGGTCTGTGTGGGGTGCCAGGTCTGATTTCGCTGAGAGATTTCGCAGTTGGAATCCGATCCGGCCGTGGGCAGGAGGCCTTAGTGTGATACATAATACACGCAGAGTCGTTTGATAACAAGTTGCATCACATCAAGGTAAAATATAAAGATATTCCAAAATGTATTCTTCTCCCTGCCCCAGAGATTGCAGTGCCTGCATTTGTTCAAGACCTTTCTAGTTACAAACCTGGTTCTACTAATTGAACCATGAAGACAACCTAGGCACAAAAATATATTAACTTGCATTCTGTTGGATTGAATTGCATCACAAAAAAGAAATGAACACCTGAATTTGCAGAAAAAGCACATTTTCAGAGATCCGCTC
The DNA here is from genome assembly GCF_035609145.1 of Eleutherodactylus coqui. Classification (NCBI taxonomy): domain Eukaryota; kingdom Metazoa; phylum Chordata; class Amphibia; order Anura; family Eleutherodactylidae; genus Eleutherodactylus; species Eleutherodactylus coqui. Next base: position 53,991,446 of record NC_089839.1, read on the forward strand.
ATCTCTACTCCTAATCAGATAGACCTTATATGAACATCTTTTCATCCCGAAAAACTGTCTACCTCTGCAGTGTGCGGCAATGGGTGCATTTCGGGAGAAAAACGAACAATTACTTATTCCCCTGGATCTGTGTAAAGTGCGAGAGAATAAGGTTTCGTCTTGATGTTCTTCTTGCATTGTACATCTTGTGTAAGGCAGGAACGCTGTGAACACTACAGCCCTTCTTATCTAAATATATCATTAGACAGCACAGTCCTGTTGGCAGATCTCCAGTCCTTTATAACAGCGGTGTTAAAAGTCACGATGAAATATCTTACACGAAAAAAAGATAGAACCCTCGAAAGTGTCAGTTTTCTCGTTCGTTTTTAGCCTCGCTTTCTCCTGCTGGTGATTAGGAGACGGCTCTGAATCTAAGCTGAAGGAATTGTACCGTGATGATTTCTCTAACAGCAAAATATATTAGCGAGTCAGCATTTGCTCATTATAGTGCTGTTATACATGGCGAAGGTGGGAGGAGGTGTATAGCTTCAGTTGAAAGGAAGCTAAATAATCAAAAATACTAACACCCAGCATGATAGTCTTCCTTTCTCAGACCCTGTTCTATTTCATATTGCAAGCCAAAGGGGGAATAATATGAAAAAAAAAACTTCTTGTACATGTAGTGACGTAACTTTAGGGGTCTCAGCGGTCCCAATTGCGACCTGGCCTCTAAGACAGGCAAGGAAACAGGTGCTCCTCGTCACACTTACTCTCTTCTTAATGATTGGGCAATGTGCTTCTGAATCACTCTGCCTCATCATCGGAAGAACTGTACAGTTCTCTCTATTCCCTCCATGCACTCATCTCTATGGTCAGTGCAGGAAGGTACAGCTAGAGAAATGTCCGAGTCAGGAAAGGTAATTAACCCAAGGTATGCAATATTACCCCATTTACAGCCCTTCACCAGGGCTCTTAAAATTTACTATATGACTGCTATAGACAACCAGTGATTCTTACATTAACCTATTCATTGCCCTAGACCATCAAGGATCCTTACATTAAAAAGGGTTGTGCCAAGACAGAAAATTAACCCCCAGCAATAGTATAGGAGATAATATTCGTATTGGTAGATTTCTGACTGGTTGACATAGGAATTGAAGCAATAGTCGTGCAGGTTTGCTACCGCTCCATTCATTTCAATGACAGCACCAGAGGTTACACTTGGCTATCTCTAGAGCTCCTATTGAAAAACATGGAGGAGCAACTGTCACTCCATTCATGCAGGGATTAATGGGGGCCCAAGTGGTTAGACAATGAGACTCCCACCAATCAGGACATTATCCCCTATCCTGTGGATAGGGGATGATTTTCTATGATGTCACAACCCATTTAGCTTCCTTACTGCCAAAGACTACAAAGGATACTTGAATTAACACCCACACTGTCCTAGTCCATCAGGTATTTTAACATCAACCCCCTTCGCTGGTATAAACCACCAGGGATGATAATAAAAAAAATGGAACAAATATATACATGTAAACTGCGCAAAAGTGAAAACAATCCCATAAAAAAGTCAGAGTTGAATAAAAACATTGAAATGTATTGGCACATTTCTTCCATGGAAAAAAATGAGTTAAAAGCTCTAAACACATTTGATGTGCAAATATCTTTTTCATGTAAATGTATGTATTTTGAACTTACAATCATTTTCAGAATAGGATTTCATTAAAAGTTTTGCACAGTTTGTATTCTGCAGCTTCTACAGATCACTGTATGTAGTGAGGCAAGGCAGTAGCAAGAGTGGCCTGTGGAGGGCCTCTGAGTGCAGATTACTGCTTTTGTTGAGCCTGTCTGAAAGGCTTAACACCTGCCGGGTGTGGCAAGAAGCAATACAAATCTGTTCTTGGCACATTCAAGACACAGAAGTTGGCTGAGAGAGCCAGAGGTCCAGTGTGGACCAGAGAAGACCAGAGACAGGCGGTGAAGGAGCCGCATCAGGGACTTGCAGCCTGAGGTCCGGTGTGGACCAGTTGGGCCTGTCAACTTTCTGAAAGAGGAGGACGCCCCCAGATGCCCTAGGCGTGGTTAGTGACAGGACCCTGTGGGTTTGTGAATCCTGAACTTATGGACTGTATGGTATGTTGAAATACGTTTGCTGTGCTGTACAAATAAACACTGGCAGGCGCCAGTTCTAAAGAAATCCGAGTCTCCTGTGCACTATTTTCCTGTGAGATGCGCGAGAGGTCAGCGATCCGCAGGCTAGTAACCGCAACTTGCACCAGTAGAAACTGCAGTATAAAAAGTAGGAGATCCGTCAGTGAGGCTGGACTGAAGGCTTAGGGTCCTTTTACATGGGACAGTTGTCAAGACCAATGATCGCTCAGTGAATGGAGGTGGAGTGGACCGGAGTCACTCATAGATAAACAATTGATCTTTATGCCTGCCTAAACTGAACATTGAATGATTATCGCCAGAATCCGATCACACAATCCAGTGATAATCTGTACTATAATCCTTCTGGGTAATAAGGCACTTAGTTTTCAGCCCTTATCTCTCCTCTCCTGCACTTTGCACGTATGTTGAGGCAGACTTTATTGATTCCTGAGTACAGTTTTTACGTTTTTGACCAACGATATGCTAATTTTTCACCACAATGTATCTGGAAAGACGTAATGCAAATACTTCAAGCCTGCCTACTGCCTGCGGTTTTGACTCCCTGCTTACTCAGTAGTATGACACTATAGACAACTACACGCAGTAGTTTCATAAGCTTTCCACTCAGAGTCCATCATATGGATCCTGAAACCTTTAGAAGAGGTATCATGTCTTTATAAAGGGAATAGGTGAACCATGACAGTAGTCTGCAGAGTGTTGTGGGCATGCTCTATGATCTGTGCAGGGGGAGGGAAGAGGTGAGCTGTGAACATCACTTATTTATATTTTGTATATATAGGTAGCACCTTTCATTGTAATTCTTCCTGGGATGATAATCAGATGACTGCAGAGATGTTTTGGCTACAGGACAGGAAGTGTCAAACTATTATGAGGCTCAGTGGTCTGTGTAGAAACTGCAGGATTTCAGGATTTTATTTAATATACAAAGTCACAAGGAAAATTGTAAAAAAAAAATGTATCAAAAATATGTTTAACGTCATAACCTGATTTAAACAATGGCTCATTTTGTGACAATACATTCCCTTTAATAACCCAGCCCGCCCAGACACAGCTGCGCCTATACCACTCTGCTTAGTCTCATTAGTATGATATAGATTCCTCAATGCTCACATTTCAATCCTCAATGAAATCAAACACTACTGAGGAAGAAAAGCTCATCATCTCGCAGTGTGTAAGGCATAAACAGCCACCCCAGCTACACGAAAGATCCATTAGTAACATCTATTAATATCTTATGGAGTGAACAGCAACTTGCGGTCATGCTTTACTTGCCTTAATAATAGCCGTCTCCTCACTAGTAGGACCTTCCTGCGTCATGCGCCTATATCTACTGACATTGAGATAGATTTGCTATTGAAAATACGCTAGTTTTTTTTTTTGGGGGGGGGGGGGGTTATATGCCAGAAAATTGTCTTAAATACTTTGCACCATATTTATTTAGCATTTTAGAAATTTTTTGACACTTTTTTTTTTCGCTGCGTGTGGCCTACAATCAATCTCATGCGCCAAAAATTCTCCAAAATTTTGGCGCAAAAACTGGCGTATGTCTAAACTAACTGAAATGTATATAAACTTAAACTAGGCAGTCTAAAGATGTGCCAGGGTTATCATTCAGCATCAGTCACTGTGATAAATATGGGGCATTTGAAGACTGTCTGTCTTATGGTCTTTTACTATATCAGCCGATTATCGGGCCCAAACATTCCTCTGAACGTTTGCTTTCCCAACAATCGGGTTGCGTAAAAGGGCTAACAATCAGCCAATGGCCTCCTGCACACAGGCGGAAATTGCGCAGCGGGATTTCCGGCAGAATTTCCGCCCGTGCACGCTGCCATAGGATTGCATTAGATAATGCAATCCTATGCAGACAGCCGCGATTTGACCATGTGAAAACTCGCACGGTAAACAAATCGCGGCATGTCCTATTTCTGTGCGAGCCTTGCAGAGGCCCGCACAGAAACGTCACCACTGATGCGCCAGCTCTGTACCGCGCATGTGGCACATCACAGTGCAGAGAGAGACAACGACGATGGACGGGTGAGTATAAGGTTAATACCGGGGCACGAGTCGCATCCCTCTGCTAAAATTCTCACAGCGGTATCCGACCCGGCCGTGTGCAGGCGGCCAAAGAATGAATACTCATTCATTGGCTGATCATAGTTTCAGCATACATAAAAATGCTCACTGATTGGCTGTACAACCCCCTGTGTGAACAGCAAGATAAACAGCCAGCCTATGCAGGCACACTATCTACTCACAATCGCCTGTCCCTATACAGAGATTCTCGGCCCATGTAAAAGAAAATCAAATACCGTATATACCGGCGTATAAGACGACTTTTGAACCCCGAAAAATCTGCTCTGAAGTCGGGGGTCGTCTTATACGCTGGTAATACAAAAAAAAGAAAGTGTCAAAAAAAAAAATCATTACTCACCTCCCCCGGCGTTCTGCGGCGCTGCTGCAGGCTGTCGCTCCCTCCTGGTCCCCGGCAGAGCATTGCTTTCTGGACGCAGGGCTTGAAATCCCCGCCTCCAGAAAGCTAATACTGTGATTGGCTAACACACGCTGTCAGCCAATCACAGCCATTCAATGACATCATTGAATGACTGTGATTGGCTGAGGGTGCATGTGTGTTAGCCAATCACAGCCATTCAATAATGTCATTGAATGGCTGTGATTGGCTGAAGGCACGTGTGTTTTAGCCAATCACAGCCATTCAATGATGTCATTGAATTGCTGTGATTGGCTGACGGCCCTGCGTCCAGAAAGCAATGCTCTGCCGGGGACCAGGAGGGAGCGACAGCCTGCAGCAGCGCCGCAGAACGCCAGGGAAGGTGAGTAATGATTTTTTTTTTGCTCCACTGTATTTCTGGCGTATAAGGTGACAGTTGGGGGGTCGTCTTATACGCCCCGTCGCCTTATACGCCGGAATATACGGTAAGTGCCAACTGATGTGTGTTGATTGGGGCTCATTAGATTGAGCCAAGAATTCAGCCACTCTAAAAGGACTAATAGGTTTGCACTATTTGGCAGTTTTAGTAAATCTGCCGCAATTTATTTTTTTTAATTGTGATTATAAGGCACTTCTTTTTCAGCTATACGCCATATGCAGTGACTGAATATTTAGATTATCTGTTTTATTCTTATCAATATCTGTTTATTAACCCTTTCCAATCCACTGTCTGACATCTAAAGACATTCTGATTGAAGGCTGTACAGCTCTGATGTCAGAAGACGTCCGGCAGGGTATTCTTACTGTATATTACTGTTGTCGGGGGGCCTCTCCAGCATATCCCATACCACAGTACTGGCTCTAGCCAGCAGATAGCGCCATTGTATAATGGCAGAAAGAGAAAACCCCCTAGGAAACCCTGAATCCAAAATTGGGTTGCAAAGGGTTAATCATGCATGATAAATAAGTGACATTAGCAGGGAGAGATTTAATTTCTTCACTTCCTTAAAATTCTTTGTATTTCAAATGGTAATATTCTACGACTAAGTATCCAGTGTGGATTCGAAATGTGTTAGGGATATCTTTGAGATGTTCACATTGTGTTTTTAATAATGCCTTAATAAAGCTAGATTGTGTTTAACCTCAGTTTGGTGCCAGGAAATAATAATGGTTTCCTCAACCCAGTATCTTAGCACTATATCTTGGTCCATTGGCGTATTGCGTTTTCACTAATGTGCAAGGAAATTTAACTCTCCTAAATAGTAAAATGCGACATCTTATAGAGATTGTCTAGCATGTGTGATAATGAGCCCAATCAGGCTCTATATGGCCAACAACCAGACTTGCACTGGCCAACGGTGGGCCCTGAGACAGGAGTAGGCCTCCAACACCCGCACGAGCAGTGCATAGCACAGTACAGTCCCTGCACTACAGTGCATACATATAAGCTTTTTTGAGCATGTATGCCTGGCTCACAAAGCTGAGAAGGCCACTAGTCCTCTATTGGCCCAGAGGGGGCCTTTCATTGCCGCAGAGTGTTAAGGCAGCAGTATACAGTCCTAAGCTCTCGCTCACGACCTGAAGGTTGCAAGTTCAATCCCTGCCTGGTTCAGGTAGCCGGGTCAAGGTTGACTCAGCCTTCCATCTTTCTGAGGTCAGTAAAATGAGTACCCAGCTTGGTGGGGGGTAATAAATAAAAACTACCTAAAATCACTGCAGAATAGGTTGGCGCTATACAAATAATAAGTCCCTTTCTTCCCCCTAGTCCAAGGAAAGAGCCAGAAAGCAAGTAGGCAGCTAAGAGAGAACCCAGGATGGAAACAGTCCAAAGGAAAGACTGGGCAGAAGCTACTACTGGAAAAAAACAGCATGTGTGTCCTCTCTCCTGCGTATCCCAGCATGGCTCGACAACTGCAAATCTTCAGGACCTGCTGGGAATTGTGGCTTTTTGTACAGACTGCATTGTATACAGCTTAAGTAGTTTAGGTCCATAAAATAAGGAGCGCATTCATGGATGAAACTGCTCATATTTACTGAGCATTTTTGAATACCGCAATGTAAAGGCCCATTTACAGTGGATCACTATCGTTAGGAGTTGTTCAAAACCCAGCGCTCCCGCAGGAGTATGAACGATAGGCGTCCCGTGTGAATGCATGCAGAAACCTGAACGACTAGCAGTTGTTTAGTTCTGAATGTCTGCCTGCTTACAGTGAATGGAGGCGCGGGGAGAACGCTCTGAGGCTAGCCCACCTCCATGCTTGCCACGCTCTGAGCGATGCCAGGGATACTCGCTCCTATGTAACAGTACAGAAGCAAGTATCACTGAGACGCGCTGTTGGGCATTGTTTGCATAACAGTTCATCCTATGTATATGGGGCTTAAGTCTATGGGGTTTTAGCACCGCATATTATGCACACAGAAAATATGCTTATGTGCGTGTGCCCTTAATGGTGAGGTCACACAAAAACCACACTGATATTTAGTTCTACTGCAAATTGGCATGGTTTTCAAATTGATTGGAAATCGGCACACAATTTTGCAGGTAAAACTGCTGTCCATCTATACAACTGGGGAATTATTATACATTCATTTGACAACTGCATATTGGCACAGTTGTTGGCCATGTTGTGGCGATTACATATGGTATCACCATATACAGGATATGCCATAAATACCACCTATGGGTGAAACTGAAAAGGAATCCACCAACTCACCCTCCATACACTTCAGTGGAGACAGGGCCGCACACAAAAGCACAGCCAGATTTCCATTGAAGATTATGAAGAATGTGGTATTACCTGAAAAAAATACAGTGGGGAAAAAAGTATTTAGTCAGATACCAATTGTACAAGTTCTCCCACTTACAAAGATGAGAGAGGCCTGTAATTGACATCATAGGTAGACCTCAACTATGAGAGACAACATGAGAAAACACATCCAGAAAATCACATTGTCTGATTTTTAATGAATTTATTTGCAAATTATGGTGGAAAATAAGTATTTGGTCAATAACAAACAAGCAAGATTTCTGGGTCTCACAGGCCTGTAACTTCTTCTTTAAGAGGCTCCTCTGTCCTCCACTCATTACCTGCAGTAATGGCACCTGTTTAAACTTGTTATCAGTATAACAGATACCTGTCCACAACCTCAAGCAGTCACACTCCAAACTCCACTATGGTGAAGACCAAAGAGCTGTCGAAGGATACCCACAACCTCAAGCAGTCACACTCCAAACTCCACTATGGTGAAGACCAAAGAGCTGTCGAAGGACGGCAGAAACAAAATTGTAGCCCTGTACCAGACTGGGGAGACTGAATCTGCAATAGGCAAGCCGCTTGGTGTGAAGAAATCAACTGTGGGAGCAATAATTAGAAAATGGAAGATATACAAGACCAATGATAATCTCCCTCAATCCGGGGCTCCACGCAAGATCTCACCCCGTGGGGTCAAAATGATCACAAGAACAGTGAGCAAAAATCCCAGAACCACACGAGGGAACCTAGTGAATGACCTGTAGAGAGCTGGGACCAACGTAACAAAGGCTACCATCAGTAACACACTACGCCGCCAGGAACTCAGATCCTGCAGTGCCAGACATGTCCCTCTGCTTAAGCCAGTACATGTCCGAGACTGACTGAAGTTTGCTAGAGAACATTTGGATGATCCAGAAGAGTATTGGGAGAATGTTATATGGTCAGATGAAACCAAAGTAAAACTGTTTGGCAGAAACACAACTCGTCGTGTTTGGAGGAGAAAGAATGATGAGGTGCATCCAAGGAACACCATACCTACTGTGAGGCATGGGGGTCGCAGCATCATGCTTTGGGGCTGTTTCTCTGCAAAGGGACCAGGACGACTGATCCGTTTCCATGAAAGAATGAATGGGGCCATGTATCGTGAGATTTTGAGTGCAAACCTCCTTCCATCAGAAAGGGCACTGAAGATGAAACATGGCTGGATCTTTCAGCATGACAATGATCCCAAGCACACTGCCAGGGCAACAAAGGAGTGGCTTCATAAGAAGCATTTCAAGGTCCTGGAGTGGCCTAGCCAGTCTAAATATGTCAACTCTATAGAAAACCTTTGGAGGAAGTTGAAAGTCCATGTTGCCCAGCGACAGCCCCAAAACATCACTGCTCTTAAGGAGATCTGCATGGGGGAATGGGCCAACATACCAGCAACAGTGCGTGCCAACCTTGTGAGGACTTACAAAAAACGTTTGACCTCTGTCGTTGCCAATAAAGGATATATAACAAAGTATTGAGATGAACTTTTGTTATTAACCAAATACTTATTTTCCACCATAATTTGCAAAAAAATTAGTTAAAAATCAGACAATGTGATTTTCTGGATGTGTTTTCTCATGTTGTCTCTCATAGTTGAGGTCTACCTATGATGTCAATTACAGGCCTCTCTCATCTTTTTAAGTGGGAGAACTTCCACAATTGGGATCTGACTAAATACTTTTTTTCCCCACTGTAAGTCTGCATACCTCCTGGAACTAGTATATCCTACGATAAAACACTTTTAACAATATTAATGTGCATTATTGGAATTTTTATATCATTTTCCTGGTATGGCTACATGAACTAACAATTTATAGCTCCAGTGGAAGCCACACTTTATAATGGCACCCTGATCAGCCTAATAAAGGGGGGCTCCCCTCTCTATTACAAACGCATGCCTTAATAGGACACATGGAATGCGGTTATTGAATTGGAGTAAGACTTGTGATATTACCTTTTTTGTAAAATCTGCCCAGGCCAATCCATTTATTTGTCATAACCACCATCCGCTGTTGGTGCCTATCCTCACTTCTTTCACCCCTCTACCAGATCAGTTGTTCTGCCCTGTGAATGCTGGACTATCCATTTGGAAATCTCTTCTGCCCATAGGGCGCATGCTTTGCCCACTTCTTAAAGGGCTAGCACAAATGGTCAGCTTTCAGCCTATACAGACACTTCCTTGATTATTTAAGCCACCCACCCCCACTGGATGGTACCTGAGTAATAGGTTCCAAGTGGTTCTGTGAAGGTGTGTCTGTATCCTGATTGATTCTTAGTTTTGACCTTCCACCTGATCACCCAGCTTTCCCATACTTTACTGTCCCGACCTCAGCTTGTTTTATTGACTATGCTTTGCTTCAACACGGCCTGCCCTGACCTTTGCCTGTTAACAGTATTGTGTGAACTCCGCCTGCCCCAACCTTGGCCTGTTATTCTATGTCCTTGCTGCCCCTTTGATACCACATCTCTGCACTCAGACTACTCCTGGGAAACTGACCTGTAACATAGACCATATCCCTCAAAAAGCAGTTAAAGGATGTAGCCAGGGGACCACTTAGAGCATCCCTCAAGGTAACCCAAAGCCAAATCAAACAGTGGATTCACACCTACTGCATCACAGTATTATATAGTAGACTATTGATTAACATGTAATACTATATTTCACCTGCTGGAGAAAAGAATACAAAGTGTCCCTTTCAAGTGGCAATTAGAAAGTGCTTCAGCTGAAGGACTCCCATTGGTGGTACAGTTTCCCGATAACCTCAGGTCTTAAGTGCAGAAAATGTTACACTTAAGCCTACTTTTCTGCACAACAGTAACTTAGAATTTTAGTAACATTTCTCTTTAAAGGGGTATTCCCAGCTTGACCTTTCATGGCCGAGATGGGAAAACAATGAAAGCTCTGTTCTAAGCACCTGTTGGAGAGAGCCAAACTCTTAGTGCAGCGCTGTTTCTGTAGCTCTCATTGAAGTGATTGGGAGCTACGGAAACAGGATAGCACAGCGCACTACACTGTTACTGCAATGAGAATTCCAAAAACAGCTCTGCGTTAAGCGGTTGACTTTTTCCGTAGGCTTCGACCCAGTGGCCGGGAATCCATGGCATCGGTTTTGCTTCTCAGCTATGAAAAGCCAAGATGGGAATGCCCCTTTTAATGTTCATCTTCTGCTTCTAAGCAAAAGAATAACAAGCAGAGGTTGTGGGAATGAAATGAACCTATCTTATTTATTGCCTCACAGTGGAAACTCTGATGCTACTGGTTCAATCAATCAATGACCTAAAACACAGAAAATGGCCTCCACGTCATGTGTTTATAAATGAGCTATACCAGTTTATCCTATTAATTCTTCACCATGACTGGAGATGACTGCCAGGCACAGCTTTTCTGGGGGATTATATAAATGCATAGAACTAACTTCATATCAAGAACACAGTAGTACATCACAAATATTTTCAGCAAAAAGAAAATGCTAAAATATTACGTGGCACAAAAAGTCTAGACTTTTAGGCTAATTTCATGGTATATTTCTATGTAGAGAGGATGTATACACAATGTAACATATTCAACCACCTCTTGGCCTGTGTTGGTCTTCTGCTCATCTAGGGGTTTTGCTTCTTTGTCTAATTCTAGAAAACAGATTGATGACTCCTTGTAGACTCACAAGAGTCGTTCAGGACACATTAGTCCCCCGATCAAAAAGGGGGAAGGGAGATGAAGCTCCAATTCACTGTGTGGATATGGAGACTTTAAGACTAATTCTGGCCCTTTAAATCAGCCTGGATACACAAAAATGTTGGCAAGTTAAAGCCATCCAATGACGTTTTACACCAAATCCCCATGCATCTTGGGAATCTTTATGCAATACTTCCTTCAGGATTGAGCAAACCTAAATTAATCTGAAGTATAATTCACTTATGGAACCCTCATTATAGATAGATAGATAGATAGATAGATAGATAGATAGATAGATAGATAGATAGATAGATAGATATGAGATAGATAGGTAGATAGATAGATAAATAGATATGAGATAGATAGATAGATAGATACTTCTTTAATGTCTCATATGGTAATACCATCTGACTTAATCGCACATCTTGATGTTGCAGGCACATTTACCTAACAGTTTAATACCTCCTGACAGCAAATAGACAACTTAAGCGTCCGTAACCAATGTACATTGTAAGATATTAAGCTTTATGGATGGGTCATAAATATTTTATGCATCCATTTACTCTAACGATCTTCAGTATATGTATATATGGAAAAACAATGGACAGCACCTTTTAACTCTGCAGCATCTATAGAACTTGACAAGTGTCAGCAAGCCCTACCAAGACTCCAAGACCTTTGTCTGCACTGAAGGAATTCACATACTAAGACAATTGTCTATGAGACTAGAAGGTTAGATGACAGATTTTATAACATTACTAAGAAAGGAAGCACTACTGGAAAACACACTGGATTCTGCATCAATAGTTGAGAAGAACAATAATCAAAGAATGATAGGTCTACAGAAGAATGTGACCTGCTTGGGGGTATGCAGCAGCTTTTACGCTATAGTACTTCAGTATCATAGGATAACCAGCCTATAAAATATATTAATTTTGCATTAAGACATCTCAAGAACAGGTAAAATATTGTATTGGTATCACTGTTCATTCTGAGGAGCTTAGTAACAACTTAAGGTGGCATCTCATCATTTTGACATAGAAGGTCCACACAGAGCATGGGCACCCTGAGAAGGTATATACCTGCAGTATAGAGTAAACTACCCATGTGGGACATCTTTGATGGTGTGATCAGCATAATACAATCACATTGAAGCATTGCACTAGCCTACCTGGCTATTTAAAACCAGATAACCAGATAGAAAGTGCATGGGTATTTGGTAATAAAGTCTCTCTATCTGAAAGTATGCAGTTGTAGGCACTGATTATAAGATGAGATCTTTCTATTAACAAAACACTTCAAGCACTTGTCAAATCTGTGGAGCAAGCACTGGGCAGAATATAGTGATCCTATATGATTATGGGTCATATATAGGACTAAATGACATTAGTAGGGTTTTATAACCCCTAAATATGTAATTCTCACTCCTGTACCAATCCATCTTCTTCATATAGTCTACGAGCCCTGAAATACCTGCAGACCAAAAGTGCAAGAATTAACAATTCATTTTGGTGATTGAACACATTCCATGGTATTGCAATAGAGTTATAACAGGATTGCTGAGCCTTGCTGATTGCTAAAGGGTTAAAGAGCAAAGTAAGAAGCCTCAAGCTGAGTGAAGTGAACCACTGAATAGAACGAAGGATTACTGACTAGTTTAATACCAATATAGAATATCAATGAGGACATATGGGGTGCCTTTTTTAGGTCCTTACCATTAGATCTCCTGACAATATTCTCCAAAAAGGTATTTTGTGGAGCAACCAGTCCTCTCCGACCCCCTGCCATGGTCATAGCAGCTGTGGTCCAAAGCTGTAGGGGGCTTCAGGGTAATAAAGGGATGGGAAGAGCCAGGGCTCCTGGTCGTTCATGGAGAAAGGTCCTCATGGTCCTGAGTGGGTTCCAACCGCTATTGCATCAGAAGAAGCGATGGATGAAGGAGCAGTATTCCCAGCCATCCTTAGCAGCACTTCTCATCCTCCTCCTGCCCCCACTCATCCCCTGCACACCTCCCACCTAGTCTTCTTCTCCCCTGTTCATCTGACTTTCCCAGGGACAAGCCCTTCTTTGCTCTCCAAGGTCCTGAAATGAACAGCTCTGCGCACAGGAGTCCCCTCTGCTTGTGTCTTGCAGCTGGATTATGTAACCTCTTCATTGCCTGTCCATATCCACACTGCTCTGCCTCATAGGAGGAATACCTGATTAACTCATGAATGTATTCTTATGCCTACAGCAGTTAAGGTTAGTCAAGATCTCCAAATAATGATGGGGTTTGTAGTTTCTCCATACTCTCAAGATCACTGCTGCAGAGGAATATTAAATATACATCTGCTTATCTACTGCATGCCAAGCAGTAACTAGGGTATGATGAATATATGACTCTTAGAATGCTTTGGGATATTAGCATGGGCAGAGGAGGATGGGACTTGTAGTTCTACCATGTTAAAAAAAATACTGTAAATATATCTTAATGGTCAGATAACTTTAATGTAAATATATGACTCTCAGCATGCACTGCTGTACTATAGTTAGCAAGTAGGGTTGTAGTTGTGCCACATTTGATCTACATGTGCAGTAATGAGGATATTGATATTGAATACTTACATAGCCCAAGATAGTCAACCTGTAGTACTACTATTGTGTAATAAGCATGCCCTGAGTAAGGGTTCCTAGTGCTTATAGTCCCACATCACCTTAGAGGTTAATGTTTAACTAGACTTGTACTTTCCAACCTGAGGTTCTCCATCTGCTGGAACACTACATAGTAGAAGTTGTAGTTCTGAAAACAGGGGCGAGCCACAGGTTGGAGACCACTCACCTAGACTATACTGCACATGTCCAAAATATTGATCAATCAATGTTCTTCTTGCTTTGCATCAGCCCTGGAGGCTTCCTTATACTCTCTGTTCAGCCTATAGGTAATTTTATAAACAGTGTGTTCAGGGTCAGCTCATCCCTTTCCATTATCTGCAGCTTTGATGTTGTCTAGCAATGAGTTAAAAGACCAGCAGCCACCCACTCACTCACCGGGGAACCCATCCTCATTGAAAAGGCAGTCCTCTCACAGTAACCACCTACTCTCTACAGGATTCCCTTCTGCCGCAAACTTTAAGACAAGCTGTCATCATAGGAATCAGCTGAGAGAAGCAATGCTTCCACCTTGTGCTCCTGAGAAGAGACAAAATCACTAAATATGTCTTTACCACCTCAAAAGAATCTATCATTGGAGAGCTTCTAAAAATCGCAGTCATGTAATGGGGAATGGGTGGCATCAATACTTTTCAGCTTACAAAGTGATACATTGTATGAATATGTTGTTTTTATTGTTGGTTTGTGTCATGTGTAAAGATACTAATAGTATAAGATCCAGCCTGCTGTTTATCAATTAAGTATGCATCACATTGGACTAGATAGACCTCTTAAAATTTAATTCCTTGTTAATAAATATAGAGATCGTTACTCATGGGCAAATTTACAGGGGGCTCCTAGTAGCTAGAACCCCCCACCGCCCTCTGAGTAGTTCAGTACAAAACATTAAGTAAAATATATACTATTACGTGTTAACCACTGAACTACCCCAAACCTCCAGAAATATTAGATATTAACCATCATATATAATATATCAATATTAACCCTATCATCACCGTAGACTATGAGTGAGAGAGGCAGAGGGTGATGGTAACCAGAAGATGCTAATGCTAATGACTGTAATAAAACTGACAGTGGACACTGGAACATATGTTATGGAACTGAAATAACAACCAGAGAAGTGCAGATGCTAACATTGACTCTCCCTACATCTCTCTTTAATTTGCCCATGACACTGTCCCTCAACACCAGATACCACTATTCTTAATCCACCCTAAGTTGTCCCTATGGTTGACCCTGTCTAAAACAATATCCCTGAGAAAGAAAGGGCACTATGACCCAGACAAAAGGCTAAAGACGCAAATGCTAGAATGACCCAAAGCAGACAGAAACAAGAAAAGATCAGAGAAACCACAAACTAGAAAACAAAGACTGGACCAGAAAACTAATGAGCAAGACATACAGACTGGACAGACTAGACAAGACTGGTCTACAACTAGGTACTTGGAAGTAGAACAGGGAATATTGGATAGAACACATGTTGTCAGAGCCATCAACTGCACCACAGTGCAGAAACCAAAAGTGTTTTTTTTAAAAAGGCAAACCAAACAGACACTCCTTTGTGCAATAAGGCTGAGCAGAGTGGTCAGCTGATCTCCTCCAATGGGTCACAGAAGCTGTCCTAACAACGAGTTTGAAAACAGGAGATAAGAATGCAGCAGGACTTGGAGGAGAAATTTTGATATATCTGGCATGGGCACCAACACATTTGGAAACCCTCATTTAAAAAAAAAAACTGCATTTTTCCCTGTTAACAACCCCAATTTTTTCACTTGCTTTGCTCTACATAGCCTCAAGGATATACATACCATAAAAAAAGCAATCAAGGCAGGACCCACTTGGGTTGCCTCACATTTCTGCTACAAGGTAGTATGAGTCATCCCAAGGCATCCATTCCACAGAGACTACCAAGTTTGCAAACAAAGGCAGTGGAAATCAGCCACACTAGAGATAAGAGGATCAACAAGCCCTGTAACAAGAGTGAAATCAACCAGCACTTCACTCACACAGCATCCTACTAAATGATGTCCCCAAATAGGACTTTCTTCTTCCAGATTTCATGTTGACGGTTTCTATACCAACACAGAAGGGGGTTCTTTACTGTAAGAGCAGTGAGACTATGGAACTCTCTGCAAGAGAACTTGGTGATCGCAAACTCACTGAGTTCAAAAGGGGCCAGGATGCTTCCTTGAGTGTAATAATATTACATGTTAAATTACTAATTGCTTCAAAGGGATTGGTGATCCAGAGAGTTATTCTGACTGCCAGACTTGAAGTTGGGAAGGATTTTTTTCCCCTAAAATGAGAAAAATTGGCTTCTACCTCATGAGGTTTTCCGCCTACCTCTGGATCAACATTGTAAGGGCTCATGCAGAGGAGTGTGTTTATGTGTGTACAATTGCGCGCACATAACCAGACGTCTATTAAAACCATTGGTTTCCTATGCTGTGTTCACATGTTCGTGTTTTACAGGCATGCAAACACGTGTACCTGCAAAACATAGGACATGCGTGCATGCATAGGTCCGTGCATAGCGTCAAAATTCCCTACGGGGAGCCCTCTTGTCACTGAACACTGTGGCAGCACTGTGACAGTATTCAGTGACAAGGGGACTCCCCGCGGGAGTAAAGAATCCCCTGCCACAGCTGTGACAGCTGTAGCAGAGGATTGCGATGTTCTACCATTGCTTTCCATGAGACCGCCGCCGCTGCTGCCAGCCCCATTGAAAGCGATAGGATGCAGGCAACCCATGCAGTGATTTTCAGAGAAGGGCTTTTAAATCCCTGCCTGCTGAAAGAACTTCACTACACTGCCGGGAGATCAAGCGGCTAGATGCGCCTGAGCCCCGACAGCAGCGGAGAGGTGAGTATATATTTTTTTCATTTTTTACACAAGCCAGGGATGATTTTCAGGGAAGGGCTTATATTTAAAGCCCTTCCCCAAATATCACTGCAGGGGTTGCCGGCAGCCCTTGGCTTTCAATTGCGCTGCTGGCAGCAGCAGCGGCCCCATTGAAGGCAATGGGCATGGAACTGCATTCACCCGTGTTTTGCCACGTCCGTGGATGCGCGTTTTTTGTGAGCACATACGTGCGCACAAGTGCACGCTCGTCTGAATGAGGCCTAAGACAGTAGATTGAACTAAGACAGTAGGTTGTAGGTCTTTTTTTAGCCTTACAAACTAATAGTGTGAGGAATAGACCAGTTAATGGTAAGCTCTTGTGGACAAAATTGCCATCATATCTTTGCTGCACAGAATTTAGTTGATCTTCTGCCCATATTTTATTTCTTCTTGGAAAGCAATGCTTCTAAAATGTTAATAATCATCAATATATTATTGAATTTTTATTGTATTATTTTACCATGTGCTAAACAGCATACCCATCAACGAACATGGGGCTCAGCAAAGTCCGCGGTTTAACTGAGAAGTAGAAGCAGCTGGCAGGATTGTATTATTTCAGTACCTCGGAGAGCACCTAAAAAGACAACTCAACAAGGGACAGCTAATGCAACTGCATGGGCTCCACGAACCTGTCAGCATAGTGCCCTCTGCTGGAAATGACATGATGCACTCTATTTATCTTGTTGCGAGTACTACAGAGCAGGTGCTGAAGCTCAAAAACATCATGAAGCAGATAAGAAATCCAAGTGTGACTACAGAGTGATATGCAGGCTATGCCACAGCCCCATCTACTGGTACAGGATAGGAATTGATCATTTTTTTTCTATTATATGACATCTAAATCACTGGGAAAATCAGTTAAAGTACAGTAAATCTTTAAAGAGGAATTCCACAATAAATAATATATATCTCTATAGGAAAATGAATGATGGTCGGATCCCTTTTCTAGGACACTTATCATTGTCCTTTAACCCCTTAAGGATACGGCCTATTTTGGCCATAAAGATGCAACAATTTTGGGGGCATTTACATCTCCAATTTTCAAAAGTCGTAACTTTTTTACTTTTCACGATGGCCATAGGAGGGCTTGTTTTTTGCGTTGCAAACTGTAGTTTTTATTGGTACTATTTTTGGTTACACATGATGTATTGTAAAACTTTTAGAATTTTTTTGTAGGGCAGAGAGAGAAAACATAAATTCTGCCAATTTTTACAGCATTAATCTTGCAGCATAAATGACTTTATAAATTTGTTCTGTGGGCCGGTAAGATTCCGACAATACCAAAATATTTTTTTTTTAGGTTCATCGACTTTTACACATTAATAACACTTTATTCGATTTTTTTTATATTGTTGCATTCAAAGTCCTATAACAGTTTTATTTTTCCATGGACAGCTCTTTGAAAGCTGTTTTTTTTTTTTGGCATGGCGAGCTGTAGTTTGTATTGGTACCATTTTGAGGTACATACGGCTTTTTTGATCCCTTTTACTGCGTTTTGGGAGGCAAAATGAACAAAATAAGTTGCTGAATCAATTATCACAGATTCCAAACAGCCAGGTTTGCTACAAAGCCCCAATTACACGCAACGATTGTTGTTTGAACGAACGAATAACGTTTTTGCTTTCAAATGTTGAGCGTTTACACATAAAGATAATCATTTGAAATCCTCGCCATTTACCTCATTAGCTAAGTAAATACTGTATATGTTGTTTGCTCAGGTAAGCATGTGTTTATGTGAAGGATCTCTGGCTGGAAGGTTTTTAATTAGTGACTTTAATTTAGTTAATAGTGAGATAGCGTATGTTCTGACGTACGTGCGGTGGCCTTGTCGTGGCCGGTCAGCTTATGTGTTTTTGGCCAAAATGCAGACTGACACCCACATTTATCAGTGTGTTTTTTCATGCAGTTTGCTATAGATGCTGAGAGAGCCCAGGATGTCATGCCAGTGTGGCGCACTGTGGTGATACTGGGCAATCCCCTGCTTTGTCAATAGGGGTTGCATTCCTGTATGGTGTGGCACACCTATCTACAGCTGACATCCTTGCTATCACTTCATATGTGCAAACTATATTTGTTAGCAGTCACCCTCCCCCAATCTGGGCTGGGTTGAGTTGGGTGGCTGCATATTAGTTTGCAGTGAACATTTACCTTGCTCACATTGCAATCTGTCTCTCTGCAGTCTACCAGGGTCTAATTGTGATTGAACCTGCCCTGCAGTTTACCAGAGGGTTTGAGCCAGCCTAGTCATCTCTGTGCACCATGAGCTTAGAACAGCCATGTAGGGAGGTGGATATAGATAGTGTTTTGGTTTTTTTTAGCGCTCATTTATTTTCCCACACGGGCGAAATCCACATGATTTGGTGTAGATTTCCCCCCAGACTCTTGTGGAATTGCTGTGGAAGTTTATGCTGCTATTCCTCTACATGTGCATGTAGTCTGACGCTAACAATTATTGTCAGAACAAGACTACGTTTGGGAATGTTCACTCGTCAGAATTCGATGCGTTATTTTCCACATAAATTTTGCGCCTCCGATGTGTAGATTTCCAACATGTTTCAGCTCGTTTCCACATCAAGAAGAGACATGTCACTTTTTAACATGGAAACACGTTTTTCTACGCTGAATTTCACATGCAGATTTTGCCCACTGACAGGGCTAGGTCCCAGCAAAAAGATGCAGATTTTGCAGTGGTGTTTAGTGGTGGAATTCATGTGGAAAACTGCAAAATGAAATCCGCTGTGTGAACATACTTTGAGGCCTCGCTCACACGAGCTTTGTTTTGCACGCGCATATGTCAGTGCTGCACGGATGTGCAAAAAAAGAGCGTAAATGAAGCTGCATGCTCATTGCTTTCAATGGGGCCGACACCGCTGCCTGTGGCCCCATTGAATGCAATGGGCTGTCAGCAACACCTGCAGTGTTTTACGGGGAAGGTCTTTAAATATAGTGTATATATATATATATATATATATATATATATACACTCAACTCTCCACCGCTGTTGGGGCTCGGCGCATCTAGCTCGCTGACACTGTACTGAAGCTCTTTCAGCAGGTGGGGATTTAAAATCCCCACCTCCTGAAAGGGCTGCGTCTGATTGACTGAGCGCACAGCCAATCACAGGCTGCGCTCAGCCATTCATTGAATTCAATGAATGACTGAGAGATGCCTGTGATTGGCTGAGCGCTGTGACCAATCACAGGTAGCGCTCAGCTGTTATTCAATGAATGGCAGGACAACTTGTATTTTTAAGGACTCAGTCAGACGGGTGTTTTTTGATGCGCGTGTTATTTGTGTTTGCGATCCACATCTATGAGAAGCAATGCTTTTCCATGTTAGCGGTCACATGCCCGATTTTTACCTGTGCACAAAAATGCGCAGCAGTAAATATAGGGCAGCAGATTTTAAAACGCAAATAACTGCGGCATTCTGTTTTTTTTGGATGTGAAACCCCTGGATGCTGTCACATCCAGGGGTTTCACCTTGTGCTCAATAGGGCTGGGAGCAGCAGCGGTGGCCCCATTGACATACAGAGAAGATCACGATCCTCTGCCACAGCTGTCACAAGATTTCTGTCACAGTGTTCAGTGACAAGGGGACTCCCCACGGAGAGGAAGAAAACCTCTGCCACAGCTGTCACAGCTGTGTCAGAGGACAGCAAAGCTATCCTATTGAATTCATTGGAGCCAGCGCTACAGCCGGCTCCATTGAAAGCAGTGAGATTCTGGCAGCCCCTGCAATGATTTTTCGGGGAAGGGCTTTAAATATAAGTACTTCCCTGAAAATCATCCCTGGAATGTGTAAAAAATAAAAAATATATATACTTACCTCTCTGCCGCTGCCAGGGCTCAGACGCATCCAGCTGCTTCTTCTCTTAAACTGCTCTTAAGTGCTTTCAGCAGGCGGAGATTTAAAATCCCCACCTGCTAAAAGGGCTACCTCTGATTGACTGAGCCCTGTGACCAATCAGAGGCAGCACTCAGCCATTGAATGACAGCTGAGCGCTGCCTGTGATGGGACCCTGCACTCAGCCAATCAGAGGCAACACTCAGCTATTCATTAATATAATTTGATCAAATTATATACTAAGAACCTTGCATTATTTAATGTGGTTAGATTATAGGTATGTATACCTCTGATAGTAAATTTATTTTGCGTGCTGTTGCCATTTTTGGTTTCTGCTTCCACTGTATGTTGCAGCCATGGTTTAACGTGCACCTATTCATTTCTATTGGGATATATTTCCAATGGGTAGTGCTGACCCCCTTTTTCCCTTTTTGTACAAATATTGTGAAATTTTGGCTGCCTTCACTGGGTCGTGCACACCTGCCACCCAGTTACCTCCTGTCCCTCCTATTGGAACATCTATATGGTATCCTACCCTCCCTGGTTTTATTTGTAGGCTTAGTCCCAAGAGAGGAGCATTTTGAGAGGTAGGAACTCAGCTTTCCCAGGTTAACATACACCACCTGGTATTAATGTTTGGACTAAGGATGAGCGAGTATACTCGCTAAAGCACTACTCGCTCGAGTAATGTGCTTTAGCCGAGTATCTCCCTGCTCGTCCCTGAAGATTCGGGGGCCGGCACGGGGAGCTGTGGGGGAGAGCGGGGAGGAACGGAGGGGAGATCTCTCTCTCCTGCCCGCTCTCCCCTGCTCCCCACCGCGACTCACCTGTCAGCTGCGGCGGCTCCCGAATCTTCAGGGACGAGCAGGGAGATACTCGGCTAAAGCACATTACTCGAGCGAGTAGTGCTTTAGTGAGTATACTCGCTCATCCCCAGTTAGGACCCATCTGAGAGCTTGGTCACCTGGACGTTGGTAGATGGGCCAATGTAATTTGATCAAATTATATACCAAGAACCTTGTATTATTTAATGTGGTTAGATTATAGGTATGTATACCTCTGATAGTAAATTTATTTTGCGTGCTGTTGCCATTTTTGGTTTCTGCTTCAGCTATTCATTAAATGCTTTTTTTATTTTTTCTAGAGGCAACATTAACAAAATCTGCAATTTTGGCAGGGTTTTATTTTTATTAGCGTTTACTGAGCAATATAAATAATATGTTAAATTACTTCTGCAGGCCAGTGCGATTAATAAGTACCAAATTGATAGTTTTTTTGCAATTTTTCTTTTTTTATTATTTTTTATTTATTGCTGCATTGAAATAATTTTTCTTTTTTGTCAATGGTGCTGCATAAGAGTTTTTCTTTTTTTTTGCTGGACAAGTTGTCCTTTTTTAATGGAACCATTTGTTGAATCATGCAACAATGTGATAATTTTTTATTCTTTTTTTTCTTATAAGGTGCGATAGGCAAAATTAGCTTTTTTTGTTTTCATGACGTGCCCTGTGCGGGTTAAATAATATACTAACTTTTTTCTCTGGGTCATTACAAATACAGCCATAGGCTGCATTCACATGAACGTATATTGGCTTGGTTTTCACGCCGAGCCGATATACGTCGTCCTCATCTGCAGGGGGGGAGAGATGGAAGAGCCAGGAGCAGGAACTGAGCTCCCGCCCCCTCTCTGCCTCCTCTCCACCCCCTCTTCGCCCCTCTGCACTATTTGCAATGGGGAGAGGCGGGGCGGGGCTAATTCTCAGAACTTAGCCCCGCCTCCGTCCGACCTCCTTTCATTGCAAATAGTGCAGAGGGGTGGATAGTAGGCAGAGAGGGGGTGGGAGCTCAGTTCCTGCTCCTGGCTCTTCCATCCTCCCCCCCTGCACATGAGGACAACGTATATCGGCTTGGTGTGAAAACCGAGCCGATATACGTTCGTGTGAATGCAGCCTTAGGGTTTATTTACACGAGCGTGTGCGTTTGTGTACATAGGTGTGAACAAAAACGGTGATTTAAATACGTGCACATGCCCATTGAAAGCAATGTGCTGCCGACAACCCCTGCAGTGATTTTGGGGGAGGGCTTTAAATATAAGCCCTTCCCTGAAAATCATCAATAGCTTCCGTAAAAAAATAAGAAAAATATATATATACTCACCTCTTCATTGCTGTCGGGGCTCGGCGCATCTAGCCACTTGGCGCTCAGCCATTCAGACACAGCCCTTTCAGCAAAGGATACAGCCCTTTTCCCGTCTGCTGAATGAGATTCAGAGCAGTGCAGGAGGATAGGGGACTCTCCGCTGGGGAATATTGACACACAACAGGGACCTATGGTACACGCATGTCTTATGTTTTGCAGGTATGTGCGTTTGCACGCCTGTAAAACACGGACATGTGAACACACCATAGGGAACCAATGGTTCTAACAGACACGTGGTTTTGTGCGCACCTATGTAAGCACATAAACATGCTTGTCTGAAAGCACTCATACATAGTAATGGGCGAAATGTGGGATTTGACATTTTTATTTTTTATAGGTTTTTAAATTTCAATTTTTGTCCCACTACGTGACTTGAATATCTATATATTTATCATTCTTTTACTACACTCCTATACTTCAGTATAGCAGTGTATTAGAAAGCCTATGCAGCTCAGCCAGAGGATGAGCCTCATAGAATATCTTAGCTGGCAGACCTGGAGGCCATATTCATGCCTCCGGTTCCATATCAACCCATTGCGGGGGTCCAATGGCTGAGAGAGGGTCGTACTGACTGCGGCATGTTAAGTGTTAAACAGCAGGGATCCATGGTTTCTTTAATCCTCAACAGCTGAGCACCCGCTCTCCCTGGCACGGGAGACTCGTGCCAGCCTTATGATGCATCTGCCATCAAAAGACAGTGCATCATAATAAAGACCCTTAATGGCCACTGTCAAATGTGTATATGCGGTCACTAAGGGGTTGAAAACTGTTACTCTAATTCAGACATATATCAAAATTAATGCTAGATAATGGCAAACACAAATATAAAGTATATTAGAGTTATGCTATTTGATTACCAAAAAGCCAACCTGTGGTGTCACAACCCTCACTTCCAGCCTGGTTCTGACCCTGGGACACATGATATAGCCCCTATTTCTGTGCCTGGCACATCAACATGGGGCCGGCTGTTTAGCTCATCTTAAGGGGGTTTTCTGGGACTTCAATACCTGATGCATGGAGGTCCGCTGTTTGATATCACTGCCAATCAACTGTCTGAGGTGGACGTGGTAGTCGGGTGCGCACCACTGTCACTTCACTGCACACTAGGCATAGCTCTGTACATTTCTTAGTGGCTATGACTGCCACTGCACTTGAATGGGACTGAGCTGCTCTTAGGCACTGTCACTGATATAACATCACAGGCCTGAGAAGAGGCCTTGGTGCTCATTGGAGTGCATTGGCCTCTTCAATCAGCTGATTGGAGGGGCTCCCGAGCAGTGAACCCCCACTGACCAGATATTGATGACCTATCCTGAGGACAGGTCATCAATATTGAAGTCCCAGAAAACTCCTATAATATCTAAGTCAGGCACCTATCCTCTTCTCTGTCCCTGCATTCGCCATAGTAGAGAAAGCGGAATAGCTTATCTATTAAGATGAGCCAAACAGTCAGCCTCCTTGATGATGTGATGGGCACAGAGAGAGGGGTCAAACTACATGACCCACATTTGAGACCATACCGAAAGTGAAAGTTCTGACACCACAGGTCCATGTAAGTATTTAGCCTCCCTGGACAACCCCCTAAACAATATAGTAGTGGAGCAATGCACCCAATATTATTGTCCCATGCATACATAAGCAGAAGGTGGAACTGCTCTTTACATTTTAATGGATTTCCCCATTACTAAAGCTTCAGTTGCCAATAAGAAGTGCTAGTAAATGCTGTCAGTGTCACATCTATCACAGATGAAATCTACCAGTCATGCGTATTAAAGACTTTTCAGAATTTGTGCTGTTGTACAATATTCTCACAAGTCTACTTAAATAATTTAGTTAATGTGCTGTCTTCTTCTGACAAAGTTTATCTTTTTTTTTTATTGTTAAATCTCATTGCAACTCATTCTATCTTAAATAATTTATATCAAAATGACCTTGAGTAAAATTATTCAATTATCTGCAATTTCTTAGAAGAGTTAGAACTGCCAAAATAGTTAATAGGGATACACTTCAAATAAAAAAATGACCTGAACCTTCTAAACTGTATGGCAATTATTGCTAGAAGTCTGACCAATAAAGTAGACAAACTGGAAGTAATGATGTCTGTGGAAAACATAGTGGGAGAAATGGAGACCTGGTTGGATGAAAGCTGTGACTGGGCGGAAATCTGTCCCGAAAAGATCATAAAAAATGGAAAGGGGGAGGGATAAACATGTGGAGTCTCTATAGGTGGAAATACATGGACGGAAAAACAACAATAAAATCCACATAACGGTTTTCTATAGACCACCAAATATAGCAGAAGCCACTGAAAATTTATTGTTGAAGTAAATAGATGAAGCAGCAAAAGGTAATTATTAATATTATGGGGGACTTTAACTATCTGGATATAAACTGTGAAGCTGAAACCTGCGGATCTCATAAAGGTAACAATTTTCTGTCGATTACTAAAGATAATTACCTTACCCAACTTGTACAGGACCCAACTAGAAGATCAGCCATTTTGAACTTGACATTAACCAACAGACCTGGCAGAATAACAGTGGTGCAGGTTGGGGGGCACCCGGAAAATAGTGACTATAATATAATACATTTCAACTAGTCTTTTAAACGAGAGTTTTATAGTGGAACTACAAAAATATTAAACTTTAGGAAGGCTACGTTTGATCAGATATGCACTTAATCTTATTGACTTTGACAATGTCATCAAAAATAAAAGCACAGACAATAAATGGAAAATGTTTAAAAACATCTTGAATACTTACTGTAAGCAGTTCATATCTTACAGGAATACAAGGGTTAGTAATAGGAGAAAAACAGTGTGACTTAAAGGGGGAAATAAACTAAATTATGTAAAAAATCAGAAAAAAGCAGCAAAGATGGCGAAAGACTTATTGCCAAGGATAGTAAAACTAAATCTAAACTATTCTTCAACTATAAAAATAGTAATAAGATTAATACTAAAAGTGTTGGCCCTTTAATATATAATATAGGAAAAACTTTGGAGGCTGATGAGGAGAAAGCAAATCAATTAAACAGCTTTTTCACCAATGTATTCACAGAGGAAAATGAAATGTCAGATGAGATACAGAGTGATTAAGTAAACTCTCCACTAAATGTCACCAGTCTAAAAGCCCATTTACACACAAAGATAATCATTCAAAAGATAGGTTTTAAGCAATTGTTTTGCATAAACTGCTAATGGACACCAATGTCTATTAGCAGCTTATCACCTTCATATGCAAGTAAATGACCCTACGGGACCTATATGCAGAGAACAGTGGTAGGTCTGTTCTCTGCATTCAGCTCCTTTGTTTTGCTGTGGGGCTACAAGCTGAATACAATGTGTCAGGACTCAGGGTTTGGGAAACTGGAAGTCCCTGAAAATACCCTCAACCCCTGTCCCTACCTACTTGCCCCCTGGGCTAAGCCCCAGGGTGACAACTGGGCAACGGTCCATACATTCACTAGAGAAGGGGAACACCAGGACTAACAAACAGACAGACACTGGAACAAACAACAGCAAGGAGAGTCAGACTATCCGGGTCGGCAACGAGAGGGTACGCGGTACAAGAGGATCAGGCAAAGGCAACGTCAGGTTCAAAAACAGGGAGTCAAAAGTCAGGAGTCACAACAAGAAGTACGCTGGTGTAGCATGAAGACCAAACTAACATTGGCAAACTGAGCAAGTTTAAATGCTGTCAGAGCTCCCGCCCCAGCAGCTGATTGGGGCGGGAGTCTGACAGCAGCTGAGTGCACCCAGCAGCACTGGGAAACCCGCCTCCAGCCCTGCAGGAGGCAGGGAAGGAGGCACATGCCTGGTTACCATGATACCGAGGACGCGGAGCGGGGCAACACCCACCGCGTCCCTAGCAACCCAGCGGCGAGGAGGACCTCAGCAGCCAGGGGAGGTGACGAGGATCGGGGTTCCCCTGCGCCAGACAGCAGCAGACCGTGTGACAGGACCGGCGGTGAGGGCACGAGCGACCTGCGAACCGCTGGTCCTTACAGTAATCAGCACTCCCGTGGAGAATACAGCACCATGGACAATAAATACAGCATGCAGTCTGTGTTATCTTCTCTGCAGCTGAATGATGGATTTTATGCTCACCTAAAAATCATCGTTCAGCCGAAGAATGAAAGATGGGAGCATTTACACACAATGATTACACAGGTCTGCGATGAAAAAATTGTAGCATATTTAATTAGTGGGTTCAACAGTATTTTTTGTGCTGATTACGGTAAAAATAGTGAAAAAATTCCATCACCCCTAGATAAGTCACAAAGTTCACCTGAAATTTTCTTATTTTCAGGGTTTTTCAGGTTCGGTACGCGTACGACAACGAATCTAAACTGTCTGCTAGGCGTGACCTTGACTGCAGTCAGTGACTCAGTGTGGAGCCAGCCACTGTGGTGTACGCATCAAACAGTTTTGTGATACGGTATTTAGAAGAAATGGCTACTAGAAGATGTGTCAACTCTCCTATCTGTTTCTGTTATATTTGTGGGTCTTATACCGTCAAGAAGCAACAAAGTAACATTTCTAATTTGGTCAGAAGGTGTATTTTGCATACTTTGGTATGAAATTAGGGGACCAAGATAAATCTTGGGCTCCCCATATAGTGTGTTCTGTGTGTGTTGAGGAACTGAGACAATGGTTTCAAGGTAAGAAGAAATCATTTCGCTTTGGAGTACCCATGGTTTGGAGAGAGCCTAAAAATCACAGTGATGACTGTTATTTTTGTTCTTGTTCAGTGCAAGGTTTCAATTTAAAAAACAGGAAGGACATTTCATACCCAACCAACATACGTTCGGCTATTCGCCCTGTTCCTCATGGACCTGACTTGCCTATTCCTTCACCTCCGGATACCCTGGACAATATTTTAGATGATTTAGACCAAATGTCACATAGTAGCAGCGATAATGATGACAGCTATGATCCAGGTACCAATGACCCCGAACTTTTCTCTCAGACTTGAACGATTTAGTACGAGATCTGGGCCTACCAAAGGATTCAGCGGAAGTGTTAGGGTCTAGACTTAAAGAAAGACATATGTTAGCCTCCGGTGTTTCATTTTCATGGTACCGACTTAGAGAAAAGGAATTTGTCCCTTTTTTTACACAAGAGGGTGAACTAGTTTTCTGCAACAATGTACCTGGAATCATGGAAATGTCCAGAGGAATGGAGACTTTTCATAGATTCGTCAAAAAGGAGTTTGAAAGCCGTACTTCTTCACAATGGTAACCAATATGCTTCTGTGCCTGTTGGACACTCAGTCCATTTGAAAGAATGCTACGAAAATCTTGGGTTTGTTCTTAATAAGCTCAGGTACTCTGACCATAAATGGACCATTTTTTTGAAAGTTTTTTGAAAGTTATTTCCATGGATTTGAAAGTTATTTCCATGTTACTAGGTCAACAAAGTGGTTACACAAAGTTTCCATGTTTCCTCTGTGAATGGGATAGCCGTGACAGGAACCAACACTATGTCAAGCAGACCTGGCCAATCAGAAAGGCTCTTATTCCTGGAGTTAAAAATGTTGAAAGACAAAGTTTAGTGGATCCTAAAAAGATCTTACTTCCACCACTTCATATCAAATTGGGACTAATGAAACAGTTTGTGAAAGCATTACACAAAGAAGGAGAGTGTTTCAAGTATCTCTGTGAACAGTTTCCTGGTCTATCAGATGCTAAGCTGAAAGAGGGAGTCTTTGTTGGGCCTGACATAAGAAAACTTTAAAAGATGAAATCTTTGTCACTAAAATGGAAATGGAAGAAAAAAATGCCTGGAATTCATGTAAACTTGTTGTAACAGGCTTTCCTGGAAATAAAAAAGACCCAAACTACAAAACTTTGGTTGCTGAATTGTTACAAAACTACAAAATCTTGGGCTGCAACATGAGTGTCAAAGTCCATTTCCTTCACTCACATCTGGACAACTTTCCAGAAAATCTTGGGGCTGTAAGTGAGGAACAAGGAGAACGTTTCCATCAAGATCTAAAAGAAATAGAGTGCAGATACCAAGGTCGATGGAATGTCAACATGATGGCAGACTACTGTTGGATGTTAAAAAGGGAAAATTCACAAGAACACAGCCGAAAAAGTACCAAGAGAAGCTTTGATGGAAAAAGAAAACGTTTTTACAAAGACTTATAATAACTTTGCAACACATGTGTATCACTATTATGCTTATTTTAGCTAGGTATTGTTGGGTTTTTTTTTTTGCTTTTACTTCATGTTAAAATAATAAAAACAAATAAAAAAAATTCAGTTTTTTGTATTATTTCCTACTTTATTTTGTAGGCAAGCCTTACGTGATAGAAAAAAACCCATGTCATTTTTGAAATGTGTGCAAAAAACTACATAAAGATGATTTAACAAAATCAAAACAATTTTTAAAAAAGTTTTTTTTGCAGACCTGTGTTATCGCTCTACTCATCCTGTTCTGGTATTGTTTTAAGTGCAAATTAGACATACCATATCTGAGCCTTTCTATAGATATAATATATTATGGTAATGTAGTTAACAGGGTGACACCAGAGATTTAAAGACATTCAGTTGTCCAGTGTCTCTGTGAGAGTGACGTAATCTATCTTAGATTAAGAAGATGGAGGTCAATAGACTAATATAAATTAATACCTCCACAACACATGGGAAAGGAGGTAGGTAGAAATAAAGGATAGCTATAAAGTTAGACTTTGGTGTGTCGTAAATTCTAAATCTAATTTTTGAAAATAGTAGAAAATCCAGGAAAAGATGCAGGGTAATATCAATACAATGATCATCTATGGAAAGAAATATTAATTACATGATTTTTTTTTCCTTTCTCTTTCTTTCTCTTCCTTTTTTTTTGTTGCTTTGTTGTTTCCGACTGGAATATGTTATATTATAAAATATATATATATATATATATATATATATATATATTTATTATTGTACTTAGGATTTATAAGATGTTGCAATGTCTTAAACGTGGAAAGTTTCAATAAAAAAGAGTTTTAAAAAAAAGAAAGAAAAGAAGATGGAGGTCTCCGTAGGAATAGATTTCTTCGGATCTATTCCATTAAGCCTGAGGAAGAACCCTAAGTAGGTTTGAAAGCTTGCTCTAACATTATGTCTTTTGTTAGCCATTAAAAGGTGTATCTAGAAAATTACTTGATTCCTCTAACTGAGAACAATCACATTTAGGATTTCTCCAAAACCTCCAAGTTTGTTCTCCTTTATGTGACTCTCAGACTGACACAAGGTTTTATCCCTGCTTGTAATCAACCTAGAAGGTGCCACCTTAAACAGAGCTGCACTCTACTAACAAAATCCTAACATCTCAGCCAATGATCCATGGTATGTGCTTGATAAAAGAGGCTAAGTTGCCTCCGAAACGCGTTGCATCCCTTTAACTGCCACACTTTTTTTTGTTGTTCTATAAATTTATGTTAAATTAAGCCTTATTAATAAACTGGAAACATTTCCAACATATCATCTTTGTGGGCCATGGATTTGGACTTCAGGAGAGCAGTTTTGTGACATTCTGCGAACCAGGATTAAAGGGGATGTTCCCAACGGAGACCCGTGCTGTAAAGTAAGTAAAATCATTTTTGTATATCATATTGGCTGTAATCCCTGAAGCGCTGTTTTTTTTACCTACTTCAGATTTTACACTTTACGTGACCAAGACATACTACGGAACCCCATGATGCCCTCAAATAGTGGATGTCCTTGTGACCAGGGAACTTTGTGGCCACCCCTAATCTGACCAGGGACTTCAGGTGTGACAGTCTGCCCTGTCTTGGATAGCCCAGTCACATCAAGTAAATCCCCTCTATTTTGTTCACATTCCTTGATTATTTGTTTACCTTTACCTTTCGAGTGCTGACTTAGTTTTTAATTGTTTGACTAAAATTCAAGTGAGCAATACAGATCATATGTTACATTTTTATTGAGAACCAGACTACTTTTGTATCTATCTCTAATGGAGTTACTGTACAACCAGAGGAACATCCAGCTGCATATCCTGGAATTGAAAAGATGTTTTACAGTGAGTTCTAAGATGCACACAGTGTCAGGAGCTCCTGTGTTTCAGGGAACAGTTCTACCTGTTGAGTTACCCAGCCCTCTTACAAGCTCCCCTGCTAACCCTCGTTCTTGTCCCTTGTTCCTAGCTCTTATCCAGTCCCTGCTTCCCTGATTGCTCCACTCTGTGTTCCTGATTGCACCCTTTATGTAAACCTGTCCCCTTCTCAGTGCGTGATTATAGTGCTCCCAAGCCTGTAGTCAAGCTCTGCTACCTGCCTGCTCCTTCATATTGCAAACAGATGGATTTGTGTACTGATCTCTGGCTTCCCCTGACTATGCTACCTGTCTACTCCTTTTACCACCACTAATATTACCCATGTACCCACCTCTGGTTCCCCCTAACTACACTACCGGCCCGTATTGGTTGCAACAAGAGACTCCAAACCTGCATCTAATTGGGACACATAGGCTCACACAGGATAGACATTACCAAAGTTTACTTAAAGCGGTTGCCCCACTTTAATAAGACTTAGCCTGCAGTACCAACCCGGGCCACTGTACAATGTATGGAGTGGTCTGCTTCCTGCAGCCAAACAGCTAAAAGTGGGACAAGCCCTTTAGGGTGGCTTCACACGAGCGTGCTTTAGTGCGTACATAGGTGCAAAAACACGCATGAATGCCGGTCCGTGAATTGCCTTCAATGGAGCTGCGGCTGCTGCCGGTGGCTCCACTGAAGGCAAAGGACTACCGGCACCCCTGAATTGATTTTCAGGGAAGAGCTTTACATATAAGCTCTTCCCTGGAAAAAAAAGAATTTTACTGTAAAAAAAAAAGATTAAAAAATACTTATCTGTCTGCATCTGCCGTGTCCCCGCGGGGATGAAGAACACATCTGCCGCATGTGGCAAATGTTTCCTTCATCCCCTCGAGGAAAAAGAATTCTCTGCTGCACCTGCCACATATGTGACAGATGCAGCAAAGGAATTCTTCATCCCTGTGGGGAATAAAGAATTCCCTACCACAGCTGTAACAGATGACAGCTGCGGTAGGGAATCCAGCTGCTGGCATCCTGTAATTGTTTTTCAGGAAAGGGCTTTAAATGTAAGCCCTTTCCTGAAAAACAGCAAAAAATGGTGATAGAAATAAAAAAAAAACTTTACTCACCTTTTTTCAGCTGCCGGGGCTCAGCCGCATCCAGCCGGCTCTTCTCCTGCACTGTTGTGAGGAGTATTCCATTTTTTAACTATTATCTATTGTTCTATTCTTGACTCTGACCCTCAGCTCTGTTCCTGATTATGCTCCGGTCTTGTACTCTGACCTGTTGCATTTCTGCCTGCTCTCCTAGTTACAACCCCTGGCTTCGTTCCTGACTATGCTACTATTTTACTAGTGCTAAGTTGGCAAATAGATGCCTATTCTGGAAAACATGACCTGAGGCTATTCCTGCAGCATAGTCCATACCTTCTCGTATGATTTAAAAGGATGGCCACCTTTTTATATAAAAAGTCAGAGAAAGTGTATGGTAGTTATTTGAGCAACTTACTAATGTACAGTGTTCACTAATTCTTTTCCATTTTCTTTTGTTCCCAAGTCACACCCTCACCATCCAAGTCTTATTTCTGCACAAAACCTTCAATTAGTTCGAAAAATGGCCTCTAATAGATGGGTATGTGATGCAATCACATCCATCAGTGCCTTCCACTGAGATGCTCTGTGCCTGTACCAGTTTCCATCCTGGACACAGGTCTGAAGGAACAGGAAACTGACACAGGTGCAGAATACGGAAGGCGCCTATGGACATTGTTGTGTCAACTTCATCCATCAGCAGCCATTTCTGGAAGCAGTGTTAGTGCCATGCACAAAGAAGACTTGGATGGCAAATGTTCAAATACCCATCTTACACTCTCTTGGACTTATTATAAGTAAGATGGTTAACCACTTTAAAGGTTAAGACCAGGAAATACCTTAGAATCCGCACTTACTATAGCCAGCGCCAAATGGATCACAGCTTTGAGAATCCAGCTCTCTGGTAAGTGATTGGAACAGTTTTACAGGTTTAAAAGTCTGCATCAATACATTTGCACTTTAGTTAAAGGGAACCTGTTATCACTTTTGAGGGCAAAAACTACTTTATAGGGCTCATATATAAGGGAAGGGGGAGTTTGGAGAGCTGTGTTTTATACTTACTGGTTTCAACATTCCTGGGATGTGTCCCCATAAAGTTAATGCATACACACAGTGTGACTCTTTCCAGCTGTGTGTATACTCTCCCATAGAGATAAATGGGACAGCACGCACACACGACTGTCTGAAAAGAGTCACGCTGTGTGCACACAACAACTTCACAGCGGCACAGAGCTGGAACAGGGCACCCAGTGAGTATGAAGCACAGCTCCCCGGATATCCTGTTCCCTCAATTTTAAGCCCCATGACGTTGCAATAAGCTAGAGTTGGCAGCAGTATCTCAAGTGGGTATTCAAACTCAGGCCTAGTCACAGTGGTAGCTACTCTAAAACGATGGCCCACACAGTAAGCGGATTACACAAAGGTGGTTCATGATAGCAATGTTATAAGTTTAATGTGACGCCAGTGCCTCTGAGTAAGGTGTATCAGTGAAATAAAGAGTCCAGACCAAACAGCTGTCGTAAAACCGGGGGGACACAGTTTTTTATTGGCTTTTGCAAATTGACAGCATGGCATTTACTGGGTAGTTTTAGCTGGCAGTAGAAACTTCAACAGTTCTCCTCAAATACATGAAACAACAGCCTGTGATTCCTTTCTCTCTCTCTTGTAAGAAAAGGCTGCCAGACTATGCTAGCTGGAGGTTGTGCTGGGTGGTTGTTTGTGTAGAAATGGAGGAAGTAGCATAGGCTTGTCGGAGGGGACACTGACTGTTTGCTGTGCAAGGACTGATTAGACTCACGATTATGTAGGCTACTCTCCGTCCAGCTGCCGTGAGGTCTGCCCTGGCTCTGGTTCCTTCCAACAGGGTTTAAATAGGCACTGTCGGGTCCTGTTTCTTCCCGACTACCATCTCTCCTCAATTTCCCTGTGCTGCTCTGTCTTGCCAAGCTCCTCACACACAACGCTCTCTCCGACTTCCCGATGCTTCCCCTCGCCCTCCTGATTCTCTTCCACTACCACAACCTGGATTTTTCTTGGGCTTCACTCAACTCCTGCCACTACACCAATCAGGAAATTCCAAATCAACAGCCAATCAGAACTGAGTGATTGCTAGGCAGACTAGGTTTAAACCGTTTTGCAGGAGAAACATGGTTTTTCCATGGAAGAGTGCCTCCTGCATCCCTATAAGGGCTCATAGCAAGGTCCCCAGGACCTAGTAACCATTTTCACTATCCTGTAGGACCCTCCAGGCCACTACAACGTCGTTTATGGGGTTCAAAGGTAATGACGGGTTCCTTTTAAGTAGTGTAATAAGAAGAGTAGAGATTAAATATTTTAATGCATCGGAGACAGGAGTGTAACTAGAATTCTTGAAATCCTAGAGCAACTTCAGGAATGGGCCCACTATGTTACCGACTGTAAGGTTTACCGTAATAATGCAAGCAGCTTGATGTTTTATTTAAGCAGAAACCAAGGGATTGCTAGTAGTGTCATATATGAGATCTTCTACACAACAGAGAACCCATATATTGGACTTAAACAGCAGAATGCCATTGAAAAAGGAAGAGCATTACTACGTCTGTCTGGGCACCATTCAAACCCTTGGGCCCATTCCTGTGGCGGTGGTGATTGGTGATATTCCTTGTAAATCATTCAATTAAAAGGGGTTTATCCCACAGGATGAAGAACTAGGAGCAATCAAAGATAAGCAGAAAGTGGGGATAGGATGTTTGAGGAGGAGGGGGGGTTGGGTCAAGAATAGAGATGAGCGAGCGTACTCGTCCGAGCTTGATGCTCGTTCGAGCATTAGGGTGTTCGAGATGCTCGTTACTCGAGATGAGCACCACGCGGTACTCGAGTCAATTCCATTTCCTTCCCTGCATGTTTAGCACCATTTTTTAGCCAATAGACATGCAGGGAAGGCATTACCACTTCCTCCTGTGACGTGCCAGCCCTACTCCACCCCCCTGCAGTGAGTGGCTGGTGAGATCAAGTGACCGCTGAGTACTTAAAGCAGTCCCGCCGGCGGCTCGCCTCAGACACACACTGGGAGAGATTAGGGAAAGTGCTGCTGCTGCTATAGGGAGAGTGTTAGTGTAGGATCCTGTCCTCGAGAACCCCAATGGTCCTTCTTAGGGCCACATCTGACCATGTGCATTACTGTTGCGGCTGCTGGGAGCAGTTTTGCAAGAAAAATTTTTTTTTTCATTTCGGGCTGTGCAGGCTATTACAGCTATAGCGTTCTAAGTCTGCAGTCTCCTGTCTACAAGAGCCCCAACGGTCCTTCTTAGGGCTACCTCTGACCGTGTGCATTTTACAGGTTGTTTGGTGGGAGTTGTAGTGCATCACTATTGGATAGCTAGGCCTGTTTGCAGCCTTCCGTATAATTTTTTTCTGCCTGCAATTTGCGTTACAATACGGCTCTCAGCGTCAAACTGTACGCCATTAATTCCATAATTATTTACACCGATCTGTGTCTGCAGTGAACTTAACGCACAGCGTACGACCACAGCCATTGATAGAGGGAAAGTCATATACACACTATATAGCCTGTATTCTTTTTCAAAAAGAAAAACAAAATCCATCGTTGGGCTACCTCTGACCATCTGAAATTTACTGGGTGTCTGGTGGGAGTTGCAGTGCATCACTATTGCACAGCTAGGCCTGTTTGCAGCCTTCCGTATTCTTTGTTTCTGCCTGGAGTTAGCGTTACAATACCACTGTCAGCGTGAAAGTGCACGCAAATAATTCCATAATTATTTGCACCGCTCTGTGTCTGCTCTATTCGTAATCCACCATGCTGAGGGGTAGGGGTAGGGCTCGAGGACGTGGACGCGGGCGAGGACGCGGAGGTCCAAGTGAAGGTGTGGGCACAGGCCGAGTTCCTGGTCCAGGTGAATCGCAGCCGGCTGCAGCGGGATTAGGAGAGAGGCAAGTTTCTGGGGTCCCCAGCTTCATATCACAATTTATGGGTCCACGCGGTAGACCTTTATTAGAAAATGAGCAGTGTGAGCAGGTCCTGTCGTGGATGGCAAAAATGCATCCAGCAATGTATCGACCACCCAGTCTTCTACGTCGTCCACTGCTGCAACTCTGAATCCTTTTGCTGCTGCTCCTCCTTCCTCCCAGCCTCCTCACTCCATGAAAATGACACATTCTGATGAGCAGGCAGACTCCCAGGAACTGTTCTCGGGCCCCTGCCTTGATTGGGAAAAAATGGTTCCTCTCTCACCTGAGGAGTTTGTCGTGACTGATGCCCAACCTTTGGAAAGTTCCCGGGGTGATGAGGCTGGGAACTTCCGGCAACTGTCTCAAGAGCTTTCAGTGGGTGAGGGGGACGATGATGATGAGACACAGTTGTCTATCAGTGAGGTAGTAGTAAGGGCAG
Source organism: Eleutherodactylus coqui (assembly GCF_035609145.1). Lineage (NCBI taxonomy): Eukaryota > Metazoa > Chordata > Amphibia > Anura > Eleutherodactylidae > Eleutherodactylus > Eleutherodactylus coqui. The sequence goes on from NC_089839.1 coordinate 54,027,625, forward strand.
TAAGTCCGAGGGAGGAGCGCACAGAGGATTCGGAGGAAGAGCCGCTGGACGATGAGGTGACTGACCCCACCTGGTTTACTAAGCCAACTGAGGACAGGTCTTCAGAGGGGGAGGCAAGTGCAGCAGCAGGACAGGTTGGAAGAGGCAGTGGGGTGGCCAGGGGTAGAGGCAGGGCCAGAGCGAAAAATCCCCCAACTGTTTCCCAAAGCACCCCCTCACGCCAAGCCACCGTGCAGAGGCCTAAGTCTTCAAAGGTGTGGATGTTGTTCAGTGAGGGCACGGACGACCGACGAACAGTGGTGTGCCACCTGTGTCGCGCCAAGATCAGCCGGGGAGCCACCACTACCAGCCTCACAACCACCAGCATGCACAGGCATATGATGGCCATGCACCCCACAAGGCGGGACGAAGGCCGTTCACCGCCTCTGGGTTGCACCACTGCCTCTCCCCCTGTGCCCCAACCTGCCACTCAGATCCAACCCCCATCTCAGGACACAAGCACGAGCGCCTTCCGGCCTGCACCCACACCCTAACCTCCGCTGTCCTCGACCCCATCCAGCAATGTCTCTCGGCGCAGCGTCCAGCTGTCGCTAGCGCAAGCGTTGGAGCAAAAGCGCAAATACGCCACCACGCACCCACACGCTCAAGCTTTAAATGTGCACATTGCCAAATTGATCAGCCTGGAGATGCTGCCATACAGGCAAGTGGAAATGGAGGCTTTCAAAAACATGATGGTAGCGGCGATCCCACGCTACTCGGTCCCCAGTCGTCACTATTTTTCCCGGTGTGCCGTCCCAGTCCTATAGCAGCACGTCTCCCACAACATAAATCGTGCCCTCACCAACGCGGTTACTCGGAAGGTCCACTTAACCCCGGACACGTGGACAAGTACTGGCGGGCAGGGCCACTATATCTCCCTGACGGCACATAGGGTGAATTTGGTGGAGGCTGGGACCGAGTCAGAGCCTGGGACCGCACACGTCCTACCCATACCCAGAATAGCGGGTCCTTCCTCGGTTCTGGTATCTGCAGCGGTCTATGCCACCTCCTCTAAACCCTCCCCCTCCTCCTCCTCCTCCTCCTACGCAACCTCTACCTCTCAATTAAGAAATGTGAGCAGCACGTTGCCAGCAGTCGGTGTGGGGCGGCGCGGCAGCACAGCGGTGGGCAAGTGTCAGCAGACCGTGCTGAAACTACTCAGCCTAGGTGACAAGAGGCACACGGCCCCCGAACTGTTGCAGGGTCTGACAGAGCAGACCGACCTCAGGCTTTTGCCGCTGAACCTCCAACCGGGCATGGCCGTGTGTGACAACGGCCGTAACCTGGTGGCGGCTCTGCAACTCGGCAGCCTCACACACGTGCCATGCCTGGCCCACGTCTTCAATCTGGTGGTTCAGCGGTTTCTGAAAAACTACCCGCACTTGTCTGACCTGCTCGGCAAGGTGCGCTGCGTCTGCGCACATTTCCGCAAGTCCACCACGGATGCTGCCACCCTGAGGACCCTGCAACGTCGGTTTATTCTGACAGAGCACCGACTGCTGTGCGACGTGCCCGCACGGTGGAATTCTACGCTGCACATGTTGGCCAGGCTGTATGAGCAGCGTAGAGCAATAGTGGAATACCAACTCCAACATGGGCGGCGTAGTGGGAGTCAGCCTTCCCAATTCTTTACCGAGGAGTGGGCCTGGATGGCAGACATCTGCCAGGTCCTCGGAAACTTTGAGAAGTCTACCCAGATGGTGAGCGGCAACGCTGCAATCATGAGCGTTACCATCCCGCTGCTATGCCTGCTGAGACGTTCGCTACAAGGCATAATGGCCGACGCTTTGCTGTTGGAACAGGAGACGGGGGATGACAGTATGTCGCTTGATAGCCAGACCATCCTCATATCTATATCTCAGTGCATTTTGGAGGAGGAGGAGGAGGGGGAGGAGCAGGAGGAGGGGGAAGAGACAGCTGGGCACACTGCAGAGGGTACCCATGCTGCTTGCCTCTCATCTGTTCAGCGTGTATGGGCTGTGGAGGAGGAGGATCCTGAAAGTCATCTTGCTAGCGAGGACAGCGATGTGTTGCGTACTGGTACCCTGGCACACATGGCTGACTTCATGTTAGGCTGCCTTTCTCGTGACCCTCGCGTTAGATGCATTCTGGCCAACACGGATTACTGGGTGTACACCGTTCTCGACCCACGTTACAAGGAGAACCTTTCCACTCTCATTCCCAAAGAGGAAAGGGGTACGAGAGTGATGCAATACCACAGGGCCCTGGTGGACAAAGTGATGCTAAACTTCCCATCTGACAGCGCTAGTGGCAGAAAGCGCAGTTCCGAGGGCCAAGTAGCAGGGGAGGCGCGTAGATCAGGCAGCATGTACAGCGCAGGCAGGGGATAACTCTCCAAGGCCTTTGCCAGCTTTATGGCTCCCCAGCAGGACTGCGTCACCACTCCCCAGTCAAGGCTGAGTCGGAGGGAGCACTGTAAAAAGATGGTGAGGGAGTACGTAGCCGATCGTACTACCGTCCTCCGTGATGCCTCTGCTCCATACAACTATTGGGTGTCAAAGCTGGACACGTGGCATGAACTTGCGCTTTATGCCCTGGAGGTGCTGGCTTGCCCTGCCGCTAGCGTCCTGTCAGAGAGGGTGTTTAGTGCCACTGGGGGAATCATCATGGACAAGTGTACCCACCTGTCAACTGCCAGTGCCGACATGCTTACACTCATAAAGATGAACAAAGCCTGGATTTCCCCAGACTTCTCTTCTCCCCTGGCGGAGAGCAGCGGAACCTAAAGATTCTTTTCGCTGCAACCGCAGATAAAAGCAGTCTTCTCAATCACCGGAAAAGCGGTGCATTTACTTTTGTCAATCTGTCTCTGATATTAGTCTTCCTCCTGCTACTCCTCCTCCAGAAACAACATGTCATCGCGCTGAACTGCCATTTTTTCTGTGGCTCAAAAGTCTCATCTAGCAATGTTTCTACAATTTTTAAAAGTCTCACGTGGCGTTTCCATGACTTTCGTATGTTTTCCAGATTTTCCCAAGTGAAAACCTAAGCGGAGCATGGGTCATATACAAAAATGCTCGAGTTTTGTTTGCTCATTGACCTCACATGCAGATTCAATAACCTTTTTTACTTGTGATTTATTTAGGTGGTGACTGCATGGTCCATAGCTCCAGGATCTCTAGAAAGGGAAGGTGTAATGGTATGGGACCATGCCCTAAAATAGGAATTTTATATGGTAATACTCCTACATTTCTTTTCATTAAAGGGGTCACATTCATTGTTCAGTGTGTTTTGTATCTAAAATCATTAATCTTTGAAAATACTTCTATTTTTTGAAGTTGCACTAATCCTGAATTCTTGACTAGAGATGAGCGAGCACCAAAATGCTCAGGTGCTCGTTGCTCGAGTCGAACTTTCCGCGATGCTCGAGAGTTCGTTTCGAGTAACAAACCCCATTGAAGTCAATCGGCGACTCGAGCATTTTTGTATATGACCCATGCTCCGCTAAGGTTTTCATTTGTGAAAATCTGGAAAACCTACTAAAGTGATGGAAACGACACAGAAACGGATAGGGCAGGCGAGGGGCAACATGCAGGGCTGCATCTCAGGTTCCCAGGTCTCACTATTAAGCCACAATAGCGGCAAGACTGCCCCCCCCCCAACAATTTTTACTTCGGACAAACCCTCATTAGCAAGGCACACCTTAGCTAAGTACCACACTACCTCCAACCAAGCACAATCACTGCCTGCGGGACACACCGCTGCCTCTTCTCCTGGGTTACATGCAGCCCGACCCCCCCGCACGACCCTGCATCTACCGGCGGCACACACTGCAGAGGATTGGCAGGGCCAGGCAGCGACGACCCTCTTTGAAAGTGTGGGCGATAGCCCACAATGCTGTTGAGAATTGATAATAGATTGACGTTCGATCTTCATTCCAATCCTGTGCCCCCTCTGTCAGGAGCTGCAAACGTGGGCATAAAGGGGAGTCCGCTGCCAGCCCAGCACTTCTACACATCTCCACAATGCAGCAATACTCGGTGTGGGAAGTATGTGAGCGGGCTCTGGGTCAGCCTCTGTCCCAGCAAACACCTTGTGTGGCCCAAGGTGCTGCAAGTGACAAAGCAATGAGGACTCCATGTGTCCACACACTACTCATTCTGTTTGGGTTTCGGATACCTCATCGACAACGCAAGGGGTAAACCATCTGCACTCTGCACCCTACCCAAGTCTGTCAGTGTTTTGGGGACAGACAGGTAAAACACCTCTATGAGAAGTCTGTGTACACCCACAGCGTGGGTGGCTAGCAGGAAGCCACAGACGGTACATAAAGAAATCCCATTGCAGTGCCCCGGATAGCTGAGGTAACGTGAGAGAAAATACATGTTGGCTTCGGCCCACACTTCATGCCCTAGTCAGTCTGTTTTTTTTTTTTAAAGTGCCAGGCAGGTACAACTCCGCTATGGCAAGTCTGTGTGCACCCACAGCATGGGTGGCTCCCAGGAACCCACAGACGGTACATAAAGAAATTCCATTGCAGTGCCCTGGATAGCTGAGGTAACGTGAGAGAAAATACATGTTGGCTTCGGCCCACACTCCATGCCCTAGTCAGTCTGGGTCTTTTGGGGGGGGGGGGCAGATAGGTAGAACACCGCGATGGGAAGACTTAGTGCACCCATAGTATACACAGACCCCTGTATTATTCCTGTAGCAAAGGTATAAGCTGACCCCAGTAACAGTTATGTTGCAGAAGTCTAGGGAGTCCCCAGTAACATTTCTGTAGTAACAGTATAGACAGACCCCAGTAACATTTCAGTAGTAACAGTATAGACAGACCCCAGCAACATTTCTGTAGTAACAGTATAGACAGAGCCGAGTAACATTTCTGTAGTAACAGTATAGGCAGACCCCAGTAACATTTATGTAGTAGCAGTATAGGCAGATCCCTGTAACATATCAGTAGCAGGAGTATAAGCAGAGCCCAGTATTAGTAACATTTCAGTAACAACAGTATAGTCAGACTCCAGTAACCTTTCTGTAGTAACAGTATAGACAGAGCCGAGTAACATTTTTGTAGTAACAGTATAGGCAGACCCCAGTAACATTTATGTAGCAGCAGTATAAGCGGACCCCTGTAACATTTATGTAGCAGAAGCATAGGCAGACCCCAGTATCATTTTTGTAGCAGAAATATATGCAGACCCCTGTAATATTTCTGTAGTAACAGTATAGTCAGATCCCAGTACCATTTCTGTAGCAGAAGTATAGGCAGACCCCAATAACATCCTAGTGGCAGCATTATAGGCAGACCCCTGCAAAATTTACGTGGCAGCAGTATAGGCAGACCCCTGTAACATTCACATGGCAGAAGTATACGCAGACCCCAGTAACATCCTTGTGGCAGCAGTATAGGCAGACCCCAGTAACATCCTTGTGGCAGCAGTATAGGCAGACCCCTGTAACATTTAAGTTACAGCAGTATAGACAGACCCCAGTAACATCCTTGTGGCAGCAGTACAGGCAAACCCCTGTAAAATTTACGTGGCAGCAGTATAGGCAGACCCCAGTAACATTTTTGTAGCAGAAGTATACGCAGACCCCTGTAACATTTCTGTAGTAACAGTATAGACAGATCCCAGTAACATTTCTGTAGCAGACCGTATAGGCTGACCCCTGTAACATTTACGTGGCAGAAGTATAAGCAGACCCCTGTAACATTCAAGTGGCAGCAGTATAGGCAGACCCCTGTAACATTTAAGTGCCAGCAGTATAGCCAGACCCCTGTAACGTTCTTGTAGCAGAAGTATAGGCAGGCAGACCCCAGTAAAATTTCTGTAGTAATAGTATAGGCCAACCTCTGAAACATTGGGGTACCATGAGCGTAGGCAAAGGCAGGAAAAATTAGTTGGATAAGAGTGTAGGCGTGGGCCCGAAAAATAAGTGTACCAAGAGTACAAGTGTACCTCTGAAAAATTTATCAACCGAGAGGGCAGGTGAAACCCATAAATATTTTTTGAAAGATACCACTCGCTGTTGCTTAATTTGTAAAAGAGCCTGGAGGCAGCCCTCTTGAAAAAGTGGCTCATGTTAAAGTATCAATACTTTTGAAACTTTGAAAAATTGTAAAAACATTGGTAGATCTAGATGAGCCTTTTGGGCCGCAGAAAAATTGGCAGTTCAGTGCGATGACATGTTGTTTCTGGAGGAGGAGTAGCAGGAGGAGGACTCATGTCAGAGACAGATTGACAAAGCTAAATGCCCCGTTTTTCCGGTGATAGAGAGGAGTGCTTTTATCTGCGGTTTCGCTGCTCTCCGCCGGTGGAGAAGAGAAGTCTGGGGAAATCCAGGCTTTGTTTATCTTTATGAGTGTAAGCATGTCAGCACTGGCAGTTGACAGGCAGGTACGCTTGTCCGTGATGATTTCCCCAGCTGCACTAAGCACCCTCTTGTGAGGGTATATATATATATTGCCATATGTGTTTTTTATGCTTTTATACCTATATGCAAGTTTTATTCAATTCCAAATGAAAAAAAACTTAATACGTCGCCTTAAATCAGATATCCCAAGGTTTTGCAAGGCTTTGCAAGAAGATGTTCTAGAAATTCAGAGAAGATACCGAACCAGACGCAAGGCCACATGTACTTGGCCGATTTCCCAGAAGCCCAGAAACAAGATATCAAGATGTTCAAATGTACATAATTTTCACTGTCTTAGGCCAGAAATCCGGACTTCCCATATATGGATGTTAGGCCGGACTTCTTAGAATTGTGTGGGTAATTCTTTGTACTGGAGTTAATTGAATACGTGATTTTCTGTATAAGCCAGAGGCGCCTCACTGTCTAAGGCGGAAATCCGGACTGCCCATATATGATTATGAGCCCATCACCCCCTAGTGGTGAGAGGGCAGAGGGTATAAGATCTCATGTAATCTGTAATAAAGTGCGCAGTTTTTTCTCCCGTGTGAGGAGCTAGACCAGACTCCTGTGTGTGGTGTCTCTTCTTACGGCCGGCAACGGGGAAAGTGGGGTGGGCCGGATTGGTGTTGCACTTAGAATTTTAACCCTCATAAATGGCGCAACCAACTGGGGCGGTAAAATCGGAGCTTACAACGCAATTCACCCGGATCCACGCTACTGAGAAACCGTCCTACTGCAAACCGAGCCTGATCAACTCACTTAGAACTCCAGGTAAGACAAACATATATTTATGTTGTGTTTTACGCTGAGAGTCTTGCAGCAGGACTGACTATCTGTGGTTTGTGACCGGACGGGTTGGGTTAAGAGTTCTACACGGTAACTCGTGTGGGCTCCGGGTTTGCCGTCATGGACCACTGACCGTGATATGCGCACCAATGGCTCACCCAGAAATTAGTCTGTAGTTTATTTGTTGTTGAAGTCCGTAGCGTTTTAGCGATAGTGGAGATTGTTTGATTGTTTGTTGTATCTGCAGAATTTTTTTTTCCTCTTACTTTTCATTTTGTCTCACAGACGAAGGAACCCTCCGTTTGAGTTTATTTAGTCGTTAATGGTTTAGAGGAGAGGGAAGCACTCTGTAAGACAGGTCCCATTGACGAAGGAACCCTCCGTTTTAGTGTAGTTTAGTTGTTGATGGTTTAGCTGAGGAGAGGGATGTACTCTTTGGGATTGGTTCCATAAGAAGAAGATGCCTTCGGTTGTATTGCCATATATAAGGGGCTGACAATTCGGGTCAGAAGGATTCACTCTATGGAGCGTGTTATTTTTATTATTGTTGATGTTCTAATATGCGTAAGATCTTATTAAAGAAGATAGAGCCCCTCAAGGGCTGCCGCCGTGTGGATGAATTTGTAGAATGTAAGAAAACTCTAATGAAAATGTGTGACACCGACCGCATGGCAGATTACAAAATGGTGTCTTGGAAGGAGGTCTTTAGGACCCAGAGGTGCCTTGGAAGACCAAGGTTTGCTAAGAGAGAGATAGACAGTCAGAGAAAGTTACGTATATACACATTATTTGTTTAAGAAAGTATCCGTAAGTGAAATGTTGAAAAGTACAGTAAGTGATCAAGAGGGCGTCAGGAGAGTGTCTATTGAAGGTTATATTGGCAGTTAGGTAGGGGAGAGAAAAGTGATGAGTAACAAGCAAGTCGATAAGTAAGTTACAATGCACGTGATTTGTTGGTAAAGAAAGGAAAAAAAATGTGTATAATACAAGATAGATAATAGATAATATGTATAATCCATACTAGGTGGATATATGTGTGTATATATATATATATACTGTAGTGCAAATAGTTAGCTGAGATTGCGTGTAGGGGAGAAGAGGTTGTTGACATAGAGCTGTGAAAGTCTGTGTAGCCTTCCAAGGTCTCGAAGATAACAGCGAGAGAGAAAATTCAATAACAACCTTGGTTAATATCTTGGCTTGCTTGCAATGAATTGAAATGAATTTAATTAGTTATACTGTCTTAGTAGGCAGGGAAATATAGTAATTTCTAATGTATATTCTTACTTATACAGGGGTTGAAAATGAATGTTGCAAGGTCCCAGCATATGTGTTAATTATGATTTCAAAATGTTTTTTCAATAGTTTAAGCTAAAACTTATTTCAGTTTGTGTTTCATAGTCGCGGAGAGATAAGAGATTTGTTTTGAAAAAAGGGTGGGGGCTTTCAGAATTCACTCCAAATTCAGGGTCACAGATTCTAAAACACTTCAGTATTTAATACAGCATATAATAGCTTCAGTAGATAAGAAATATAGAATATTTCAGTCACTTAGCAAAACTTTTTTTCACATAATTTGTCAAAGATAGCGCTCATTCACAATCTCATCTCAATAGAATTATGTACTTTATAACATTTATAAGCACTCACCTCGGTGTTTTTCAACTGATGTATGTTTGTCAAACTTTTTTGTCCGTGCATCTGTATGGACTGGTACACCTTTAAAGGGGGGTGACGGAGCAGACTTGAGCGCATGGATGGATGAGAGTTAGTGACCCGTGTTCGGGCTGTGGTGGAATGTGTGATGCAGATAATTGACTGGGGGTAAAAGTCCTACCCCATGCATGGGACTTTGCTTGGTTGAGATGTGGACGTGTAGACGGTTAAGCTGAAATTAAGTTGAGAAGACGGACGCAATGTGCCAATATCGAAGGGGTGGAGCTAGATGATGTAATAGTACGTAATAATGTTTCATCCCTCCTGCACAAGGGAGGGGGGAGAATTTTGAGCAGCTAGTTTTTTTCCTGTTTTGTTTTTTTTTCTCCTGTCTGAAATTTGATAAAGATATTGCAGGCAGGAACAGACTAATAATGAATTCACTTAAAGGGATATCACATTTCAAATATTAGTAGATGTTTTGTAGATTTTTCTGTCCCGATGTAACTCATGTCTGTTATTGGTGCTAACATCTTACAGGCCTTATCTGCATCCATCAAATCTTTTTACAATGTGGTACTAACTTAAACCCGGCTACTATTCTTCCAATTGCGTACCCTGGTTTAAAGGGGGGGAGGAGAAGGCATAGGTGATCTAGGTATTGCAAATCAGCCATTTTTAAATTTTTTGCAAGCCATTTTTTAAATTTTTTAAATTTTTTGCAACAAGGTTCTAATCTTTTTGAAATAGAATACCAGCCTGATTGTCTAGCAGTGATGCAACAAGAAAATTTAAGTTTTAAAAAAAGTTACTGAAAGCCCTTGTTAATAATGCATATTTTGAGTTGTTTTTTATAGATGGTACCAGGGTGATTGACGACTCCACACTGGATATACGGTGGTTACACAACAAGATGTCCTAAAAAGCAGAATGTCTCCGCATGTCGCAGTACAAGAAGCGGAATTAAAAGCACTCACGGAGGCGTGTAGAGTGGAGGAAGGTAAGACGGCAAACATTTACACTGACTCCCGGTATGCATTTGGCATAGCTCATGATTACGGCCCAACATGGAAGGCCAGACAGTTTTTTTACCACAGCAGGACAGCCAATTAAGAATGATGCAATGGTGCAGAGTCTCATGGAGGCCCTATTTCTACCTGACAAAGTGGAAAGCTCACACCAATTCCTACACCAAAGAAGCAAGAGGCAACGCCATCACAGACCACACAGCAAAAGCAGCGGCCCTCAAGCCGTGGAAGACAGAAGAAAAGAAGAATTTGACTACACTTGGACTTTGATAAAAATCTTGGACTTTGATAAAAACATTGGACTTTGATAAAAATCTTGGACTTTGATAAAAATCTTGGACTTTGATTTAAACTTGAACTTTGATATGCTAATGACATTACAGTTACAAGCTAGCAAGGAAGAAAAAGACAAATGGACTAAAAAGGGACGGCGTATGGTGAACAGTCAACAGAACTTGCTTACCATAGTCCCTGTGCCTCATAATGGCCCAGCTGACGCACGAAAAGACGCACCTCTCAAAGCAGCAATGATGACGACGCTTGAACAAGGACGGGTGGCTCCTTGGTTTTCTGTAGCTGCTGCATCATTTGTCCAGTTTTGCATGATCTTTGCCGTAAGCAACAGGGCAGAAGTAAATTTGCCACATCACACTTGCCTAGACCACTCTACCCATTTCAGGGATTGCAAATTGGCTACACTCAGCTCCCACTTGTTGGGGAGCATGAATATGTGCTTGTTGTTGATTTCTTTTCAGGTTGGAGACCTACCCTGTTACCAACGTAAATAAGCAGGTAATCGCACAGAAGCTCATGAATGAGGTAATCCGCAGATATGGGGTACCAGAAGTGATTGAGTCAAACAAAGGTACACACTTCACAGGTGAAATAATGCAACACATCATGTCTGTTTTGGGTATATTCCAGGCTTTTCACACACCCTACCATCCGCGGAGTAGTGGGAAAGTAGATACAAAAGGCAATGAAGAAGGTAAAATTTTGAATTGAGTGTCTTCCATTAGTTTTTCTTTTTCTCCGGAGGATACATGCCACAATAGCAGAGTTTGGGAAATGATTTTCTTGTTAATTTTGTCATGAGCCTCTCCAAGGAATTGTTAGTAATGCATTCTGCAGTCTCTGCTTTTCTCCCAGGTCCTACAGATGAGTGTCACAATCTAAAACCAGGTGACAGGGTCTATGTGAAAAAGTTTGAGCGAGAAACCCGGTTTAAAGGTCCTTACCAGATGTTGTTCACCACCCCAACTGCAGTCAAGCTCGAAGGAAAGCCCACTTGGATCCACACTTCGCACTGAAAGAACTAATGATCCTGCATATCCTTTAAATGCTATAATGTGGTACAATTCCTCTAACACACACCTTTGACTACTGTACACTAGCCCCCTGTTTCAGAACAAATTAATACAATCGAATGTGCAATATGAAGCCTACACTGAGGGTGAGAATCCAACACTGCATCGTGCTAAGAGGGAAGTTAACGTTCAAGATGGTAACTTTGACCCACATGTATCAATAGGAGTGCCAAGGGGGGTGCCAGATGAATTTAATTCTAGAGATCAGGTTAAAGCAGGTTTTGAGTCCTTATTTGCTATTGTCACTGTTAATAATAATGTAGATTAGATGAATTATATCTATTACAATCAGCAGAGGTTTGTAAACTACACCAGAGATGCTTTGCAAGGGTTAATTGACCAATTAGGGCCCACTGCATCCATGGCGTTCCAAAATAGAGTAGCCCTGGATATGATTTTAACAGAAAGAGGTGGGGTATGTAATTTTCTGTATGTGTATTATCCCTTTGATCAAAAAGAGTATGAGTAAGGGACTGGATAATGTGACCAAAATTTCCCTTGTTTGAAAAAAATGAAGAGCCAGTTCCGATAATGCCAATCACGTACGTTACCAGAAGAATGGAGAGATGGACTAGTACTGTGTCTGCCTCAGTCTCATAAGATGGACTGTCAGTGGACTTCCCATTTGCCTAGGGAAAGTGCAGAAGACCTTAGGTTCCGGCGAGGGCACACCCTGTGGGCTGTTAACTCGTACAGATAGAGGGTATGGATGCCCGGAAATAAGCCCAGGGAATCCATGGCCTCCTTCTGAGGTTAGGTAGGGATCCCTTCCCTTTTAGGAGTAGGGACTTACGGGCAGTGGAGAAACCCTGACGCAAGGGAGAGACGACCGAGGAAGAGTGCAAAGTCTGATGCTTGATCTCCATATTAAGTTTTTTAGGGGGGTTTGTGAGGGTATATATATATATTGCCATATGTGTTTTTTATGCTTTTATACCTATATGCAAGTTTTATTCAATTCCAAATGAAAAAAAACTTAATACGTCGCCTTAAATCAGATATCCCAAGGTTTTGCAAGGCTTTGCAAGAAGATGTTCTAGAAATTCAGAGAAGATACCGAACCAGACGCAAGGCCACATGTACTTGGCCGATTTCCCAGAAGCCCAGAAACAAGATATCAAGATGTTCAAATGTACATAATTTTCACTGTCTTAGGCCAGAAATCCGGACTTCCCATATATGGATGTTAGGCCGGACTTCTTAGAATTGTGTGGGTAATTCTTTGTACTGGAGTTAATTGAATACGTGATTTTCTGTATAAGCCAGAGGCGCCTCACTGTCTAAGGCGGAAATCCGGACTGCCCATATATGATTATGAGCCCATCACCCCCTAGTGGTGAGAGGGCAGAGGGTATAAGATCTCATGTAATCTGTAATAAAGTGCGCAGTTTTTTCTCCCGTGTGAGGAGCTAGACCAGACTCCTGTGTGTGGTGTCTCTTCTTACGGCCGGCAACGGGGAAAGTGGGGTGGGCCGGATTGGTGTTGCACTTAGAATTTTAACCCTCATACTCTCTGACAGGACGCTAGCGGCAGGGCAAGCCAGCACCTCCAGGGCATACAGCGCAAGTTTGTGCCACATCTCCAGCTTTGACACCCAATAGTTGTATGGAGCTGAGGCATCACGGAGGACGGTAGTACGATCGGCTTCGTACTCCCTCACCATCTTTTTACAGTACTCCCTCCGACTCAGCCTTGATTGGGTAGTAGTGACGCAGTCTTGCTCTGGAGACATAAAGCTGACAAAGGCCTTAAAGAGTGTTCCCCTGCCTGCGCTGAACATGCTGCCTGATCTCCGCGACTCCCCTGCTACTTGGCCCTCGGAACTGGGCCTTCTGCCGCTAGCGCTGTCAGATGGGAAGTTTACCATCAGTTTGTCCACCAGGGCCCTGTGGTATTGCATCACTCTCGAACCCCTTTCCTCTTCAGGAATGAGAGTGGAAAGGTTCTCCTTATACCGTGGGTCGAGAAGGGTGTACACCCAGTAATCCGTAGTGGCCAGAATGCGTCTAACGCGAGGGTCACGAGAAAGGCAGCCTAACATGAAGTCAGCCATGTGTGCCAGGGTACCAGTACGCAACACATCGCTGTCCTCACTAGGAAGATCACTTTCAGGATCCTCCTCCTCATTCACTGGCCATACACGCTGAACATATGGGAGGCAAGCAGCATGGGTACCCTCTGCAGTGGGCCCAGCTGTCTCTTCCCCCTCCTCCTGCTCCTCCCCCTCCTCCTCCTCCAAAACGCACTGAGATATAGACATGAGGGTGCTCTGACTATCAAGCGACATACTCTCTTCCCCCGTCTCCTGTTCCGACCGCAAAGCGTCAGCCTTTATGCTTTACAGCGAACTTCTCAGCAGGCATAGCAGAGGAATGGTGATGCTAATGATTGCAGCATCGCCGCTCACCATCTGGGTAGACTCCTCAAAGTTTCCGAGGACCTGGAAGATATCTGCCATCCAGGCCCACTCCTCGGTAAAGAATTGGGGAGGCTGACTCCCACTACGCCGCCCATGTTGGAGTTGGCATTCCACTATTGCTCTACGCTGCTCATACAGCCTGGCCAACATGTGGAGCATAGAATTCCATCGTGTGGGCACGTCGCACAGCAGCCGGTGCTCTGGCAGATTAAACCGACGTTGCAGGGTCCGCAGGGTGGCAGCGTCCGTGATGGACTTGCGGAAATGTGCGCAGACGCAGCGTACCTTGCCGAGCAGGTCAGATAAGTGCGGGTAGTTTTTCAAAAACCGCTGAACCACCAGATTGAAGACGTGGGCCAGGCATGGCATGTGTGTGAGGCTGCCGAGCTGCAGAGCCGCCACCAGGTTACGACCGTTGTCACACACGACCATACCCGGTTGGTGGCTCAGTGGCGAAAGCCAGAGGTCGGTCTGCTCTGTCAGACCACCGCTGTGCTGCCGCGCCACCCCACACCGACTGCTGGCAACGTGCTGCTCACATTTCTTAATTGAGAGGTAGAGGTTGCGCAGGAGGAGGAGGGGGGGGGGTTTAGAGGAGGTGGCATAGACCGCCACAGATACCAGAACCGAGGAAGGACCCGCTATTCTGGGTATGGGTAGGACGTGTGCGGTCCCAGGCTTTGCCTCGGTCCCAGCCTCCACCAAATTCACCCAATGTGCCGTCAGGGAGATATAGTGGCCCTGCCCGCCAGTACTTGTCCACGTGTCCGTGGTTAAGTGGACCTTCCCAGTAAATGCGTTTGTGAGGGCACGATTGATGTGGGAGATGTGCTGGTGTAGGGATGGGACGGCACACTGGGACAAAATAGTGGCGACTGGGGACCGAGTAGCATGGGACCGCCGCCGCCATCATGTTTTTGAAAGCCTCTGTTTCCACAAACCTGTACGACAGCATCTCCAGGCTGATCAATTTGGCAATGTGCACGTTTAAAGCTTGAGCGTGCGGGTGCGTGGTGGCGTATTTGCGCTTGCGCTAGCGACAGCTGGACGCTGCACTAAGAGACATTGCTGGATGTGGTCGAGGACAGCGGAGGTGAGGGTGTGGGTGCAGGCCGAAAGGCGCTCCTGCTTGTGTCCTGAGAGGGGGGTTGGATCTGAGTGGCAGGTTGGGGCATAGGGAGAGAGTCAGTGGTGAACGGCCTTCGTCCCACCTTGTGGGGTGCTTGGCCATCATATACCTGTGCATGCTGGTGGTGGTGAGGCTGGTGGTGGTGGCTCCCCGGCTGATCTTGGCGCGACACAGGTGGCACACCACTGTTCATCGGTCGTCCGCGCCCTCACTGAACAACATCCACACCTTTGAAGACCTAGGCCTCTGCACGGGATTTTTCGCTCTGGCCCTGCCTCTACCCCTGGCCACCGCACTGCCTCTTCCAACCTGTCCTGCTGCTGCACTTGCCCCCCCCCCCCTCTGAAGACCTGTCCTCAGTTGGCTTAGCAAACCAAGTGGGGTCAGTCACCTCATCGTCCAGTGGCTCTTCCTCCGAATCCTCTGTGCGCTCCTCCCTTGGACTTACTGCCCTTACTACTACCTCACTGATAGACAACTGTGTCTCATCATCATCGTCCTCCTCACCCACTGAAAGCTCTTGAGACAGTTGCCGGAAGTCCCCAGCCTCATCACCCGGACCCCAGGAACTTTCCAAAGGTTGGGCATCGGTCACGACAAACTCCTCAGGTGAGAGAGGAACCATTTTTTTCCAATCAAGACAGGGGTCCGAGAACAGTGCCTGGGAGTCTGCCTGCTTATCAGAATGTGTCATTTTCATGGAGTGAGGAGGCTGGGAGGAAGGAGGAGCAGCAGCGAGAGGACTCAGTTGCAGCAGTGGACGGCATAGAAGACAGGTTGCAGGATACATTGCTGGATGCACTTTCTGCCATCCATGACAGGACCTGCTCACACTACTCATTTTGTAATAAAGGTCTACGACGTGGACCCAAAAAATGTGATATGAAGCGGGGGACCCCAGAAACTTGCCTCTCTCCTAATTCCGCAGCAGCCGGCTGCGATTCACCTGGACCAGGAACTCGGCCTGTGCCCACACCCTCACTTGGACCTCCGCGTCCTCGCCCATGTCTACGTCCACGTCCTCTAGCCCTACCCCTACTCCTCAGCATGGTGGATTACGAATAGAGCAGACACAGAGCGATGTAAATAATTATGGAATTATTTGCGTACAGTTGGACGCTGACAGCGGTATTGTAATGCGAACTCCAGGCAGAAACAAAGAAAACAGAAGGCTGCAATTTTTGGGAAAAGAATACAGGCTATATAGCGTGTATATGACTTTCCCTCTATCAGGGGCTGTCACCGTACGCTGTGCGTGAAGCTGACGGCAGACACAGAGCAGTGTATAAAATTAGAGAATTAATAGCGTACAGTTGGAGGCTGACAGCGGTTATGCAATGCAAACTGCGGCCAGAAAAAATTATACACAAGGCTGCAAAAAGGCCTAGCTGCGTAATAGTGAAGCACCACAACTCCCAGCAGCCACGCAGTAAAATGCAGACGGTCAGGGGTAGCCCAACGAAGAAGCTTTTCTTGTAATTTTTTAAAAAAAGAATACAGGCTACATAGCGTGTATATGACTTTCCCTCTATCAGGGGCTGTCGCCGTACGCTGTGCCTGAAGCTGACGGCAGACACAGAGCGGTATAAAAAATTAGGGAATTATTGGCGTACAGTTGGAGGCTGACAGCAGTTATGTAGCACAAACTGCAGCCAGAAAAAAATTATACGCAAGGCTGCAAAAAGGCCTAGCTGCGTAATAGTGAAGCACCACAACTCCCAGCAGCCACGCAGTAAAATGCAGACGGTCACAGGTAGCCCTGTGGAAGGGCTACCAAGAAGGACCGTTGGGGTTCTTGTAGACAGGATTCTACACTACCATTGTCCCTGCCTCACCAGTACTGCCCGTATACTCTGTATAATTGACTGCAGACTGAGAACGCTATAGCTGTAATGGCCTGCACAGCCCGAGATGAAAAAAAAAATTTGGGGTGCAAAACTGCTCCCAGCAGCCGCAACAGTAATGCACAGGGTTAGATGTGGCCCTAAGAAGGACCGTTGAGGTTCTTGAAGACGCTAACACTCTCCCTATAGCACCAGCAGCACCATCCCTAATCTCTGCCAGTGTGTTTCTGAGGCGAGCCGCGGGCGGGGCCGCTTTAAGTACTTGGCAGTCACTTGATCTCACCAGCCACTCACTGCAGGGGGGTGGGATAGGGCTGGAACATTACAGGAGGAAGTTGTAATGCCTTCCCTGCATGTCTATTGGCCAGAAAATGGTGCTAAACATGCAGGGAAGGAAATGGAATTGACTCGAGTACCGCGTGGTGCTCGTCTCGAGTAACGAGCATCTCGAACACCCTAATACTCAAACAAGCATCAAGCTCGGACGAGTATGCTCGCTCATCTCTACAATGCAATCATTAGCATACTAGTGCAGTGTAGCATGCATATGACAGTAGCCCTAATGGACTCTGCCTTTGGCAAGTTCTTATAAGCTTGGTTTCATGGAAGACACAGAGAGCTTTATCAGGCCTCCAGATGCCATGGTGACCCATCAGCACTCCATGCTCAATATTGACTGCGGTGTCTAAGGAGTAAAATAGACTCTGATACCCGCCATTAGTACAAATTCTCATCTGTGAGCAGACAGCCAAGCTCCTCCTCTTCCCAGCAGAAGGTGTTCGGCTAAACCTGCTACCCCATAAAAAGGCACGTTGGCAGGTGAAGAGTACATAAAGCTAAAAATCCACACTAATCATTTCCATGTTAAAAAAATGTATAAAAATCTGCATTATTGGTGCGGGCTTTCACAGTGCATTTTGTTGGAGATCCTTCTACTAAAAGGATGAAATCTGCTGAAGATCAGCACCAAAATTGGTGTGGATTGATGGGGGTATGCCTAGCAGTTGACCAGAGCGGACACTCACCCTAGTGTCTCCACTGTATTTTTACCAATATCCTAAGATTTGGACCCTTCTTGCGCTGACTGGACCCCAGGAATGACTGGAATGGACTACAGACTTCCTCCCCTCTCCTTACGTTTTAAGTCTCCTGGAATTACATGTGCCCTGCTTGCCTGCGGCAGTGATCAGGGCCATGAATGCTTAAGACCCAAGTGGTATGTCACCTGCTCCCTGCAAGGCTCTCCTCTGTCTGCCCATGCCAGCAGCTAGGCCCTCTTGCAGGCAGCCGTGGGAGAGAGCAGGGTGACGCCTGGTGGTTGGGTGCTCGTAGGCCCCTTGTGTGATGGGTTTCTTTGCAGTCAGAGGGTGCAGAGTCGGTTGGATGCCACCATAGGGGAAGGCTTGCTGGAGAGGATTCCTGCTCCTGGAGGAGTAAGGCCCTGAATCAATAGCAGCTGCAGTGACTGACGTTCTCTGCTCCATAGCATGTGCATAGAGAGGAGAGGACAAACAAGGGACTGCTCACCCCAGCAGTCTGAACTTGGGGAATTCAGGGGAGGGGTGGTGGCATGCAGGGGTGAGACATTTGCTCTTCACCATGCTTGGAGCTAGGAGATCATAGTTAATAACCACAGATATCTCTGGTACCCTCCTTATAGCTTCATTTTCACTTGCATCTTCCTTCCTGCTATTATGACATTCTTTACTTACTGATTGTGGTCTAGGAGAGCAATTTGTTGGAGACAAATATCCTCATAAAATTGACAAGGGAATATACCGATCTACAAAAAATGTGCTATTCTTAACCTAAAATGGGCTGAAAGCAAGCCAAATATAGAGCTCTCAGATTTTTTCCTCTTTCGGCCCTCATGGCACCAGTGGAGACGCAGATTCCCATAGCCACAGCCCAGAACCGAAACAAATGGTAATGACTTCTCAAGAGTGACGTTCTCCATCACTGTATTCATCTAATAATCTAATGGCTTTTCTCTATCTATGATAACTGAACATAGAGGTCACAAAGAGGGAGATCTGAGCCCCTACAGGCCCCCCCTAAATCCAAGGGCACTTCCTCCAAAAAAGGATCTCATTCTACCGCTGCAGATGACCTATCCTGCCTGTAATTTATAATCATACCCAGGCATAAATAATCTTTTAACCACAAATGCATTGAAAGAGCTGCTTTTATCTCTTCAGAAAGATGTTTCTGGAGATATGCAAAAGATTTTCAATCAACTTCAATCTAACACTGATCATCTAGCCGCGTGTACAGCTCACGTTGAACAAAAAATGGGTGAACTCTCCACTGCAAGTTGGTAAATGCTCATAATGCCTTAGTGGGGAAGGTCTCCCATTACGTGAAAAAGTTATAGACCTTGAAGATAGGTTTTGAAGAAATAATATTAAACTTCATGGGATTCTGGAATCTGTACCTTCTACTGACCTTCCTCAATATCTACTCCAGCTCTTTTAAACCTGACTCCCATTCCTTTCTAAATTGGAAAAAAAAACTATTGATAGAGTGCACAGAATTCCCATAGCTAGCTCTGTTACAGAGGTTGCTACGCAGGACATCCTAGCCCGAATTCTTTTTTATCAGTCCAAGAAATCTTTACCAATCCCACACAATGATATCTTGATGTTCTCTGATCTCTCCTCAGCAACTCTACATCTCCATAGGCAATTTGCACCAGTTACCTTTGCTCTTTGTGCTGCCAACATTAACACAAATGAGGTTTCCTTACTAAACTTCTCATCTCACGAATTGCCATGTCCTGTGTGGCAGCTTTTGTGATGGGCAGACTATCTCTCCTAAAGAAATGGGACATTTCTGGTGAGCATGCTGTACCTCCTTTGACAGGCAAGCCCCTACCTTGGATTGTACAAGAATGGTCCTCTGCTAGCAAGAATGGTCATCACACCTTATAAGTACTTTAATAATAATGCCATCTTTTTGTACTTTTGTACAGTTTTTTTCTTACTTTAATACTATTTTACCTTTTGGAGTTATTCGTGATACTTGGTTATTTTTCCCCTATAGTGCACTGGGCACTAGGTGAACACTATTAAATTGCTTTTCAGTTTTTTTTATTTGTTTTATTTAAAAGTAAATAAATTACAACATCTTATGTAGCATTGTAGTACATGAAAAGGCATGACAGATTATCATACAGTTGAGAACATATGACAAAGGGGACAATTCACCACAATAGCGTACGTCTTTACAAAGAGGGAAAGAGAAGTAGTAGAAAGAGAGTGTCTGTACTTCTCGGGTTCCAGCCCCGAAATGTGCTTTTTAATGGGGACATCTCTGAATCATTGAAATGGAGGATAAGAGTAAGCATGGAGGCAAGGACATAAGTGGGGAACCGCACCACAGATTTCATACCTTGTCAAATTTTGCCTGGCATCTGTGCCCTTTATAAACTACATAGCTATATGGAATTATAGAATTGACCAATTTCCGCCACAGTGACACAAAGAGATTCCTATGATCCATCCAACGTAAGGCTATTACTTTCCTGGCTAAGAAAACTACCTCTCTCAAGGATATTCTAAGATGGTGCTACCAAGTTTCCTCATTGAGTATCCTGAAGAGGCATACTTCAGGGCTTGTAGGGACAGGGATTTGCAAAACCTCAGAGAGGAGGTCCCTGACCTCTCCTCAGAACCCTTGAATAACAGGGCACTCCCAAATTATGGGTCATGTGGGCAGCTAATGCATTTAGATGATGAAATTCTACACATTCTCTGCAGCATCACTAGAGTAGGGTAGCACTGGTGTACAATATACAACTGTATCATTTTGTTATTAGCCACAGGAGAGACAAATAGAGGGGATGCTAGTAGATCTTGGAAGGAGTCATCTGTCAAAGATGGTATCAGAGTTTTCCATTTCAGCTGGGCCGGGGGAGTATTGTGAGAGGTCTTTGATGTGATTAGATGGGGGTAGATGTAGATGCAACAGAAAGTAGATGTCACATCAATTGATCTCCCCTGTGCTAATGGGGGAATAAAAGAATGCAGGCTATCTATAAACAGAGAGATGGTGAGGGAACACATAACTAACTTAAATGACTTGAAGTCTCAAGGTCCAGATGAATTACATTCTGGGATACTAAAGGAAGCAGCGGAGGTAATTGCTGAACCACTCGCCATAATCTTTGAAAATTCCTGAAGAACAGGAGAAGACTCAGAAGATTGGAAAAGGGCAAATGTCCCTATCTTCAAAAAAGGGAAGAAGGTGTATCCAGGAAACTACAGGCCTGTGAGCCTGACTTCTATACCGGGAAAGATCTTTGAACAAAATATTATACAGCATGTATGCAAGTTCTTGGATAAAAATTGGAGTAATTAACCAGAGCCAGCATGGGTTTGTAACAAACAAATCATGCCAGACAAATCAAATTTCCTTCTATGACAGAATAACCGACTAGATTGATCAAGGAAATGCGGTGGATATAGTATATTTTGACCTTAGTAAAGCACTTGACAAAGTATCTCATACCATATTTATTGAAAAAATGACCAAATATGGGATTGACAAGACAACTGTTAGGTGGATTCACAACTGGCTGGGTGATCGTACTCATAGAGTGGTCATAAATGGCTGCACATCTAAGTGGAAGAATGTATCAAATGGGGTACCCACAAGGCTCAGTCCTAGGCCCAGTATTGTCAACATTTTTATAAATGACCTGGAAGAGGGAATCGATGGGAAACTGATCAAATTTGCAGATGACCCAAAGCTAGGAAGTATAGCTAACACTAGCGAAGAGAAAGAGAGTATTCAAAAAGATCTAGAAAAGCTTGAACAGTGGGCGGTGACTAACAGAATGGTATTTAACAAGGAGAAATGCTAAGTCCTACATCTGGGCACGAAAAATGAAAAAAGCACATACAGAATGGGAGGAATTGGGCTAAGCAGCAGCACATGTGAAGAAGACTTGGGTATACTACGTTAATAGATCATAGACTGAACATGAGTCAACAATGTGATACAGCAGACAAAAAGGCAAACACAATTCTGGGATGTATTAAGAGAAACATAGAGTCTAGATCATGTGAGGTAATTATCCCCCTCTACTCTTCCTTAGTTAGATCTCATCTAGAATACTGTGTCCAGTTCTGGGCATCCCACTTTAAAAAAGACATAGACAAACAGAGCAAGTTCAGAGAAGAGATACCAAGATGGTGAGCGGTCTCCAAATCATGTCCTATGAGGAACATTTAAGGGATCTGGGAATGTTTAGCTTGCAAAAAAGAAGGCTGAGAGGAGACTTAATAGCGGTCTACAAATATCTGAAGGGCTGTCACAGTGCAGAGGGATCAGCCCTATTCTTATTTGCGCAAGGAAAGACTTGAAGCAATGGGTTAAAACTGAAAGGGAGGAGACACAAATTAGATATTAGAAAAAACTTTCTGACAGTGAGGGTGATCAATGAGTGGAACAGGTTGCCACGGAAAGTGGTGAGTTCTCCTTCAATGGAAGTGTTCAAACAAAGGCTGCACAAATATCTGTCTGGGATGACTTAGTGAATCCTGCACTGAGCAGGAGGTTAGACCGGATGAGCCTGGAGGTTCCTTCCAACTCTACCATTCTACGAGTTGAAATAACTCACCTGTGCTTCCTCCATACACACCTTGAGCCTCCCTTTTCTGTATGCAGATAACAGTGGGTAGTCTGTTATCTGCACGCAGCTTTATTGTTCTCCAGTGGGACAGCAGCTGAAACTATGTTATCAGTGCTCCCTGCGGAGAATCACAGTGTGCGGTCCCTGCTATCAGCTGGCCAGTCGAAAAATGGTTTTTATGCTAGACTAAAAATCATCATTCGGCAGAAAAGCAAACAATGGTAGCATTCCCACGCAACAATTATCGCACAAAATACATTATTTGAATGAATTTTGAGGGATTATCGTTGTGTGTTAATAGGCCTTTAGTGTGGAGGGAAACTCCAACACCGGCCACCAGGATTTTTAGGAAATGAGCTAAATGTGACTCCAAATTAGGAAGCAAGGAGCGAGACTAAAGCCCCATTTACACGCCAAGATGATGACTCAAAATTCGTCAGAAACTGACAATATTGAGCGATTATTTTGCATTAGCTACTTATGGGCTAATAAGCCCATTAGTAGCTAACTAGCTCCCTTGCATATATTTAGAGAACAGCGGGTGGTCTATTCTCCAAATACATTTGCTTTGTTCTGCCAAGGGCTGCTGCCTGCAATGTTATCAGCCCTGCCCGTGGAGAACACAGTATGCCGACTCTGTTATCAGGGACGAGGAATTTATACTGACTTGAAGTCAGCGATGAACGAAGAGTGCACGGTAAGTTGTTGCGTGTAAATCAGCCTTTAAGCGCAATTAACATACAATGATTATCGCTCAAAATTTGTTCAAACGATAGCTTTTGTGCAATAATCGTTGTGTGAAAATACTATCATTCTTTGCTTTTCGACAAAACGATGATTTTTAGTTCAGCAAAAAAATCATCATTCGGGCAGCCAGCTGATAGCAGGGACCACTCGCTGTGATTCTCCACGGGAGTGATGATAACATGGTTTTAAGCTGCTGTCCTGTGGGAGAACAATGGAGCTGTATGCAGGTAACAGAATACTCATTGTTATGTGTATACAGCAAAGGGAGGCTCATTTGCATGCAAATGAAGCTAATAAGCTACTAATGGGCA
Source organism: Eleutherodactylus coqui (assembly GCF_035609145.1). Taxonomy (NCBI): domain Eukaryota; kingdom Metazoa; phylum Chordata; class Amphibia; order Anura; family Eleutherodactylidae; genus Eleutherodactylus; species Eleutherodactylus coqui. Next base: position 54,050,965 of record NC_089839.1, read on the forward strand.
TTACTACCCCTTAGTAGTTTATGCAAAATGATTGCTCAAACTGTTATTCAAGCTATCTTTTGAACAAATTTTAAGCGATCATCTTTGCGTGTAAAGGCCCATTTAGACACAACGATTATCGCTCAAAATTTGCTCAAAAGCCATCTTCAAAGCGATAATTGTTGTGTGTAAAGGCCCTTTTAGATAGGACGATTGTCGGGCAAACGATGCCCGACACTCCTCTTCACACATACTAGCTCCCGTGCACCTGCATCGCTCAGTGTAAATAGTTGCCGTTCACTACTGAACGGCTGTTGTGTTATGTCAATGGAGAGGGGCGGGGGAGCAAGAGGAGAGAAATCTCCTGCAGCCCTCGCCCCTCCTGCTGGCTGCTCTGTGAGCGAGCCAGCACTACTACCGTGTTTCCCCGAAAATAGGTCCTACCCCAATAGTAATACCCAGGCTTGAAATATAAGGCCTCCCCTGAAAATAGAACCTAGCTCAGGTGTCCCAAAAATAAAAAAAAGTCAATACTTACCTGGTCTGCGGCGTTCCAATAGTCCGCGGCGGCATTGTGGATGACATCACTGAATGTCTGTGATTAGCTCATCGAGTGCCGGCTGCGATTGAATGTTGGCGCTCGCCTTGCTGGAGGCAGGGTATTCAAAGCCCCATCGCCAGAAGAAGTGAGTGCTGCCTCTGATTGACAGCTGAGAGCTGCCCCTGATTGGTCCCTGCGCTGAGCCAATCAGAGGCAGCACTCACCCATTCATGAATTCATGAATGGGTGTGAGTGAGAGCTGCCTCTGATTGGTGAGGCTGTGACCAATCAGAGGCAGCTCATTCAGCAGTCGGGGATTTTAAATCCCCGGCTGCTGAATACTACTCAGAGCAGTTCAGGAGAACTGCCGGCCAGACGAGGCTGAACTCCGGCTGCAGCGGAAAGGTGAGTATACATTTTTTTTTAATTTTTACACATTTTAGGATGATTTTCAGGTAAGGGCTTATATTTTTAAGCCCTTCCCGAAAATTCATCCCCCGCTGGCCGGCAGCCCATTGCTTTCAATGGAGCCGGCTGTATTGCCTGCTCCATTGAATTCAATGGGCTAACATCGTTCTTCTCTGCCACAGCTGTTACAGCTGTGGCAGAGGAGAACGATCTTTATGCTGACAGTGCGGGGGGGTCTCACTCCCACGCTCGCCGGCAGCCCATTGCTTTCAATGGAGCCGGCTGTATTGCTGGCTCCATTGAAATTAATGGGCTAACATCGTTCTTCTCTGCGACAGCTGTTACAGCTATGGCAGAGGAGAACGATCTTTATGCTGACATTTTTTTTTTACACATTTTAGGATGATTTTCAGGTAAGGGCTTATATTTTTAAGCCCTTCCCGAAAATTCATCCTGAGATCGCCGGCAGCCCATTGCTTTCAATGGAGCCGGCTGTATTGCCGGCTCCATTGAATTCAATGGTCAGTGCTCGTTTAATCGAGACGAGTACCGCGTGGTGCTCGTCTCGAGTAACGAGCATCTCGAGCACCCTAATACTCAAACAAGCATCAAGCTCGGACGAGTATGCTCGCTCATCTCTACCCATTACTAATATTAACCCAACAGTGGCCTCAGCAGTAATATTAATTCCTTCAGTAGCCCTAGTAGTAATATGTACTCCAGTATTATTGTATCTTGACGCCACCAGGAAGCTAGGAGTTTGACAGATTTTGGATGCAGGAACGCCCCTAGCTCCCCATTGGCTGACTTCTCAAAGGTGCTAGCAGCAGCGTCTGTATAGATTGTTGCTTGGGCTGCATGGTTAGGGGTTCGTGTTCATGTAAAACTAACATTATGCGCTGTTAATACTTCCATACAGGGGTAAAATGGAAGTATTTGCAGTAAATAATGTAAGCCTAAGATTACCACAAACCATTAACCATGCAGCCCTGGCAACAATCTATACAGACGCTGCTGCTAGGAGTTTACCCGGAGCTGCCATCCCCCCTACCATGGCCCCTGGCCAACTGGTAGCCGGTAGCTCAGCGATGCAGCAAGCCCCCCTGCACTGAGGCTCTGCCTCCTTTGCCTCACTGCACCATTGTCTCCTGCCCCAGGCGCTGCCGCTCTGACTGTTACCGCTGCACTACGGGTGATTGGGGAGCACTGAGCCTCTCCTGCCGGCGCTGGGTGTGCATGTCAGGCCGGCGCTGTCGCCACCAGCGCTCATAGCTTTCAGAATCTCATCCCCTGCAAGAACTGCCCAGCCTCTCCTGCTGCGGCTGGGTGTGCATGTCGGGCTGGCGACAGCAACACTCACAGATTTCAGAATCTCCTCCGCTGCCTGTGGATCCATAAGCACGCTTCTAGGATCAGAGGAGCGCTGCAAGTGATTGGCGACAGCGGGAGGTGGTGAGTGTGGACATTGGGGTGCACCTTATCTAGCTCCTGGGACCAGAGGAGCACGGGGCGGGTGGTGTGGGGTGGAGGCTCATACATCACCACGCTGCCATCACCTGAGGAGCCATGCAACACATCTCTGATTGCAGGGGGCCAGTATCAGCATTATACTGAACTGCCAGGACCTGGAGGTGAGGCATCTCTGCAGCCTATCACGTTCAGGGGGCATTACCCCCCTGTCACTCTTCACTCCACCAGTATTTCTTGGTGGCCTCAAGATACAATAATACCATGTACTCCTTCCATAGTAATATTAACCCCACAGTAGTCCCAATAGCAATATTAACCCTCCAGTAGTCCCAGTAGCAATGTTAACCCAACAGAAGCCCCAGTAGTAATATTAACCCCACAGCAGCCCCAGTAGTAATATTAATCCCACAGCAGACCCAGTAGTAATATTAACCCTGTCTGTAGCAATATTAACCCAACAGTAGCCCAAGTAGTAATATTAACCCTGTCTGTAGCAATATTAACCCAACAGTAGCCCCAGTTTTAATATTAATTCCCTCTTTAGTAATATTAACCAAGCAGTAGCCCCAGTAGTAATATTAAACCAACAGTAGCCCCAGTAGTATAATTATCCACACAGTAGCCCCACTAATAATATTAACCCCATAGTGGCCTCAGTAGTAATAATAACTCCCTCGATAGCCCCAGTAATAATGTTAACCACCTCCGTAGCAACATTAACCCCACAGTAGCCCCAGTAGTAATATTAACTCCACAGTAGCCCAGCTGTAATAGTAACCCAACAGTAGCCCTAGTAGTAATATTAACCCCACAGTAGCCCTAATAGTAATATTAACCCCACAGTTACCCCACAATAGCCCAAGTAGTAATATTAACCCCCTCAGTAGCAATATTAACCCCACAGAAGCCCCAGTAATAATATTAACTCCCTCCATAGCAATATTACCCAACAGTAACCCCAGTAGTAATATTAACCGAGCTGTAGCCCCAGTAGTAATATTAACCCCACAGTAGCCCCGGTAGCAAGATTACCCTCAGTAGTAATTAACCACAGTTGCCTCAGTAGAAATATTAATCCCACAGTAGCCCCAGTAGTAATATTAACCCCCCTCAGTAGCAATATTAACCCAACAGTAGCCCAAGTAGTAATATTAACCCTGTCTGTAGCAATATTAACCCCACAGTAGCTCCAGTTTTAATATTAATCCCCTCTTTAGTTATTTTAAGCAAACAGTAGCCACAGTAGTAATATTAACCCAACAGTAGCCCCAGTAGTATAATTATTCACACAGTAGCCCCACTAATAATATTAACCCCATAGTGGCCTCAGTAGTAATAATAACTCCCTCAATAGCCCCAGTAGTAATGTTAACCACCTCCGTAGCAACGTTAACCCCACAGTGGCACCAGTAGTAATATTAACTCCATAGTAGCCCCAGCTGCAATATTAACCCAAAAGTAGCCCTAGTGGTAATATTTACCCCACAGTAGCCCTAATAGTAATATTAACCCTACAGTTACCCCACAGTAGCCCAAGTAGTAATATTAACCCCCTCAGTAGCCATATTAACCCCAGAGAAGCCCCAGTAATAATATTAACTCTCTCCATAGCAATATTACCCAACAGTAACCCCAGTAGCAATATTAACCCAACCGTAGCCCTAGTAGTAATATTAATGCCACAATAGCCCCGGTAGCAAGATTACCCTCAGTAGTAATTAACCACAGTTGCCTCAGTAGAAATATTAACCCCACAGTAGCCCCAGTAGTAATATTAACCCCCCTCAGTAGCAATATTAACCCAACAGTAGCCCAAGTAGTATTATTAACCCTGTCTGTAGCAATATTAACCCCACAGTAGCTCCAGTTTTAATATTAATCCCCTCTTTAGTAATATTAACCAAACAGTAGCCCAAGTAGTAATATTAACCCAACAGTAGCCCCAGTAGTATAATTATTCACACAGTAGCCCCACTAATAATATTAACCCCATAGTGGCCTCAGTAGTAATAATAACTCCCTCAATAGCCCCAGTAGTAATGTTAACCACCTCCATAGCAACATTAACCCCACAGTAGCCCAGTAGTAATATTAACTCCACAGTAGCCCCAGCTGCAATATTAACCCAACAGTAGCCCTAGTGGTAATATTTACTCCACAGTAGCCCTAATAGTAATATTAACCCTACAGTTACCCCACAGTAGCCCAAGTAGTAATATTAACCCCCTCAGTAGCCATATTAACCCCAGAGAAGCCCCAGTAATAATATTAACTCCCTCCATAGCAATATTACCCAACAGTAACCCCAGTAGCAATATTAACCCAACCGTAGCCCCAGTAGTAATATTAACGCCACAGTAGCCCCGGTAGCAAGATTACCCTCAGTAGTAATTAACCACAGTTGCCTCAGTAGAAATATTAACCCCACAGTAGCCCCAGTAGTAATATTAACCCCCTCAGTAGCAATATTAACCCAACAGTAGCCCAAGTAGTAATATTAACCCTGTCTGTAGCAATATTAACCCCCACAGTAGCTCCAGTTTTAATATTAATCCCCTCTTTAGTAATATTAACCAAACAGTAGCCCAAGTAGTAATATTAACCCAACAGTAGCCCCAGTAGTATAATTATTCACACAGTAGCCCCACTAATAATATTAACCCCATAGTGGCCTCAGTAGTAATAATAACTCCCTCAATAGCCCCAGTAGTAATGTTAACCACCTCCATAGCAACATTAACCCCACAGTAGCCCCAGTAGTAATATTAACTCCACAGTAGCCCCAGCTGCAATATTAACCCAACAGTAGCCCTAGTGGTAATATTTACCCCACAGTAGCCCTAATAGTAATATTAACCCTACAGTTACCCCACAGTAGCCCAAGTAGTAATATTAACCCCCTCAGTAGCAATATTAACCCCAGAGAAGCCCCAGTAATAATATTAACTCCCTCCATAGCAATATTACCCAACAGTAACCCCAGTAGCAATATTAACCCAACAGTAGCCCCAGTAGTAATATTAACTCGACTGTAGCCCCAGCTGTAATATTAATCCAACAGTAGCCCTAGTAGTAATATTAACCCCACAGTAGCCCTAATAGTAATATTAACCCCACAGTTACCCCACAGTAGCCCAAGTAATAATATTAACCCCCTCAGTAGCAATATTAACCCCACAGAAGCCCCAGTAATAATATTAACTCCCTCCATAGCAATATTACCCAACAGTAACCCCAGTAGTAATATTAACCCAACCATACCCCCAGTAGTAATATTAACACCACAGTAGCCCCAGTAGTAATATTAACCCCCCTCAGTAGCAATATTAACCCAACAGTAGCCCCAGTAGTAATATTAACCCAACGGTAGCCCCAATAGTAATATTAACCCCACAGTAGCCCAAGTAGTATTAACCTCATAGTAGCCCCAGTAGTAAGATTAACCCCACAGTAGTAGTATTAGCCCCACAGTAGCCCCAATATAGGAGGCACTATTACTACTGGGGCCAATGTAGAGGGCACTATTACTACTGGGCCAATATAGGGGACACTATTACTACTCGGCCAATATAGGGGACACTATTACTACTGGGATCAATATAGGGGTCACTATTACTACTGGGGCCAATATAGGGGATATTATTACTACTGGGGCCTTGAGCGAGTCCATTGACCTGAAAAATTGGGAAGGTATTACTATTAAGGTGTATTGTAGGATATAGAGGCACTTTGGCAAAACTGAATGATACGCCCAGCCACAAAAAACAGCAAGGATCCCCAGATTTTGAATTTAGTTTTAAATAAGTCTATCATAGTGCATGCATTCAAATCTAAGGAACATCCTAAGTTATTAGCAATCTCTACTCCCAGATATTTAAAGGCATCAGTAATCTGAAGACTGCATAGCGAGACAGTGTTACACAATGGGCTCGTTCTAGAGAGAGGCATCAAGGCAGATTTTGCACAGTTAATATGTAGACCCAAAAAGCCTCCATATTGATTCATAAGTTCTATGGCATGTGTGTTGTCTGTATGTCTAGAAGCTCATGCTCCTGCTCCTGGAATCCTCTTGTCCGTGATTAGGCTGACAGAGTTTCTCTATGCGTGTCTGTTTTCAGCCCTCATTTTAATATTTGTTTTATTCTTTTATGCCTCAGTGAAAAATAAGTTCTATGGCATGCTTAAGAGAGGTTTCTGGGTTCAACGTGAATGAGCACAGCAATGGGGTCCAATGTGGCCCCACGTATGCAGGCATGTATATGGACCACATTGAGAGAACAAGTGTCTATGTGTCCCCATACTGGCAGCATGTTGGCTGCTGGTGGAGATACAAAGTTGATATTTTCATGCTTTGGAATGGTTCAGCGAGCGAGTTGAGTAGTTTTCATGAATTTCTGGACCAATTGATCCCTGAATTGAAATTCACTTTGACCTCTTCCTCATCATCAATCCAATTTTTGGATGCATTGGTGGTGAAAAAGGGGACTGTATTGACCACCGATCTATACCGGAAGGAAACAGATCGTAATAACCTACTTCACTACTCGAGTTGTTACTCTAGGCGTCTCATAGAGGCATTACCATGGAGCCAATGCCTACGGGTCCGTAGAAATACGGCTGATGAGTTGGTGGAGAACAGGTTATCTGAGATGTGTGACAGGTTTTTACAGAGGGGTTACCCTGGTGAGCTGGTGACAACAGCGGCCACTAAGGCACGAATGGTTCTGAGGGCAGAATTGTTGATTCCCAAAGTTAAGATGGATAAGGCCCCGAGGATACCATTCATTTCAACATTTGGACCCATGAGTGGGAGGATTTCAGGCATTATCCATAGACATTGGCATATGTTGAGCAAGAACTGCCCGACGGTAGAGGAGTTTAGGTTGCCCCCTGTAATGGCCTATAGGAGAGGCACGAGCATCCGGGACAGATTGGTGCACAGCCAGGGAGCAACGCCCTTTTTGCCATCTACAAGTACCCCACTTCCAGTTAAAATTGGGAATTATCCCTGTCTCGGATGCTCGTGCTGTAGTAATCTCCCTAGAGGCGACACGTTTTATCACCCCCGTACGGGTAAGCAATATCGTATTAAAAGGAGATACACATGCCGGTCCTCTTACGTTGTAAATCTGATTGTGTGCCCTTGTGGTCTCCAATATGTAGGGGAGACCACGATGGAAATCTGGTAGCATATTCTCAGTCATAAGAGCACAATTCGAACGAAAAAGACAGATCTGCCAATACCAAAACATTTTGACTCAGCGGGCCACACAGTGAGTCAGCTGAAATTTCAAATAATTGACTATATGCCTTCCCATATTATCAGAGGAGATAGGGAGAAGCACTTTAGACAGAAGGAGCTTAGATGGATATTTAACTTGGACACAATGTCGCCTTATGGTCTAAATATATAATTTAATACTGGTGTATTCCTTTGACTGAGGCAGTTGAATATACTATGATGCTAGTTTCTTGTGTTTTTTTTGTACAGTTTTTTAATGTGTTTTGTTTTTCACCACAGGTGGGTCACGCATCGGCCGTCGTAGGTGATGAGCGGTCTGTGCCTGGGCCTCTCAAGCTTATAAGGGAATCATATGGATGGCAGCTTGTAATAATTTGAGTGGTGTCAATGATCAATTTATGATGACTTAGTTGCACTTCATTGTGTTTTTTATATTATGAGCGAGTATTACTATCAATAACGTTTTTTGCAATGATGGGATTTGATTCGGTATCTCTTCTGTCCGGGAACTCCAGTTAGCGTGTCATCATAGAAAATCTATAATGCGGACACGGTGATGATCACGTAATATTATTCTCATATATTGGTGGGGTATGATTGTTACTTCAGTGAGGGAGTCACACCTGTTGTTACCCAAGGCAGTATGTTCCCACATTGCGCCGGATGGTCCACCGTCCTGGCCCTAATAAGGAACCTAGCTGTGCGTCTGTTGCCTTGGTTATGGGACGCGCGGGAACTGGAAGTCCCCATGCATGCGCGGTATGTAGTGTAGGCGTCATGGCTGAGTGATGACATAGCTCCCTGGACGGTGGCTGATGATGTTCTCCTGCCTGTTGGTAAATGATTTTAATTGATATTTCTATTTAAGATGTGAATGTGGGTATGCTAGACAGGCTTGATAAAGATCCTATTGGGATCGAAACGTCGCTGTTCTGCTGCACCTGCTGTTTTGCTATATGTTGGGACCATCATGGAATAAAGTTCCTTTTTATTGCCTAAATTCTTGCCGTGGATGCTGCCTCTGAATATATGGATTATTGAGCAACTTGGAGCGGGCTTCTATCCGGCCTGGAGAGGCAAGACATCAATGTGGCTGTGACCGCTGTGTGACGGTAGCCAGATAAGTGAGTGCTGCTGTGTGTTGATATACTTGTGGAATAACATGAGGTCATCAGCATATAATGTCACTCGATCCTTGCGCTCCCCTAGGACCACACCCTCAAATAACGGACTCCTCTGAAGCATAATGGCCAGAGGTTCTTTAGCCAAGGCGAAATGGATGGGGGATATAGGACAGCCCTGTCTCGTACCCCTATGTAGCCGGAAATATGGGGAGCAGAAGCCATTTACCGATATAGATGTTCATAGTAATTTAAAGAGCATTGAAACCCAGTTAACAAAAACCTCGCCAAAACCAAATCCCCGAAGTACTTGGAATAGAAATGACCATTCAATGGAGTCAAATGCTTTTATGGTGCCTAGAAAAGCTAGTTCCCAGTTTGTATTTGTGGCCTCTCTTATCTGTGCACCTATCTGTAACCTCCGTAGGATTTGCCGAATGGATTTCCCAAACATGAAACCTGTTTGGTCCAAGTGTTTTAAATCTAGGATAATGGAATTGAGGTGATTAGCATTTTAGTCAACAATTTGTAGTCTATATACAGGAAAGATATAGGCCTATATGAGCCGCCATTGAGGGGATCTTCGTCCGGTTCTAGCAGGAGTATGATTGTAGCTTCATAAAAAAGATAACAGTAGAGTTCCCTTGTCATAGACCCCATTGTATGTAGCCAATAGGATGGGAAGTACTGTATCTTTATATTTAGCATACACTTCTACTGGGAGGCCATCTGGGCCAGGGGAGGTTTCTTTAGTCATGTGCTTCTGAAAAGTTCTGCTAATGTGAATGGGGCATCCAAAAATGTTTTTTGATCTGGAGTAAGAGTTCAAAACGGAGTGTTGGACAGAAAATTATTTAGTTCACTCTGGTAAAGTTGGTATTATAAAGGTCAATGCAGAACTGTTGGAATCTCGCTCCAATGAAATCTCTATCAAGATGGACCTGTTAGGGCTGGCCAGGGCAGATGGACTGGGGATCCCTAAGCCAACCCTCTCCCGAGTCCCTACCTACTTGCCCGCCTGGGCTAAGCCCCAGGGCGACAACTGTGCGATGGTCACTACGCTGCAGTAGTGTCAAGGACCTCAGGAAGGAGGGACTGGGAGGCCGACAGGTGGGAACCATGAGCTGATGAGGAACCGATGCGCAAACCAGAGAATAATCAGAAAACAGGCCAGGTCAAAACCAATTTGTCACGAGCGAAGGTACCGGAGGGAGAACCAGAAGCAGAGTCAGAGCAAGCCAAGGTAAAACCAAAAAACACGATTGAGGTACAAGGGGGTAAGGCAGGAGCAGAGTCAAAAACAAGCAGAGGTCGTAACACTAATGTCAGGTCTAAGAATACGGGTGTCGTCAGAACAAGTCCAAAACAAAAACCTGGCACAGGAGCTTGGGTCAGCAGGGTTTAAATGAAGACCTACCCCACCCAGTTGGGTGGGGACAAGTCATCTGATGACTGGAGGTAGTTATAAAAGCATCTCCCCCTGGCGGCGCGCACTCACCCAAGCACCACACAGCTGACCAGTGGGCCGGCGTGCCTGTGCAGGGTGTGAGAGGTGCCGTCAGCAGCTGCAACCCACCACGAGGATGGGGGAACCCCAGACAGGGCCGCCAGCCCGGGTCCCAGCCACGCCGGGACGAGCGGCCAGCACTGATCGGACACTGGTGCCCCCAGTGGCAACCCTATTTTTAACAGGACCTCACCTATGTCCGACCTGATACGTAATATCAGAGGAGACGCCAAGTTCTGATGGACAAGATGCGCAACCAGACTACTAGATTGATTATCCAATTCGTAGTACTTTTGTTCAGCGAAAAAGGTGGCCCAATGCACTACATCCTGTAACAATATAAAGAATTGCCTGCCTTGATTTAACCGTTGGTCTTTGTTGTGATCTGTGGGGTCTGCAATGTAGGCAGCCTCCAATTGTGAGTAACAAGAAACCATTTCTTTTTCACAGCAGGATTTGTCCCTCTTGACATATGAAATGGAGGGTCCTAGACAGCCCCACAAATAGGCTTTAAGGGGTCCCGGAGTAAAACCGGGTCAGGACTGTTATTTTCTAAAAAACTTACTGGTTGGGGATTCGGTCATGTAGATCGAAGAGGCTCAGTCAGAAAGAATGAACTCACCAGTCATGTTGCATACTTTTGGTGTTTGAGGTTTGAAGTTCAATCCAGAGGGGAGAGTGGTCAGATATTGCTCTAGGGAGGCATTTGACATCAGATGTCATAGTGCATGATCAGGCATTTCCAAAGAAAAAATCTATACGGGACAAGGCATTGCTGCCTGCTGAGTAGCAGGAAAAAAACTGATTATTGTTTTTTTTGTCCTCCAGATATCCTGCCAACCCACACCCAATCAATGTGGCACCTAGTGACGTGGTGCCACATTGATTGGGCATGTATTAAATTTGTCTAGGGAAACTTCTTAAAGTAAATTGAAGTTACCAAAGCATAGGATTGTTTCAACAGGGAACTGAGAGGTAAACTGGTCTGCTTGATGAAGGACTGCCAATCTCACTGGTGGTGATAGGTGAATGCCCAAAAGAACATAGGGGACTGCCTCTATCCAGGCCTGGACAAAGACAAATTTACCATTTGGGTCTCTAAGAAATCTAAAAATAGATATGTTGGCATTGTTAAACTTGAGTTCTCTCTTGCATCTGGCCGCCTCTAGGGCAATGGCACTATCTTTGCTGCTAAGGAGACGGGCAAGTAGCGGCCTTGGTGGTGCCCCTGGAGACAGGGGACGAGCTGGGACTCTATGGGCACATTCTACCATGAATGATGCAGAGAAGAAAGCCTCAAGGAGCAGATCTTTTAGCCAACCTTTGCATAGATTTTGTCCATCAAATCGCTTTGGCAACCCATAGTATGCAGAGATTGTTCCTGCATAATCTATTCCGCAGGTCATCCGCCCGTTGAACCCATGATTCTGCCACCTTCTCTGAGTCAGCAACTTTAGATGGAACAGAAGCCACATTGTCCTCCAGCTGCAAAAACCATCCCTTAGCTTCCCCCACATACGGCTACGAAGATTCTGCGTATCATGGCACAAAAGGCCTTCATCGACCTTGACCTCTTCAATTTTGCCCATTAGTGATGTTGTACTGGACTGTATGGCATCCAGAAGCTCGGCAGTAACCTGACGTAGCATGGGTTCTGGCTCCATCGAAGAATGGAAAGCAGAGTCTAGTGCTTTGGGCAGCGGTCCATACTTCAGGTTGCTCAATGATGAACTCGGCTCTGCGCAGCAGGGATGGATGCAGGTTCCCGGTTTGTCAGAGGAAAGAGGCCCAATGCAGGTGTCTGTATGACTGCAACTCTGCGCAGCCAGGGTGGGTGCAGGGCTCAGAATCTCAGAGGGAGGAGGCACAATACAGATAGCTGTTTGACAAACTCAGCTCTGCGCAGTGGGGCTAGATGCAGGGTCCTAGCTTCTCAGAGGGATGTTCAATGCAGGCAGTTGTATGACACACTCAGCTCTGTGCAGTCAAGATCAATGCAGGACTCCTGTATATCATAGGCTCAAGGCTCAATACAAGTGGCTATATGACCCACTCAGCTGTATGCAGCCAGTACAGCTGCAGGTCCTCAGAATCTCAGTGGGAAGAAGCATAATGACAATCTCAACTCTGCGCAGTACTGATGTAGCAGTGTCTTGCAGTCTGACACATTTTCCCTGCTGGTTCAAGGATCAGATAAGCAGCCCCTTATGTTTGCAGGGACTTGGAGGCTCTATATACTAATAAGCTGGTTCCAGCTGCACACAGGAGTTCAGGCAGGGAGAAGAGCCAGGGCACCCTCAGACCTGTTCAGCCACTCTAGGGGCTGCTCAGCACAGTGCTCGGAGTCCAACAGGAGTCCCAGATGAGAGGGGGATGCTGGGCGCTCAATGCAACACTCCGGCAGGTGCTGATGCTGTGTCAGGTCTCACCTGCCAGGCCGCCGCACTCCACCACTGCCTCTTTTGCGGGGAGCCGACCTGATGTAGACCCACCATGACGGCCTCTATACCAGCTGCGACTGGGAGACTCCTGGCTACTCACTACAGCCATCTCCCTGGTAACTTCACAGCTATGGTGTGAGTCCTGGGGTGTATTTAGTCACTGGGGAAAGGCAGGATGGCTTCGGGATGGTGATAGGTATCTTGAAAAGCTACAACTACCGTGTTTCCCCGAAAATAAGATCTTATATTAATTTTTGCCCCCCAAAAAGGGCACTGTGTCTTATTTTCAGGGGGTGGGGGTGGGTTATACTCACCTGGTCCGCGGCGTCCCGATGCCTCCCGATGGTCTTCGATGGGGGCGCTGCATAAAGCTGTGTCCTTCTCGTCAGTGAGTGATGTCATTCACTAAATGGCTGTGAATGGCTCATCGAGCGCCGTCTATGATTGGCTGTTGGCGATCGAACATCCAATCACAGCGCTCGCTTTGTTGAAGGCGGGGTATTCAAAGCCCCATCACCAGCAGAAGCTCAGCTGTGAGACGAGGAGGACACAGTTTACCGCAGCGCCGCCGCCGGAGGCCATCGGGACGCCGCTGACCAGGAGAGTATTGATTTTTTGGGGGGGGAGGGGTGTCTTTAGCTAGGTCCTATTTTTGGGGGAGGCCTTGTATTTCAACCCTCCCCCAAAAACCTGATAGGTCTTACTATTGGGGTAGGACCTATTTTTGGGGAAACACGGTGCATCCAGCCATCTTGGCTGCAGGCCACGTCCTCTGTGCTTTTATTACTTTTGTTGTTATATTAACGAGAGGTGTTTCTTTATGTTACGTATTCATCACTCTGTCTGTCATGAAGGTGGCACAGTTTTTGTTTTCGTTTACTTGTGCATTATGCCTATTACCATTTCTTCATTAACCTCTTAGTGACCCCCATATGTGTTTTCATGTCGTGGGTGTCTGGGCCTTAACACGCCGACCCTGTGGAGTAAAGCCCTTGGGTCTGTGTATGTGACAGCTGCCTGTGGGACCCCCAACTCAATGGGGGGCCCAATACGCGATCGCATTAAAAGTAAAATAAAAGTTAAACCAAGTTTCATCTCCCCTCATGGATCAGATCCGTGAGGAGAGCTAAAACTACTCACCTCCAACCTCTGCGCTATCCCATGGCGTTCTGGTCCTGCCAGGACCTGACACTATCTTATGCGCATGATCGCCAGACATAGAATGTCGGGCACATGCACAGAAGGCCGGGGAGCCCGGGAGATTTAAAATCTCCCTACTCCCGGCTGTCAAACTTAGTGAGAGCAGGGAGATGTCACCGGGCGCTGCGGTATGCAGTCCCTGGTCACTTGATCGCCGTTATCCATTGAATCAAGTAAAAAAAAGTGTAAAAACAAAAAAGTTTAATTTCATCTTCCGTCATGGGTCATATCCATGAGGAGAGATGAAATTACGTACCTAAAGCCCCCAGATTTATCCACGAACCTTACCCAGGCTTCTGCGCATGCGTTCGTCTGCAAAATGGTGGATGCATGCGTAAAAGCTGAGGATTGCGGGGAAATTTTAAATCTCCATGCTCCTGGCTACCAAGCATAGATAAGAGCCTGAAGATTTCACTGGGTACCGCGGTACGCGTTCCCTGGTCACGTGATTGCCATTATCGGTGATCATGTAAAAGTAAAAAAAGTTAATTTCACCTCCCCTCACGGATCAGATCTGTGACGCGAGGTGAAATTACTTACCTTCCAGTGATGTCCCCCGACAGGATCTTTATCCGCAGACCTTTCCCCAGCTGCAGTGCATGCACCCATCGGCAAAATGGCGGACACAAGCGCAGAAGCTGGGGAGGGCCCAGGAAATTTTAAATCTCCTTGCTCCTTGCTATCAAAGATAACCAAGACTCTTAAGCAGAGACCGAGCATCACAGGAGTCGTCCACGGTCAGGTGATCGCCATTATCCACGTAGAAGTTTTAAAAAAGTTGAAGTTTAATCTCTCCTCACTGATGCGATCGGTGAGGGGAGGTGAAATTTCTTACCGGAGGCCTCGCATTTTAACCCCCAACACGATCATCCTTCTCAGACCCTCCCCGTCTTCTGCGCATGCGCCACCCGGCAAAATGACAAACACATGCGCAGAAGAGGGGGAGGGCCTGGGAAATGTAAAATCACCTTGCTCCCTGTTACCAAAGGTAGACGAGAGCCTGGAGCAGTGACTCGAGGTCTCATTGAGCGGTCCCTGGCCATGTGTGCAATGGTGCCTGGAATTTATTCAGTTGTGCCTTGAAATCCAATGGGTGTTCCCTCCATTACTATTGTGAGACGGTGACCGGCAAGATGCTGGAGGGCAGGTATGTGTCGCCCAGGATGCTCTCCTATGCTGCCTTGGGGAGCGCTTGGGCAGATACGTGCCACCGAGCAGCCTGGGCTCGGTGGAGGAAGCCGGCAGTATAGTGTTAGTAGCATTAAGCCACTAACACATTGTAGTATGTAAGTGGCTCCAAGCCACATAATCCGGGCCGGCTTTTCCTGGAGTGACCAAAGTGAAGGGTGGGATGGTCACTCCCACGTACCAGGTGGGGCTGGTACCAGGCCATATAAAGCCTGGGCCTACAGGGCCTAGGGGAGAGCTGAGACCTTTGCAGGTCTGAGAGTCCTGGCTGGCTGTGTGCAGGAGCTATTTGGTTACCAGTGTGTAGACAGGGACGCTACATGTATAGTAAGTGCTCAGACGAGCAGGATTTACGTTATGTTTGCCTGATGTTAAGGCCTGTATTTTGCTTTTGTTTGCTTGGAAATAAACCCAGGCAAAGCCTGGACTAAAGACTTTATCCTATGTGTCACTGTCTCTGACTGCTTATGCCCAGGTTGCTACCGATCCTAAACGCTAATCCCTCACACTATGTGTCCTAGAAGTAGAATAAGGCTACAATGGCAGTATTGCTGAACACAGGACAAACAGGGGTATTCATCTTGAAAGTCTTCATTCATATGTTCGCTGTACAAAAAAACCCATTTTTTAAAATGTAATTTTTTTCCTTCTGCTTTGCTCAGATTCATTCAAAAACTGTGGGGTCAGAATATGCAGTACACCCCTAGATGAATTCGTTAAGGGGTCTAGTTTTCAAAATGGGGTCATTTGTGGGGGCTCTCTATAGTTTTGGCCGCTCAAGGGATCTACAAGCGTGCAGTTGTGTTTGAAACACCTCTAAGCAAAATGTCTGTTCTAAAAGCCAGCGGCTGCTCCTTTCAGATTGGGCTCAGAGACATAAGATTGGGGCCACAATGAGTTTTTTTTTGAACACAGGACAAACAGGGGTATTCCTTTTGCTTAGATTCATTCAAAAACTGTGGGGTCAAAAAATACAGTACACCCCTAGGTGAATTTGTTAAGTCGCCTAGTTTTCAAAATGGGGTCATTTGTGGGGGGTTCTCTATCGTTTTGGCAGCTCAAGGGCTTGATTAATGGTGCCTGAAACCGCTTACTAGTCTTTGGATTCAACTTCTAGATCCAGAGTAACTTCCCATATAGTTCCACTTTTGCAGAAGGAGAAACTTTATGAGGTTTGGCGGTGTCTCATGGCTCTGAGAGAGATTATACTTTTTTTATCTTTACCTCAGTTTTTCTATTCAATAACGGATTAGTTTCTCTTGGATGCCGGAGGACTGGGGGAGGTTGTACAGACCGAGATCAGAACCATCTCCTGGTCAGATCATGCCCCAGTACTTATCACTACAACAGAAATTTTCCCATGCACCTACCTTTCCTTGGAGACTTAATGAATATATTATTTCCCACCTAGAATACGAATCTAACTTGAAAACCGAATTAGAAATGTTGTTCGCCATTAACTCTCTGTCAGTAACTACTGTCTTATCAGTGTGGAATGCTCATAAAGCTTATATGGGGCTTATTTATAAAATTCTGCTTTAGGGCTACGAGGAAAACAGTGGTGGAATTATCTTCCTTGACCTCTCAAATTAACACCATTAACTCCCTAAATAATGCTAATCTCTCACCTCAGAGAACGTAGGAGATATTTAGATTGTGGTACAAGCTTCAGAGTCTTCTAGCGTTGAAACATGATATTTCTTTTCAGAAAATGAAAATGCAATTTTATGTGCATGGTAAATGTATAGGGGCACTATTGGCCAAACAACTTAGGCCTCATGTCCACGGGCAAATTAGGAATTACGATCCGCAGCGTTTTTCCTGCACGCGGATCCGCGCCCCATAGGGATGCATTAGACACCCGCAGGTAGTTAAATACCTGCGGATGTCATTTTTTCCTGCAGGCGTGCAGGACAAAATCCGGACCATGCTCCATTTAGGTGCGGAGACCCACACCTGAATTAAACTTACCTGCTCCGGACGGTACGGGTCTTCCCTTCTTTGCAGCCGGATCTTCTTTCTTCGGCCCGGTGGATGTGCCCGATGCATGCGTGCGGCACGCGCCGGCGTGCAGAGCACATCCGCCGGGCCGAAGAAAGAGGATCCGGCCGCGACAGAGAGAAGATCAGGTCGCGAAGAAGGGAGGGGCAGGAGGGATGCACTACGGATTCTCCATGGAGAATTCGTAGCGGGCCTGATTTTCCCCGTGGATATGAGGCCTTAGAGATCCTAAATCTAAGGAGAAGAGTAGATATCTTTTAGAGTTAAAGGCTCCTTTCCCTCAGGAATGTAGGAGGTCCTTATTGTTACTTTACCCAAGCCTGCCAAAGAAGCTACTTCCCCAACTAATTTACATCCTATTTTTCTGTTGAATATTGATGTGAAAATGTATGCAAAGATCCTCAGCATTCAACGTTTTTCTATCCTCCCAACATTAATTATACCGATAAACAAAGATTTTCCTACTGGGAGAAAAACATTTTATTTTACATGAAATCGCGTGCACTGAATCCAAATCTGAAGTCATAATTTTCCTAGGACGTCTAGATCTTAAGTTATAGGCCGACTACAGTTTGGTGACAGCTTGGTAGATTAGCCCACGTACTGATGCATGGCAACATTATAATTGCTGCATCCTGCCTTCCAGCGCCTCGTTTGCAACACATCCTGGCAGCAGCGGGTTCCTGCAGCATCAGACACATCTGAGCATGTCAGCTAACCGTTATCAGCAGTTGCTATGCCTACATAATGTGAGATGGGCTAAGCGCAAGCTTCTAGTTGACAACACTGTTTTCTTATATAGCTAGTATGTCTGTTTTAGCCAAAAGGTGGGTACTAGAGATGAGCGAACGTACTCGTTTCGAGTACTTACGCGCCCGAGTACCGCCATTTTTGAGTACTTCAGTACTCGGGTGAAAAGATTCGGGGGGCGCCGGGGGGCGGGGAGAGGCGTGGCGGTGCGGGGGGTAGCAGCGGGGAACAGGGGGGAGCCCTCTCTCTCTCCCTCTCCCCCCCACTCCCCACTGCTACCCCCCGTGCCGCCACGGCGCCCCCCGAATTTTTTCGCCCGAGTACGGAAGTACTCGGAAATCGCGGTATTCGGGCGAAAAAGGGGCGTGGCCGAGCACGTTCGCTCATCTCTAGTGGGTACGCGTAGCTGTGTTAACCATCCAGACAATTTTTGCTACATTTGTGGTAAATACACCACAGGCGTTCAGCGCAAAAAACAGACAGAAAGTGAAGATTCCTTACAAGTATTATTTGGGTGTAAAGTTGGAGATCAAGACAAAAGATGGGCATCTCACATCTGCTGCACCGTGTGCTACTCAATGGCAAGAGGAAGGCAATGCTGTCTGCTGTGCCTATGATTTGGCACAAACCGAAAGATCATTACTCAGATGGCTATTTCTGCATGACCAATGATGCTGGATTTTCAGATAAGAACAAGTAAAAAATAGTTCCTCCTGATTATGAGTGATCGTTACAAAGTGACGCAGCGGCCGTCCAGAGTTGAGCGCACTATTGGCATATACAATGGGCTACATGCATCACTGGTTGATCCAATTAAAGTGTATCTTCCACCACTTCACATTAAGCTGGGCCTAATAGAAAATGTTGTTGCGGCTATTGATCAGAATGGAAATGGTTTCCAGTATCTGAGGGACAAGTTTGGAAAAGCCAAAATGGAAGTCAAAGATAAAAACAGGAATTATTGTTGGTCCTGAAATCCGCAAATAAAGTGTGATGGCACATTCAGATCCAAATTGAGAGCGCTTTAACTCACCGCTTGAGATGCATTTATGCTAGTTATGCTAAATTTTCTTGGCAACCATCGGGCTGACAACCACATTGAACTTGTAAGAAACATGTTAGCAGCGTATCAGCAACTCGGCTGCCGAATTTCACTCAAAATTCATTTCTTACATTCTCATCTGGATTCTTTGGGTGACCTGAGTGATGAACATAGATATTGGCACCATGGAAAAAATATATCAAGGCCACTTCAACCCCAACTACAGCTGGTTTCTCCAGCGGTCAACAACAGACACTCACAAGCATAAAAGCGAGTGCCTAAAGCGCTTTTAAACAGTGAAGGTGCATTGCGTAAACGTGAAGTTTTTGCAATCTCTCAGGTTTGAAGTACAATATAGTTATGTACAGTGGCTGCATAAGGCCACCTGCACACAGGCAGATCAGACCTCGCATGCGGGGTGCCCGGCCTGGTGACCCCAGCTTACCTCTCCGGCGTCTTTTCATCTGATGTGCCGGCCATCACACATGTGCAGTACAGAGGATACTACTGCCGCGACCATTCTGCAATGATGATTGCAGAATGTCCGGGGGACAGATGGGCTTCCATTGACCTCAATGAAACCCGGCCGTGCGTAACCCGCACAAAATCGCAGCATGGTGCGAATTCTTCCCCACGAGCGGAAAATTGCAATCAATTTCCGCTTGTGGGCAGGAAATCATGTATTATTATCGCATGCTATGGGCTGGATTTGCTGCAAATCCGCGCATGTGCAGGAGGTCTAACAAATAATTCCTGTCATCTTGTCTGCTATACTTGCTATTATCCGCCAGGTTTTACCATCTGCCTCAGTCCATCTTAGTATTGTTCATGTTGGTTATTTACATCTGCCTTTTCTTTCGGTGTTCTACCCTTTCCATCCAGGTACACCAGAGTCCCTTTTTTGGTCCCTAGTGAGAGTAGGGATCGCCGCCCAATTGCCCGCCTGGGGTTAGCCAGGAGTGGAGGCAAGTAGGCAGGGACAGGGGTTGTGGGTGAGATCTAGGGCACACGGGCTGGCGTATCAAGGGTAGTATACCGTAACACATACAGCAATTCATTGGTGGATATCTTCTTCAAATAAAAGATGGATATCGATTACTGCCTTGGGAGCCCCTTTGATTTCGCTTTTGGGAGCCAATCCCTCCCCTTTATCGTCTCATTCCTTACCAAGCTTACAAATCTCGGCCCATGTCTGGAAGCATTATGTTTGCTCATCAGCATCTTTGGTTCCGACCTCGGTCCTTCCTTTATGTTTTTATGTCCTCAATTCTCACGGACTTTGAACTCGGAGCTTCGGAATCTTTAGGCAAAAGGAAAATTGGCAATTTATATGAAAAGAATTCTATTTTAGATTTCCCCACACTTTGCCAACACCTAGCAATATGTTTTGCCTTTTTAAGGTTGTAACATGTTCTTCGAATCCAAGATGCCTGTAAGTCTATTTTTCCTGCTTTTTTTTTTTCTCTGCCCACATGGGCATCCAAAGGCATTTCCACCTTTTATGGTGATTTTTTTTCCTAACTACTCAAAGCAAATCTTTTCATATGCAACTAAAGGAACAAGACCTTAAACATCAATTTTATCTGGAAGAATGGAGGATGGCTCTGTCTTGGACTAAAAGAGTTGTGCATGGAATCAAGCATCGGGAGTCTTCGCAACAATCATTCCTGCGCTGGTATCTAACACCTGCTATCCCTGAGACATGTTGGAGAAGATGCAGCCTCAAAGGCACTTATTTCCGTATGTGGTCCTGCCCTGTCATTTCTTCCTAATTTTTGTCTTTGGTTATACTATATCACGTCATTTCGTGGCCCCAGACTTAGCACTTGCTCCGTGTTTTCTTTTCGCAGATAAACTCCCATCTTTTTATTCAATTATTATTTCTCATGTCTTTCTTGCATCTCGTCTGACAATTGCCAAAAAACTGAAGTCTTCAGATGCACCTTCTTCGTATGAGGTTATAAATTCCACTACTCTTATGTATCATTTGGATGAACTATATTCTTATAGATTTGTTACTAAAACCTCCTGATTTTCTTCATTGGCATCTTGAATAGAATATTTGGCTAACCCCCCCCCATAATATACCCATCATGTACACACTACCATATGGCTTGTGCTGGGTCCGTATGCCACAGGGGAAAGGATGGTTTGCTGTTTTATTCTGGTC